>NC_139235.1:95335006-95763294 GCF_977018435.1 Lepisma saccharinum
AAATTTATTGATACTGCTGCCCACTTCAGAAATGGTGTAGTCGAATCATCTTTTCACTACTTGAAATCCATCATGAAAACTTATGTGGTACAAAAGCAAGGTAAATGGCATGAACTTTTGGCTAGCGCGACCCATGCCCACAATGTAAGTACACATCTTGGCATGAACAACTCCCCCTATTTTTTGCTATTTGGACAACACCCTAGGTTAATTGCAGATGCTGTTCTCCCTACTAATCCCAACACTACTATCCACTCTAATGAACAGAGAATAGAACAACTCCAAGCCGCTCGAGAACTAGCACACAAACATTTAGCAAAGCGATTTGAGCAGTAAAAACAATGTGCCGACAAAAAGACACAACAAACAACCTACTCCCCTGGACAATTAGTGTATATTTTGGACACTACCCCTCATCCTCACGTACCCAAGGCATTTTCCTCCTCCTACAAATTTCAAGGGAAAATAATTTCACAAAACGACGCCAATTCCTATTTGGTGGAATACACCGATGGTCGTGGCAAACTGAAAACTGATGCTATCACGATTCACCGTTTGAAACCAAGGCACCTTGACTCGGACGAGTCTGTCACTTAAATATTCAATTTTTCCATTTTTCACCGTTGCACAGTCCATTCACACTTTATAAATATTTTTTTTCGCACCCACATGTCAATATAATACTTGTATTTTCGCATTTTTTTTTCTTCGCAACGCGATTTTTTCACCAAGCCGTACACAAGAACGAGCACATGTAAAAACGGAAGTTCCGCCATTTTGATTCACGTCTACCCTCTTCTTCCTGTTCCCTCCTCCTCAACACTGTACCCATAAAAGAGTCGGGAATTAACTTTAAAAGCAAGTTCGAAGACTAAAATAAACTTTTAATATTCCACAAAGTAATAATAATAAAGAAGTAGAAAGTAAAAAACGGCCAATCAGGAACGTAGTCTCTCAACTGACTACTGGTTGAGTACGTGAATTTTCCACTCGCTAGAGACAACGCGATTTTTTCTGTCTGCAGCAAGCAGATTGTAAAAAAAAAAAAAAAAAAACTTGCACAAGTATCTGCGCATGCGCGACCTACCCGTAGACGAATCTCGAACAGCTGACGATGTAGCAATCGCCTCGGCTCGAGCAAATACATCGCGGAGCGCAAAACGTAAACACATGGTAATAAAATACAAACAAATAAAAATGCAGAAGTTTATATTATAAACTATTCAGTCTCGAGAATCTCTTGCATTACAGCTTGTTATTCCTTCTCTTTTCAAATTTATCAATAATGCTCTTTAACCTTTTTTATTTGAGTAGCTAACTCGCAAAACATTTTTTTCACCACAAATCTCATGCTTAATACATGCTATTTTTTTTTTATGCAAACTCACTTTTAAAAATTGTATCTTTGTCCCTTTCAGGGTTCACTAACGACAATGGCAGTACTGTTACTACTTCCCCTTTTTTCCCTAATTTTTTCGGTCACCATGGCGACTGAACATGTGAAAATCATATCGGGAATTTATCTGAAAGAACTACCAGGAACCATCCCTTATCATTATACCATCCCCATCTACTATAATGTGAAATTAGAAATGCCTAAACCCCAGCACTTCCCATCAACACTACGTAATGCCATGTGCAACAAAGGTGAAGAAGATTCCAACCAATGTAAACTTGCGGTCCAACTCCAAAATTTTCATTCACACCTTTTTTCACACCTTTCCCTCTTCACAAGACCCACTCCCAACACTTCCGTAGTTAGACAAAAACGTGCACTCCTTGGCTTTATAAGTAGCATTGCTAACTATTGCTGTGATTTTGCCACTACTAAGCAACTAGAACCCCTATTCCAAAATGCTCATGAAGTAAAACAAACGATATCTAACATTAACCCTTTTTGAATATGAGAACACCATTAACAATTGTAAACATCATTTTCTCTCTGAACATGTTGTATCTAAAACAACACTGCACCGAGACTTGAAAAAGATTCAAAAAAATATTCTTCCTACTGGATTTGATATAGCGATTCCTCTCACACTTATTGACATGTATTATCAGATACCACTGTCCCAATGCAGAATTTCTGCTGATGCTGTCAATATTGAGTTGAAAGTGCCTATCACTTCCACTCAGAAGAAATACAAACTTTATTTAGCAATCCCTGTACCCTTTTCGTATCAAAATTTAACGTGCGTAGTGTCGCATAATCCATCGTATATCGCCATCGATGATTCTCATAATGTTGTCACCATTAGTGGTACAGACCTTGAAAATTGTCAGGTCCATACACAGAAATTGTGCCTTCTGCCTTCTCACACAGGAAGACACGATGGGCTCAATTTCTGTTTTTCCAAATTGATTCAAGCAACAACCGTGGCTGATACGATGAATGGGTGTACCTACACATGTCACGAATCCCACCTCACTGATGTGGTCAAATTAGATTTAAATGTTTATGCAATAATTAATCCTCCTCCTACCATCACCTTTTTTTACGCTAATGGCTCCACTTTACATTATAATCTTACCACTTTTCACGAACCCGGTGCAGTATTGTTACACGTGGCTTGCCGTACAGATGTACTTATCACCCCCGATATCAAAATTCATGCTATCTTTCCTTGTGGTTTCGATCATTCAACAATCCACCGAACAATTCATATCCTTCCTGCTGCCTGGACCAACAATCCCAATTTTCTACTCGACACCCATTACAAAATTTCCCCCCTTGTGAATGCAACGGCTCTTTATCATAAACAATGGACATTTCATATCCCTCACCTTAACCTCTCCCAATATAAAGTTCTTGACATCCCTCCTATAACTCCACTTTACAGACATGCGGATTTTCCTATCATTATAATTTTTGTCTGGCTCACATGTCTCACTCTAGGTGTCATATACCAATTTAAACTTCTCCACATTCCCCTTTTCTTATGTTTTACTTCTAAGGCTCGTGCACTTACCCCTCATGACCTTGTAAAATCTCCTGCACATACAACCTCCTATCTCTTCTTAATTTTCATAGCTCTCCTGCTTCTTTGTATTTGCATTACATACATGTACTTACGTCTAAAACGTCACACTTCTTGCTATTCATGTTGTCACCGGCGAACCCCATCTCCTCCTAAGACATGTTCCGTCCCTATTATTAGTCCTCCTATTTCCGTAGCTGCTATATCTCAACGTCCCGCACATTCTCCACCAACCCCTCCCACTCTTCGTCAACTTACAACTCCCTCTCGCTTAGCTGCTCCTCTTCCCACACGTATCACCTTCGATGATGGCTACTGTCTACCCACCCCTGTCATTTCACTTATGTCACCTTCGACTCCAACCTTTACTCTTCCGCACTTAGGCGAACACCTTTTATTATAACTTCCCCTTCCCTACGCTTGTCGGCTCCCCCTTGCACAACGTCACCATCTGGCCATACTACACTCACAGCGTTCTCAAGCATCTCTTCGGCAGTTCCGCATAGAGCCAGTCACCCAGTAGTCGGTCAGCGAGGAATCATCATGGCGCAGCAGTCATCCTGGAGCAGCTGTACAAGCAGCCATCTATTGCAGACATCATGCAGCCAGCCAGCCAGGGGCCCTCCTATTGCAGCAGACACCATGCAGCCAGCCAACCAGCGGCCATCTATTGCAGACATCATGCAGCCAGCCAGCCAGCCAGCAGATATCTTATTTCAGCTCATCATGCAGCCCGCCAGTCGGCCAGTGGACATCATGCAGACACCATGCAGCCAGCCAACCAGCTGACATCTTATTGCAGACATCATGCAGTCCTCATGCGGCTCATCATGCAGACATCATGCAGCCAGCCAGCCAGCAGACATCCTATTGCAGCCAGCCAGACACCATGCAGACATCATGCAGCCAGCCAGCCAGGAGCCTTCCCATTGCAGCAGACATCATACAGCCAGGCAGCCTGCTCATATTCTATTGCAGACATCCTGATGCAGACATCATGTAGCCAACCAGCCAGGATACCTCCTATTGCAGCAGACATCATGATGCAGACATCATGAAGCCAGCCAGCCAGGAGCCTTCCTATTGCAGCAGACATCATGCAGCCGGCCAGCCAGCAGATATCTTATTGCAGCACACGATGCAGACACCATGCAGCCAGCCAGACACCATGCTGCCATCCTGCAGCAAGCACATAAACATGTAGCTAGCAGACCACAGGCAGCCTGCAGCTCAGCATACCACCAGTAGTCAGCATTCCAGCTGAACATGCAGCCAGACCGGTGCAGTACAGCTATGTCGACAGCTCCAACTTTTTATTTTATTTTATTTTTCCACATTATTATATACAGGGTTTTTATTTTTCTTTACTCAATGTACTTTCAAGTATTATTTCAAAATATACTCTCCATAACCATCTCTACTCTGCTTCGTAACCACTCACAGTGGATACATCTTGGCCAGGGGAATGATGAAGGAATTGGGAGCATAAAAGTCGAAACATTAATTTGCCTCAAACATCGCTCTGAAGCTCGCAAGTTGAACGCTCATTCACCCCACATTCCACCGGATGCAGAGCCGAGCAACAAGAATTTTTCCACTCGGCTCTGCACAGTCAGCAAGGCAACGGCCCTCGCCAGCGGTGAGTGCACCTCCACTAAATTTCCATCTGCATCCAGGGATACCCCAGGTGCACAGTGGAGGTGCAAAGTCCACCACCCTATGACTCAAATCCAATGTATAAAACCGCTGGAGACAGTAAATCGATCTCTCACTTTGCTCCAATATCACCACCAAACTGATCGACGAGAAGAGGACGACGGCCTGCTGAGAGATCGCGACACTACGAGGCGGCAACAAGCGAGAAGTCCATAGCAGTCCGGATTAAGCCAACCGAAGAATCTGCAAGAATAAAACAAGTCGCCGAATTGCCTGCCGTCTCTTATCGTCATCTTCGATCTCTCCAGCGGACACCTGTCACCGTCGCCGACGCCAGAAGCCGAAGGCCAGACCAACAGCAAGGATTGAGTAGCGTTCAACAACACAGGCTCCCAACCAGTGACGTGCACTGAGGAGTAGCTAGTCTAGCAGAGATAGATCAATCAGTCTCAAATCTCTAATTATTTTCAAATCACAATATTTATTGATTTGTTGAAGCCACAGTTCATATGCAACACTTTTTTTCACGCGCTTCTCGTCCCTCGGTGCGTTCAGCAGCCTAGCTCGCTCTTTCTCCGCCTCACAGTTCCAGGTAGAAACGGGTTTTAGAAGGGAAAGGGAAGATTTCTGCCTCTACCTCCCTTGCCCCCTCGCTCCCGCTCCAATGGTTGAAAGCCCGTGCTTTCAGGTCCTCCAGTCTATCTCCTATAGGACAGATAGGGGATTGGTTTCCCGTCGATTCCTTCGTAAATCCTCTAAAGAACTAAAGGAAAATTTTTCTGCAGTACTTCTGTCCTCTGTATTTACACTACTTTTTACACGTTGTACAATATGTATGTATAATATGGGATGTACTTTTATTTATTTATGCAATTGGAACGTCTTATGTGCAGACAAAAATTTTATGCTTTTTTTAAAAAATATGGAATATATAATGATTAGATAACAAATAATTGCTCACACTCTTTTTTGCTCTCGTTTTAGTAGTGTTTTATTTAAATATACTAATCTCTTGGCCTCCAATTAAAAAATGGATAAGCTAAACAATCATAAATACGGATGTATTTATTTGGTCAAGTGAACGCGCGTTCTAATTCTTGTTGTTGGTTTGATTTATTTTACTTCGCTTTTCTGCCACATTTGGTTATCGCGAAAATGAGGATGAGTGATGATATGATGAAACTGATGAACGGACCTCACAAAGAACAATTCAAGCCGGAATTCGTGACGAGCGTGCATTCTTGTTCTTGTGTGTTGTACTCTGCCAGCAGTGAATAATGAAAAAAATAGAAATGAAAAATGTATCCCAGAACTCAAAAAGCCAAATGAATATCATTGAAGAAAGTAGAAAAAAGGTTTGTTAAAAGGTGTGTTTTGTTACCCATCGCTTTTTCTAGCTGTATAGATTTAATCGGAATAAGTAGCTAACAGCTTGGAAAGTCGTGAGGGACAATCATAAACAGAGAATTCTAGGCTCCTGATTTCACAGTGCCCCTGCAGATGCACTGGGAGGAAATTATTTGTATTTTCTTCTCTCTTCCATCGCTTTACCTAATTTTTGCCATGACGATGAACGTTGATTAAATTAAACGGGTGAAGAGTGGTTGCAAAGAAACACTCATGCAAAGGACAGGGCTCGAGCCCGGGTCCTTCAGTAACGAGATCGTGAGATGGGGAAATTATGGAAATCAAGCAATGCAAAATTTTTGAAGAAACGTTAATCATAAATAAAGATGGTATTTCAAAAATTCAATTGAAAATTACTACTCAGGAAAAATGCAGTTTGCTTTACCGATACCCACGTATCCGAATGGTTAGCGCCTTCCTCTCATGTTTGTTGTCGCCCGACCTCCGTGGGGGAGTGCAAGTGGTCCCGGATCTGTATTCGAAGGAGGTATATAGTGATTCGGATCCCACATTAAACTATAGGTCTTGTCCCGATTAGCCTTTCTGTGTATAAAATGGACATAAAACATCAAATCAACCATCAAATCAACCAACCGTAGGGGAGTAGTTACCACAGCGTGCTACGACACCTGGAGTTCCGGGTTCGAACCCCTACCTGGACATGGGTGTTCTTTGTGTTTGTCCCTTCATTAATTTTGTCGTATCATCTTCTCGATTAACCAAATGTATCAAAAAAGCGATTCAAATCAAATCATTCATTGATTGATTGTTTGATTTCGTTTATTTTACTTCGCTTTCCGGCATTTTTGGCTAATCGCGAAGACGATACGATAAAAATTGATAAAGGGACACACAAAGATCACCCACTGCCAAGCCGAGATTCAAACCCGGCATCTCTGGCTCAGTAGTCAAATCAAATGGTTTTTGATTTTCGAAAGTGGGTGGAAGTTATATGTACAATTTTTGTAATCATTCCTAACTTTGCATTTTTTCCTGTATTTGACGATCTTCTTTTAGGAATACTGGGCCCTAAAAGGGGGGGGGGATTATGACCCGTTGGGCACGCCACTCATTGCTACCCCAAGTGTCGACGTCACCGCACGTCACTGCTCCCAACAATCCTTCATCAGCCTCCTTAAGGGTAGAGGTGGTTAGCCAAGTCAAACTTAAGACCTATTGTATTTATCTGAGCTACGTTCCGGCGTGACTCGATCCCGTACCTTACCCGACGTCACGCTACAATATATATATATAAAGTGAAAGAGGCGAGAGGAAACACTCACCGGACACAGAAAAAAATCAAATTTTCGTGATGGTATGTCATATCTTTAGGAGTAGAGAGACGTTGTAGAACTTGGTGACAAGAAGGAAGAGTAAGCATGGCCTGCAGTGTAGTTCATGCTTACTCTTCCTTCTTGTCACCAAGTTCTACAACGTCTCTCTACTCCTGAAGATGTGACATACCATCACGAAAATTTGAATTTTTTCTGTGTCCGGTGAGTGTTTCCTCTCTCCTCTTTCACTATTTATTTTGACCCCCCTCCCAGTTTTGGAACCCAATCGCCGCCACTGTATGTATATATATTTTCTTCTTCTCTATTTTCATTCTTCCATCTCGACTAAATAAATTTGAATTGGGTTTTTAAGCTTTTTTTGCATCACCATTCAGGAGCAAAGATACTGATAGAAAGTGTCGTTGATATGCATGATGGAGAATTCAATTGTTTTGTTCATAATTCAAATGCTTCCTGAATATATAGTGTTTATTAGGAATTTTAACGGAATGAAGTTGTCGGGGGTTAATGATCACTTTTCCTGGATTACAAGGTATTCACAACTGAAAAATGTTTAGATCAAAATAAATGTAACGTTATCACCATGTCAAAACAACCCTTTGTTCATTCTGCATAAAATTTCCCCAAATAAAAAGGGTACTTTGACCAAATATTACCGGGAAGTAACATTGAAAAATCTGTTAGGAATTTTCTACGCTGCTAAGTCAGACGGACATTAAACGTGCATGATGCTTCGATGGCAATATGCACAGTGGTTAAGGTAACAAACAATCACTGTACATATTGTCACATTTTCACATTTTCTAGAGAGCTTGAATACAAGAAATTCATCAAAAATTGACCATCGTGGATACGTGGTAATTCTCTTTTTTTCATAGCTTACTCGGGGTGTAAGGAACACTTTCTGAAGGCATTCAAATGCTCTCTTTCACGCTTGATACTGCGTTCTTGCATTTCAACGATACTCTTGTGCATGGAACCACAGTCAAGATAATCCTCTGTGGTGTTTGTCCTTTCAGCCACATCATGGACGTAACTTGGGCTCAAATTTGGGAAGGGACAGAGTCGAAAATTTTTCTATCCCATAAAAATAGCATGCAGGGCTATTTTGCTATTACATTTCTGAAATCATAAAAATTACTCATTGCTTTTCTCCTAGGATCCCAGGAGGTCAGCAAAAGCACCATTAACGTCTAAATTTCAATAAACATGAAAATTTTGGAGGGCCAAGTGCCCCCTTGTCCCCGCCAAGTTACGCCTATAGCCACCATTTAACCTTACGGTTTCCATTAGCAAAGAAAAATGAAAAGCCACGTGAAAATGAAACAAATCAGTCACAACTGGCGTTTCTCCAGTTCATGGCATCACTTCGAATCTTGAGGTAGTAGTTTCAATTTCACAGAGTTTCATTCTTGGATCAAGAGAGCTGACTCGGTGAACAACAACGTTACTTTTACGTAAAGCTCTCAAATATTTCTTGTATTTTGTTGTTTGTTTTTTAGCGTCGCTATTCTTCCAGTTTTGCCTAATTGCGATGATTAGAATACATTTATTGTCTTTCTCCCCCCCCCCCCCCAACTTTTAGGGTGGGGCTTATATCCGAGTTCGGCTTATTTTCAGGCCAATACGGCACGTGGTAACTCTGTCGCCTTCTAACGAAAGGACCTTGCGTTCGATCTCAGGTGGAGGCACAATACACTCTGGTTCAGATCATACTTTAAAAAACACCCAAACATTTTCTCCACGAGACAACATTGATTAAGTGTAGTTGCCAAAGTTGATCGTTTAGTCGTCGAAATAATCACTTAGTCGTCAACTTCAGTTAAAATGAAAGACGAACATAACTTTTCGCTTTTGTAGTGATTAAATTTATGTTCATTCAAGTGTTTGTCAACAATCTATTGTACACTGCTCCACAAAACTTAAGGAACACCAAGGGAAGAGAAGGAAACAAACACAAAAACAGGGTTCACCCTGTACCATTTTGCAATATTGCTGGTCATTTTCGTAGCATGTTGCATCTGTACCTTATTGGTGTTCACAAGCCCTGATCAAGAGCATCCCAAACATGCTCGATAGGATTGAGGTCCGGTGAGCATTCAGGCCACTCAATACGGTTGACGTCTTTTGCTTTCCAGGAATTCCGACAGAATATGTGCGCGGTGCGGGCGAGCATTGTCATCCACAAACAACAACTCCGAACCAAGTGTTCCACGGAAATTGCGAACATATGAACGCAAAATGTTGTTTTTCTCAATTTCGGATGGGGCTGAAGCCTCATGAACCCCTCTCTACGTACGCCAGTGTAGCGTGACAAAGCTTAAATAAACTTGGGACGATTATGTGCAAAATAGATACTTATTGTAATGTTATTCTAAAGATTTAAAATATTCTCCAATACTCTGCTGCTCTCATAATCCCTTGGTGTTCCTTAAGTTTTGTGGAGCAGTGTATAAAAATAAATAGAACGTGAATGGGAATTTACAACAAATATTGTCCTTCCTTGGAAGTTATTTATTTGAGCCACTTTACATATTTTAGCATACTTCGTTAACTTTCGGAAGTTAAAATTACAGGAAAAGTCATACTCTAGTTATGAATACAGGTAAAATAATAAAAAAGTAGTAAGAAATCAGTGAACAGCTCTCTTCTTCGAACACAGCCTCTTTTTCGTCAACAAAAGCTCAGTCATCAAAAGTGACGACTTTAAAATTTTACGTCGGCGCAAAAGTAAAAATTCCAGTCCCATTTTGCGACTTACGACCGCTAAGAGCTTTGGCGGTCTAGTCGCTACTTTGGCGACTACATTTAATCAATGGAGTCTCGCGTCGGTCTCCGTGGAGGAGTGCTCAGCGCAGCACTTTAGACAACGAGGACTACCTGGTTCGACATGGATGTTTGTATTTGTCCCAATGAGAAAACAGAGAAATCAGTAAAAAAATATTTGTGTGAAAACTGAGGAAAAAGCTAATAACGGGGAGTACTACCGTAGCGTTCCATCATGAACGCGGGGATCTTAAATAGGGATGAAACTTGCCCCTCCCGATTAGTACTATTGATGGTAGAGACAGCCCTGAACGGGCCAGGTACAAATATCTAACTTAACATTAATATAGACTCATGATTAGGTTTTATACTAAACTGAGCAATGCGAATGGCAGATAAGGGTGAAGGATAGCTTACCCTGATCGGTTTAGGAAATCGACCAATAGCTCCTGCTTCTCCGATGATTCCGGGTAAAAAGACCTCGTGTCGCTCTCATGCGCACCTATTTAAGCCTTTGCTTGGCCTCCCGTCACCTCTAGCCAAAGGCCAGTGTTCTTACCATTTCCTGTAAAAAGCTTATCCTACACATTTCTGAGCAGGAGCTGGCAAGGTCTGCCAGGGTCGATATTTCTGAAACCGAGCGGATATGCTACAATCCCCCTCTTGCAAAACAATTTCCCAAATTGAAATTGCAATCATTAAAATGTGAAAATATGTCGGAAACCTTTCACCGAAAAATTAAATTGAACAAAATTGAAGCTCAAAGCTTGACTGCAGAAATAAAGTATTTTGGTTACATTGGCCACACGCTGGAAGAGTCTTGTGTAATACAATGCTGACGTTTGGTCAACATATGCGATAGCAAGTGTTGTTCGCAGGTCCGCGGAGTCAGCGGAAAGTTCAACACATTGTATCGTAACTCGAGACATGCGAATGGCTTCTGCGTTTCGCATAACAACTCGGAGAGATAAGCAATGGCATCTGAACAAGTGCTAACTAAGCGCCGAACGTAAGCCGTGAGAAACCTTGAGGCCGTATGCTCGCGGTCTTCCGCCTTGTCAGGATGACAGTTCAAGAGGCGAGAGAAAAAGACCGTGGTAAACACCAATCTCCGCTTGGACTGCTCGGCATTGAAATGGATGCACTGAAGCCAATAAAATAAACAACACACTCAGTATTGGCTACCCACAACCACACGAAGATAAGAAGATAGATGAAGAATAAATTTTCACTTGTCATTGACGTTCGTAGCACTATATTTAGGATATCGGGAAACATAAGATTCCTCGTTGCACAACATGTGAAGTCAGAAGGCAGGGCAATCCAGACACACGCGAACCCTGGAGTCCTGGGGTACGATGCACTGTTCCGGGGGGATGCACGGTCCTTGACCGATCACAATTGCACTGGGGGACCGGGTTCGAATCGCGGTGTTTAAAGTTCAGGAATACAGTTCAGCAGATGAAAACACGTTGGCAGTGGGGCGGGCGAACACAGGGTAGTCCATGGAGAGCCACTCCAAGTAGCGTTTGCAAGCCCCAAAATATGCGTTGTCCGATGGCGATCGCTGACGAGGGGGGGGGGGGGGGGGGTTATGACAGGCCCCCGAAAGTTCAAAGCACACGCCATTCCATATTTCCAGCACACACATCTTATGCCAACACTGGAGAGAGAGAAAATGTTGCTGGTTGCATACGAGAGCGGAACTGTACGTTGCCGTTGCATACGGTATGCAAGGTGTCAAGGGGTTGCGACGCCTCAGCCATTCCAAGAAGGGGAACACTAAACATAGCCACTGCTGGGGTAAAACTGTGAAGAGGTAGCCTGGCAGGTTGAATATCCACAGGGGTGGGGTCTCAACACATTTGGGCCGTTGACTGTACCCGGAAAGTTCCAATATGTTGTTAAGATACCCTGCCTGGCAGGACAGAGCAAAGAGGGAGGATGGACATGAAAGATGCTCATGGGGGTCAGAGCTGTGGGGGGGGGGGGATTTTGCTCTGTAAATCTACGTGTCGTCTGATGTTTAGTACGTTTCGTTTCTGGGTTGGCACGTGAGGTAGGATGTTTGTAGCTGCTATCCCAATTGATGAGAGGGAACACTGGCGGAGACGACCACAGGGCTAGGTCGTTCGTTGTCCTTTTGAGGTGGATTCTGGACTAGCCTGAAAGCGATGTAGGGACAGATCCTGGGTTTCTGGATTCCATGGACTAGAGAACCACCGGCTAGCGTAACTGATATCCATGGAGAGGCTGGGTGCTTCCCGATCCAGTATGAAAGGAGACTGTTCCTTGTGTAGCCAACTTTCTGGAGCACTTGGTGCGATGCTGCCATAACTGACGTAGACTTCCAAACAGGGTGAAGGAAACATAGGTAGGGAAGCGTTAAAATGCATTACTCGTCAGTCAGAAATATATATACAGTATATATATATTGACTAAATTATATAGTCCCTGGCTTCTCCCAAAAATATAGAATAATGTGCAAATAAAACTAAAGTAACTATATGGCACTAAATGCCCTTTGTTGGAATATAATCAATATACAGTGAGGAGGGACAAAAAACAAACTAAAATAACTGGGATTAAATATTGATGAATAAATATGTGTATGTCATAAAATATAAAGCCTCTTTGTGTCACATCATGTAACCAACCCAATCCATTAAATATGACATGCCAGAAAGGTGTAAAATGATATAAAATATCAACGGAAAATGTAAATAAACCCCAAACTAATGTCCTCTCGACTTAATGACGTATAATGACGAAACTTTTAAACTAACGGTTAAAGTTTCTTAAACGGCAAAACAATGTGATAAAATCATGAACTCTATTGCTCTTCATTTTCTGACGACGTGTTACGGCAGCAAAATCCTGACGGGAGACATAATAAGCAGTTAAGACAATTTCTTAGCATTATAATAAAATAAAATAAAGGAAGGGAAAGTGAAATAAGGATAAAATATGAAAATTATTAATAAAAATTGGATTTTTTAGTAACATTGTGAATTAAATCCAAGAGATTGCTGTTCGAGTCTGTGAGGCTGACTGAAATGTAGCTTGCTTTTTAATGTGTCCTTGCTTACGGGAGCATCCCTAAGTTTCTTTAATCACCAAACATTGCACTTGCATACAATCAGTTGCTAAGAAATTAGATAACGAAACGGGAATAAAATAACGAAAAATAAAATAACGTCGTCGCACTTAGCTCTGTGAACTTTTGCGACGGAAAATTTATGTACGACTAAATGTCACTTTGTACATCTGATGTCATGGTTCGTTGCTGTTAACCCAGGTGCCTAAACAGGGCCTGAGCCACAATGAAAATAAAGAAAGTTGATTTATGACGTAGGGAAAGCTAAAAAATACAAATGCAAGTATTCTTTATTATACAATTTAGTTAAAGTGGACATTAAAATAATCTGTAATCCCATAAGAAATTATTTTGGATTCTAAAAGCACGAAGTTGCCTGGCTATGAATGGAAAGTTCAATATGCTGCAAGAATCTCGCCGGTACAAAATGTTCATTCCGAGTATCTCGAAGCGGGGTTATGGGTCCGAATCAGCACATTCCGCGAGGAGCCAAAGGCTGGTTACACGACAATTCACATCACCAGCTTCGATACAGGACGCCCTTGATTGCGTAATATGATACGTTGAAACAGCTCAGCGATATTTAGACGGATAAATTCTAGCGCTTCGTGCACGGAAATCTGGTGACTTAAATGAAAGGAAAATCTTTGACTTGAGTCAAAACTGAGGAAAAAGCTAATAGCGGGGAGTACTACAGCTTAGGTGTATTCCTTTTTTTATATATATAAAAAAAGGAGAATATCAGTAGGCGGTCTGACTGCCACGCTGGAGATCCGGGTTCGATTCCCGGGTTGGGTGATCTAAGGTCAGGATTTTTCCGGCCTTTTCCCCGCATAAAGCGGCTCCGGGGCTCACCCAGCCTCAAATCAATTGGGAATAACCCTGGAGGTAAAGGTGGCCGGAGCGTGGTGCTGATCATATCACCTCCAAAATGGCCGAGATCGATAACATATGGCGCCCTAACCCCACATTCCCTAAATGTGCCTTCATTGCACCAGGGCCGTATTTAGGATCTCTAGATCCCGGCTGAACCTGTGGTTTGGGCCCTACCGGGGGAAATTTTTTGAAAATAATATTTCAATTGAAAAAAATATTTTAATTTTAAAAATAACATATTGTAATTTTAAGTAAACATGTTAGGCAAATGCAAGATAAAAAAGGAATGTAACCAGAAAGTTAATTTTACTTATATTTAATTCAAATACAGTCCTTTCCCAAACAATCAGACTTAAAATGAAAGTGTCAAATAATCTTAGTGGCTAATTGGTTTGCGCCTACACTTCATACTAATGAAGCTACTTTTAACATCTTCATAACTTAGTTGTCTTAAAATATCACTTTCAATGCAATTTTGAAAATGACCTTTCTCCACTGCTGTTTGTAACCATAATTGACAGGTACATTCTTAGAGCGACCTCGATATTAGAAAAAACAATCTTTGACTTTTTTCTAGGATACATCCACCTCACCTGACTAACGACTTTTTCATTTTCCTCATGATCTTTTTGAAACTCGTGGTAAAAAGCCTTGAACTGAATCAGTTCATTTTCCAATTGATCGTCTATGTCATTGTTATATGTTTCTACTAAGTTTTGAGCTGCTACAATTATCTCTTCATTATTAAAGCCTTGATCACACGGAACTGGATTTCCAGTAGGAATGATCTAGCTGACGCTGGACTGACTATGCATTTGCTAGTTTTCGCCTCACACGGTACTTGTTACACCGTACTTGTCGATAGTCTTTTGTTCCCATAATGGCGGCCGCGTGAGATGTAAACAACGTATCACTTCACACTTTTAAAATACGATAACTATTCAACCGAGAGGAATATCGCTTCGTATTAAATGGTTTTAGGTAGAGAAGAATGGCGCTAATTAAATATATACTTTACAACGTTTACTGTACACGTATGGAAGAATATTTTAGCTTTTTCAATTGTAAACACCGTGCAGTCACCATATACGATGTAACTCGACGTGCCTTTGGTGCTGTATTATACATTGTAATTGGAACAGCTAACCGAAATGATCCATGAAATGCTTTGGTGTAAAACTGTAAAGTACAGTGGGATCCATGAGTATTACCTTGCAAATTGCCCATCATCATGTTCGTACACTTTTTTTTTGACCAAATAAGAACTTCAAAAATTACAAGAAAAATCAAAACAAGTTGTTGACAACTTCTGCACCAGCATACATAAATATCCATCGCTTAAAAACACATAGAATGTAATAGAAAAATTAATGAAAATAGTCATGGACAATTTGCACGGTAATACTCATGGATCCCACTGTACTATCTGTTATAAGATTTTTGGAAGCATTTGTTTATGCTTTCGTCTAAAGCCAGCTTAAAGGTGGACGTAGACGAGCAATTTGGAGAATGTTGTAGAAGAATTACTGCTTTGTGCTTTTATTAAAAAAGGAAAAGTATGAACTAGAGATTGGCTCGAAAAGAAAAATGGTAATGAATGCGTACCGAACAAGCTTTTTAACTCGGGTTTGCATTATTCATACATGAGATTCGCCGGATTCATTCAAAAAAAATAATTAATAATACACTTGTAATAATAAGGATTTTCATTTTCAGCTAATCATATTTGTCATGTACACATCCCATCGCTTTGCATAAATACCTAAATATTAATGAACTGAACACGAATGAACTGCACGTCCTCTCTTTACTTTTTTTAATCGAGAAACTGAGAAACTATAACATAAACAGCCAGCACTCCGAAATCACAGAAAAAGAAAGCTTCTTTGCAAACTCACAGATTATCTTCACATGGCCAAACTTTGTTCTGATTGGCTGTTCCACAGAATCCAGTCGAGGAAAACTAGTAACAATTAGAACATGTTCTATTCCTCCAAACCAGTCAAGCAGTCAGCCAGGCGGCCATGATTACTAACTAGAAAGTCAGTTCAGCGCCAACTAGGGCATTCCTACTAGAAATCCAATTCTGTGTGATAGGGGCTTAATTATAACACCATTAAGCCTTGTTTCCATTATTATGAAAAAATATAAATATGCTGACCAAGGCAGTAATTTGTTTTATTAAAAACATAAACTAAACGTAACGTTTCAACCTTCTAGCAAGGTCTTCATCAGACTCTGTATCAAGTACAAAAGTAACAAGATACACAAAAAGGGCTTTATATATACACAAACATTACTCCCTCCAGACTTTTAGAAAGTTGTTAGGAACTTTCTAGCAGGTGGCTTTTACTTTCCAACTGAACTTTCACCTAAAAGACTAAACATAATCTTTCATATAGAATGTGAAGAGATATTCAAGTAGAATATATCACGCTCTTTTTCCTTCATTTTTCTCCCTTCTCCTCTCCTCTTTCTCTCTTGTCCTTTCCACTCTTTCTAACACCTTCTTCCATTCTTTGTTTAACTTCAGTCCCCCATTCCAGTTCATTATGTCTTCTTCACCTATCTTCTCTATTTCCTTGGCTTCCTTCCATTTTCTCACTAGCATTCTCTTCTCCCTTCCTATCTGCTTAGCCTCATCCCACTCTATGTCATGTCCTGTTTCTCTCGTGTGTTTAAATATTGCATTTCTCTCTCTCTTAAGTCGTACATCATCCCTATGTTGTTTCAACCTGTCTTTCAACCTTTTTTTCGTTTCTCCTAGGGGCTTAAGTGTATCCAACTTGTTGAGAAACCTAAAACGGGTATCAACTAGTTTGTATGCCTCAAGCCTCTGCCGGAATGAAGATTCAAATTGATCTGACAGGAAGGAAACTCTGGGTTCGAAATTTTTCTGATTGGGTCAGCTGAACTTCTAGTGCTTGGACAGTCAAGAGGTGCCAAGCGCAAGTTTATTTTGCGCTTTCACTCTCATACTCAGTCCAATCAGCTAACTCAGCAATTTTCATCTCATATTCTTCAAAGCTATCCCGTTTTGTTCCTATGGAGCTTGTTATACCTTCCGCAAAATTAGAGTGGACGAGTTGTATCTTTGCGGGTGAACCTTGACCATGACTGGCTGCGCAGTAGCAAAGGAAGGAGCTCCCGGCTGCCTTAGCCAATGGGTGTCATTCTCCTCTAACTTTGTAAGAGCTGTCGACCACTCAACGGCGAGTAGGTAGCATCTACGGATATGTATCTGCGCGAATTAGTCAAGGTCACCCGCAGAGATACAGCTCGTCAACTCTAGTTTGGTATTGAGAGCTGAAGGAACACGCGTCACGGTGTTGCCATATCATGCGGTACGGTACACAATGCAGCCGTCTAACGCTGTGTCGAGGAAAACGTGTTATGAAAAGAAACAACAATGATGAAATGTGTTATTGTTTTTCGAGAAAAACGGAATAACAATGATGACAACAAAGATGAATGCGTTATTGTTTTCTCTTCATTTCCATCTCCGTTACAACATGAACGAATTAACGAAACGAGTATTGTTTACAGGTTACCTTTTTAATCCATTCTGAAAATATTGAATATATATACACTTTCAATAATCATTTCTTTCCAAAGTCGCCGTTAAAGTCTGCCCATCTTTCAATTATACCGCAACTGAATTGCACAAAGTCCAGTTGGTGGGGCGTCTGACTTTCACGCGGGGGACCCGCGGTGATTTGTGGAACTTATTCAAATATCCCGAGCGGCTCCGGGGTCGACTCAGTCCAAGTGAGTACCTGGGGCAAACCTGGGGTAAAGGCGGTTGGTGAACCACATCACCGCATCACCTCCATAATATGGCGTAGGTCGAGGTCGAGAATGTGTGGAGCCCTACCTCCACATCCCCATATGCCTCCATACTTTACTTTATTTTGCATCCATTAATTTTTTTGTATGAGAATCCCAGAGATTTTATGATTGTCCTTAAATATGTTTTCTCACCTTGAAAAAGTCCCGAATCTTTCACGAAACGCGCAGTTTCCCAACAGTGGGATGATCTTTCCTCCTATAATAAGAGTAAATATGGCGACGAATAGCGTCTTGCTGAAAGGTATCTAAATTTGTCACGCGTTTACTGATATTCCTCTTCTTTCCTGGGGTTTCCAGTTTTGAAGCCTCGCATTTATTTATTTATTTATTTCTACCACATTATATTTTTCTTTCCCTATGTTAACAATAGTGTTCTTAGACACGCCGACAGCAGCTGCAGTCCTATCCAGAACTTTATTTACAGAAATGATTGGAGCCCCATTGTTTTTCTCTTGCTCAAAATATTTGCGCTCAGAACAAATCATCTCCCGCGTTTGGCCTTTGAGAGGAATTCCTTTTTCTTTTAGTGCATGGCCTCTTTGGTACATTGTCATCTCGAGTATTGCATCCTGTGCTTGACATTCTTCACACAAGCACACGACACACTCAAGCAGAACACAGAAAATTATGTACAAAAAATAACACACTAAATCAACACGCTATATACAACAAAGAATACTCTAAATTCAATAAACACTAAACAAACGGATCGGTTAAAACATCATAGCAACGCAACAAACAAACAAACAACACGTCCTCTCCCAACAACATGAAAACTGATCGCAGGAACAATCGCCCGATAAGCGGCAACACCGAGATAAACGTTTTCTGTTGCTAGGTAACCAACCAGGGCTTGGGTGAAGCACTGGGAAGATTTTGATTGGCTCGCATGCCAGCAACCCACCCTCCCGCAGTGACGTAGACCCGATTTCTCCACGTGCTTCTCAAGCGTCAATACCAAACTAATTTTGCGGCAGGTATAGCGATGTCAGTGCTGAGGCGGTTGTGTTGACGTCCAATCTAGGGTTCTGCAGAGTTTCACTAGTTTTGTTTACTTGTCCCAAGATATCATCCCAAAATGCTGTGTAGAGCCCCGTTTCCATCTTTGACATTTTGTTATGTAAACTTGGAGCAGTAACACGTGATTGTCCTGAATCTTCTTTGCCCTCTGAAATTTCAAAAAGTGCATTTTTTATTTCTTTATAGCCTCGCAAGAGGGCTTTTGTACAGGCCCGTAGCCAAATTGATCTCCAGGGGGGGGGGGGGCTCACGGGGATATCAGGGGGAGCTTTGTAAATCAAGTCCGTTTTTCAAAAGTTTAACAGTGTTAAATTAAGGTAAATTATGTGTGGGAGGAGAGGGGGTCATTAAGTTACATAAAGTTT
This sequence comes from Lepisma saccharinum, assembly GCF_977018435.1. Taxonomy (NCBI): domain Eukaryota; kingdom Metazoa; phylum Arthropoda; class Insecta; order Zygentoma; family Lepismatidae; genus Lepisma; species Lepisma saccharinum. The sequence continues at coordinate 95,354,316 of NC_139235.1, forward strand.
AGAAATATCACACAAATACTACATTTTCTATATCTTTTAAAATATCACTTGAAGTGTTAATTGGCTGCTACTGAAATCATCCTTTACTACACACTCCATACTACGTTTGATGATACAGATATTTATATCACACATGAAATGATGGACAATATTCAATCATAGTGCCTAGCGTGCATTCCACTCCCCGGCCGAAACAATAGAACTCCCCTTCGTTCCCAAAACTTGGGACCTGTTAACCTTTGACGCAGATGCGGAGGGAATTTGCATAATGACATAAAAAGTCACAGATTTCTGTATAAATTGGAGGTTGCAACAGGAGCAACGAAAGCACATATAAAGAAGCTCCCCTATGGAAGAACTCTCCAAAGTCTAAAGAATCTCCTAAATACTTGCCGCTACTTAGACTTCTGATAAATAAGATGAACGAATGTAATAGTAATAGCTGCTCTTCATGTGCTGTGAATTTATCCTCCACCAAAGTTGTGAGCAAAATAATATCTGCTGTCTACATTTTCACTCTTCACTGAAAACAAATTATACAAAATAGTTTTATCTAATGTCAAGGGGGCTGACCTCAGTGCCAGGGTGGCTGAAGGTAGTTCCAGGGGGGCTCGTCCCCTCTGGCCCCTGCCTGGCTACGGGCCTGCTTTTGTAGCATCTGCTCTGCATGACCAACGTGTTGTCCTTTTTGGCACGAGAATGGGTTTGTCAGTTTCTGCTTTTTTCAAGCAATTCTATATCTGTTAGTTGAAGCTGTAAAATATACATAAAGAGCTTCCAAAAAGTCAAAAAAGCTTACAGCACTCGGCAGCAGCCTGCACTGCAAGATCGAGTGAACGCCCAGCGCAAGGTACCCATACTGCTAAATTATTTTCTGCCAGTACCAACGCTTGAAGCCCATTGTACTGTCCGCTCATTGAAGAAGCGTTATCATAAGACTGACCACGGCAGTTCTTAATGTCTATCTCATTCTCTTTAAGTTGCTCAAGCCTTGAAACATATAGTATCTTTAGCTTTGTGGCCTTGGTTAAGCATGAATGTTACAAATCTTTCAACAGGGATGTGTTCCTCTAAATATCTGAAAATCAAAGAAGGCTGATCAACGTGACCTTTGTCTGGAGTTGAGTCTAATGATATGGAATAGTACTTTGACTGCTTGATTCGAGAGATAACTTCATTGAAAACTCGCTTGCACAACTTCCTCGCAAATCGTCGATGGTAGATAGTAGGGTGTGCGGGATCCCGAAAAGTCGCGACCGGGATCGGGAAAAAAATTTCCCGTCCCGATACCGACTTTTCGGGATCCCGAGCAGTCGGGAAATACCGAATGGTCATTTTAAAAAGTTGTTAATTTTCGACATTTTCTGCATTGCAAGTATCTCGAACGTATCGGAAATTGTTTGTTTTTATTCCAGAAACATGGCACAGTGGTATATACTAGGGATGGCCAAACGGATCCGGATCCGAAAAATCCGGATAAAGTTTCGGATCTGGATCCGGATCCGAAAGTTCCGGATCTGGATCCGGATCCGAGAGTTCCGGATCTGAAAGTTTCGGATCTGGATCCGGGTCCGAAAATTCCGGATTTTTTGGATCCGGATCAGAGAGTTTCGTATCTCAATCCCATTATAATATTACCACACCTTAAAAGGTATTATGATCATCGATTATAAAGAAATTTTTCATTAGTTAGTCATACAAGACTTTTTTTCAAGTGTTGTTCCTAAAATAATTTGCTACGCATCGGCCCGGCCGGTTCAAATCCGGGAACTTTTCTAACGATGGAAGCGGCCCCGGCGCCCACCCAGCGTCGAATAACATGGGTACCTGGGGGAAACCCTGGGGGGGTAAAGGCGGTCAGGGGCGTGATGCTGATCACATCACCCCCACTTACGACCGGATCAAGAAAGTGTGGGGCGTTACCCCCACACCTCCTATACGCCTTCATGGCGTGGTGCTATGCACAGGGGAGCACTTTACTTTTTTACTTTTTTTTACCTATCGGCTGACACACACGTGCACAAAAATAATCTTACTTGTTTAACATAAAATGTCAGAAGTGATTTTGTAAATGCCATTGAAACGAATATGTATTCATTCGAATGTATTGGAAATGAAAACACACATAAATGTGAGACATTCCATTCCAGGATGAAACCTTTAACACATATAACAAGATAGAAATGTTATACAAAAATTATACAATTGTTCTACAGTTACAGTTTTACAAATTAAAATAAAACATTATAATATATGCAGTGTTATATAATTAAAAAGTGTAAGACTAACAAGGGAGGTTATCTAAGTGTCCCCCTCCGATTTCCATGAAACTTGGCAGGAGTGTGTATAAACGGGCCCAAATGAAGAAATACGTGTTTTTTTTTTGTTTCGGCTAAAAAACTGTTTTAGGGGGCAAAACTCAAGACTACTAGACGGAAAGGCTGGGGTCAGACACGCCTCTTTTCGCGACTGCCGCGGGTGTGACGTCATTGGGCGGACAAAACCCAGCTGAGTCTTTACCCCATACGGAAAGAAACGTGGAAAGGCTGATCTGTTTTGTTCTTTTCGCTCCTTTTTTCTTGTATTTCTCGATTGTTGGGTTCAGGGTGCGAAATCCTGGAGGGGACGAGGGGGATTTCCCCCACCAACAATCTTGGCCACAAAAAAAAACCACCAAAAATTTCCCGGGGGAAAGAGTTTTTGTTATAACAATGAAAAGATAAGCAATTACTTTAAATTTCAAATATACTTTACAAAGAATAATATTGAAAACACACACAAATTAGTGTAGTTGTGAGTGTTGAATGTTTTCTGTCTCAAGAGATCATTAACAAATCTACATCAATACGCACAGTAAAAGTAAAACAAGAATGCAAAACAATAATAACTATGAAATCTAATTGATTTATATTAACATAGTGCACAAACTAAACAAAAACCTACACATAATAAAACCACTTCAACTGCCATAATTTATTAACATCTTTAACCGGTTAGTAAAGGAATTAGTTAGCTGCTTTACACTATCTGATATGTATGAAAGTAACAAATTAATTTCTAATTAATAATCACAATAATTATTTTAATTGAGTATTTATTTTTACTTTTAATAACATTACAAATATGTACATCGTATAATTCACACATATGTTTGTGGGGAGGGGGGTTGTAGGTTACGAACTTTCTCCCTCTCACCAGTTTTCAATGATTTCGCACCCTGGTGGGTTGTGAGGTGTTGCAGTTCACAATGCCTTCAGTGAGGTGTTGCGACGTGTCGTGATCTCCGATGAAAAAATAAAAACAGCGGGCGACAATATATAACTGAACACATCGCATCTAACGAGACTTGTTAGTGGATTGCAATACCAGTAGTCTCATTACACAACATCAGGCTACCATACACTTCAAAATACACAACTTGCTATTTATATACGAGTGATGCTTAAATGACAACTTCCGTCCTCCATTGTTCTATTATTTATTCAGTCAAATTTTCATCACAATCCCCCCCCCCCCAAAGTTAAGTGGACTCAACAAGCTTTCACATACCCGCCTGTAGGCACCCCTGTTCGACATTCCACTGATTATATATACGTATAAGTATATAAAGTGACCCTCGACTTTCTTCAGTTCTAGGTCTCAAGTTTTCGTTCAGTGAAAAGTTTTTTAAAGTGTGTGTTACATAATACACACGGAACTTCCTCACATTCCTCCCTGTGTAGTTCAAAGATACATAAGACTCAGAATTGTAATCTGAATAAGGAAAATTAATTAAGAAATAAATACCAATAGTCGAAGCAAAGTTACCAAATTTGAAGAAGTTAAGTGAAAACAGCTCCTCTCTCACTCCTAAAAGAGAGCAATAGACGAGATTGTTTTCTTTTACATATTCAACTTATCCATAATTTTGGCTTTCTGCCTTTCTTTATTTAACAAAATTATTTTACGCATTCAACATATATTTTTCTTTCTGCCCTAACAAAATGCATTACTAGGTGTATTAACCGCAATTTTACATGAAACTAATGTTTCACAGAGGAATATGACGACTTATAAACTACCGATAAAATGTGTGCGTAATTGGCTGTGTAATCCAACTGTAAGGACATACGTTATGTCGGATCCTAAGTAAGTCTGTGTATTCACTCCCAATTAGCTTCTGGGCATAATTACGGCTCTTTTTTGTTCATAATTACTGCTTTGATTCGGCTGCGAAACCGGAGCGTAGAGCGATCTGTCCGCGCGTGACGTCACGCCTGACGTCAAAGACCACGTGATCAGGTATGGCCCCAGCCTTCTACTCTACTAGTCTTGGGCAAAACTCCCTCAAATGTCAAGATGAGGACAAATTGAAGTGAGGATCTGACCCCTGTGTCCCCCTCCGATTTCCATGAAACTTGGCAGGTGTGTGTATAAACGGGCCCAAATGAAGAAATACGTGTTTTTTTTTGTTTCGGCTAAAAAACTGTTTTAGGGGGCAAAACTCCCTCAAATGTCAAGATGAGGACAAATTGAAGTGAGGATCTGACCCCTGTGTCACCCTCCGATTTCCATGAAACTTGGCAGGTGTGTGTATAAACGGGCCCAAATGAAGAAATACGTGTTTTTTTTTGTTTCGGCTAAAAAACTGTTTTGGGGGCACCCCCCTCAAATGTCAATATGAGGACAAATTTAAGTGTGCATTTGACCTGTGTGTCCCCCTCCGATTCTCATGAAACTTGGCAGGTGTATAGTGGGGCCCAATGGAAGAAATACGTGTTTTTTTTGTTTCAGCTAAAAAACTGTTTTACAGGGCAAAACCCACTCAATTGTCAAGATGAGGACAAATTGAAGTAAGGATCTGACCCCTGTGTCCCCTTCCGATTTTCATGAAACTTTGCAGGTGTATAGAGGGGCCCAAAGGAAAAAATACGTGTTCTTTTTTTTTTTGTTTCGGCTAAAGAAACTGCTTTAGGGGGCAAAACCCGCCTCAAATATCAAGATGAGTACAAATTGACGTGAGGATCATCTGACCCCTGTGTCCCCCTCCGATTTCCATGGAATTTGACAGGTGTATAGAGAGGCCCTATGCCCCCTGTTTCTTCCTATGCCATATTTACGTGGTTTCGGGGTCAGATCCCCACTTCAATTTCTCCTCATCTTGACATTTGAGGTGGGGGGGGGGCTCTATACAGCTGCCAAGTTTCATGGAAATCGGAGGGGGAGACTTAGACCTCCCTTGTAAGTGTATTAATTAATTACAAATCGCGCACGCGCGTACACACACTATATATATATATATGTTAGCAGGTAACAATATGTTATAAGCACATTCTTACTTTCCAAAGAAGCGCATGTGGGATGGCAAAACGGATCCGGATCCGGATCCGAAAGTTATGGATCCGGATCCGAAAATTCTGGATCCGGATCCGAAAGTTCTGGATCCGGATCCGAAAATTCTGGATCCGGATCCGAAAGTTCTGGATCCGGATCCGAAAATTCTGGATCCGGATCAGAAATTTCTGGATCCGGATCCGAAAAATTTTAGGATCCGGAACCAACCGGATCCGGATTTCGGATCCGCTAGGATCCGGATCTGGCCATCCCTAGTATATAGACGGGGAACTTCATCTATACCTTTTTTTACGACCGCTAATAACAAACACTGATAGAAGTATGACCACCATTCCTAAAGCAGTTGTGGTAACAATAAAATGTCAACAGTTTTGAACTACAGATAGGTGAAATCCTCCAAAAATAATTGTATTTTTAAAGGACTTGATGTGAATTCACCCATGTATGCATGAACACCAAGCTCCTCTCCTCTCACAAAAAAAGAAAAATTAATGCGCACTACCGCAAAGCAAACGGCTACTTACCACTTTCGTCTTGTTTCTTTTTCTTCTTCGGTCAGTGAAACAAAATCTTTCCTTTCACCATCAACTAGATAGAGAACACAAAAAGTGACAATGAACTGACAGCTACTCTGACACCGAACAACAATCTGTAACCTCACCACATACGATATATAATCTGTCCTTATCACTCTTCAGCTTGCATAGATATGAACTAAAAATAGTGTTGCTTACGGCGTACGCGTTTAGAATGAACATGAGTTCAGCCAATACGCAGCCAGTGCTGTCGCGCTGTTGCCAAACCAATAGCGGAAGGGAAACACAGATAATTCGCTGTGTCCAATATTCAGCTTTTTATATATAATGCATGAACGTGATATTTGAGTACAATGAAATATATAGTGAAGAATTCTACACAGGATTATATCACATCACTGCAGCATATAAGAAAAACTCATGCCTGAAAGAAGTTTGAAGGTAAGTATTTATTGTAGAGGAACTGCAAGACCATCATCGTCGCTCTCGTTTCTGTTTTCTGGCATGTTTCCCAGGAGATTTGAATAGGAGTTTACAGATTTCTGTGGTAGATACTTTACCCTGTTTTATAATGCGCAACACAGTATGCACACATACACCACACGCTTTAGCCGTAAGTTCTCGACTCTGAGAAAACGCTATTTCAGCACGCACGTCTTGCGAACGCCAATTCCTTGAAGTAAGAATAAGCTTTAAAACTAAGATTTCTCTCTTGTGAACGTAATACGAGTATTTACCCTTGGTGCCTGTATTTACTAGGTTTCGAGAGCGACATTATTAATTTGATTTGATTTGCTTTATTTTACTTTGCTTTTCTGTCACTTTTGGCTAATTACGAAGATTGGAATGAGTGATGATATAATGAAATTGATGAAGGGACTCCTGGCGTCGTAGCGCGATATGCTAACCACTCCACAATGGCGCCGGCGCGACATTATTAAATAACACTCACGCAGCACACACACTATTGCACAACTATCGAGCATAAGGTCTGTATTGCACAACGCGCTACTACACCAGGAGTTCCGGGTTCGAATCCCGGCCCGGGCATAGGTGTTTGTAAGTGTCCCGTCATCAATTTCATCGTCGGCTCCTGTGGCGGAGTGGTTATCACATCGCGCTACGACGCCAGGGGTCCCGGGTTCGAATCCCGACCTGGGCATGGATATTTGTGAGTGTCCATTCATCAATTTCATCATATCATCACTCATCCCCATCTTCCTAAAGTAAGAAAAAGTGACAGAAAAAGCGAAGTAAAATAAATAAATCAATAAGGGCTGTATTGAATCCTCTCACAACCGTTCTTGGTGCCGACGAGTAAAATTATCTTACACCGCCCTTGTTATGAAAACGCTGAACTCAAAACTGACCCAGACTCGCAATGTTTGTGAACACACAAGACAAAGAAATTTCATTGTGCATATTCAGCCGAATTTGACACCCATAGCTTTACCAAGACACAACAACTCATCGGAGTCAACACGGTGGCAACGAAAAAAACAAAGGACGGAACACGGAAGGAAAACGAAAGGGTCATTGTGTGTGTGTAGAGACGTGTTGTTTCCCGTGTTTCTTCCACAAACGATAACTCCGGCTGTAGGCGACGGAAATTCATGGGACTTCGACAGTCAGGTTCAAAATGTCGTGCTCCATCTTATGATGAACCTTAAAGTGGCGAGTTTTATGAAAACTTCTTGCGCGCAAGAAAAATACAGAACACGGCGTTTAACTCGCGCGCCGCAGTTCCTTAACTGTACAACGTTGCACTCCTGCCATTGGCTGGTCGCCACGCACACCCTCTGCGTGGCTCCGCCCGATATCGCTTCTAAAACCGTGCGTCGTGAGAGTGGTGGAAACAGAAGTGTCAAATTAAGGAGCCAAATAACCTTTCTTTTGACTTTAATTTTTTCGTAAATTTCTAAGCATTGTTCTCTAAACAATACAAATTTTCATTTTTAGATTAAGAACAATTGTGTACTATACTTGAAAGGGGGTAAAGGGAATATCAATGGAATGTAAACTTTACAAGTTGGAAACACTGACCTGCCAACACAACTTGCGATAAGATAGGAGAGAGTGGACAGGATAGAATTTGCCTGTGGAGACCAAAGGTCAGAGACCTATTAAGGGAGGATGGGAGGAAGCACTATTAAGCCGGCTTTAGACGGGAGCGTTTCCTTTAACATTTTTGCTTAAATGCTGTGTAAATCCTTCCAAAAATCTTATAGCAGATACCACTTTTCATGGAACATTTCGATTAGCTGTTGAGATTACATTGTATGATACATACAGCACGATAAGTAGGCACATCGAGATACACCATATATGGCAAGTTCGCGGTGTCTCAATTGAAAAAACTAAAATATTCTAACATACATGTACAGTAAACGTTGTAAAGTATATATTTAATCAGCAACATTCTTCTCTACCTGAAACCATTTAATACGAAGCGTAATTCATCCCGGTTGAATAATTATCGTGTTTTAAAAATGTGAAGTGATACGTTGTTTACATCTCACGCGGCCGCCATTACAACTGCGCTCGTGATCTAGAGGTCGCTTCTGATTGGTTATGCTACGGAAGAAGGACGGATCCTATCCTCGAGAAATGCCGTACGATTTATCACTTTACGCGGCCCAACAATAGGTTTTTAAGACACAGTCAATAAATTTTCGAGCCTAACTTCCTGACCCACCAGACGCCTCCTCGAAACCAACGCCCCATAGGTTGAGAAACTGATGATCTAAATGGAAAAAAATTGTGGAAGAGAGAATGTCATGGCCCCCCGTGAAATTATTTGCATCCTATTAAATCAATATTGTTTTCAGTTTGCAAAAATATTGTAATGTATTTAAATAATATATGTTGTAACAGTATTAAATACACAATTCATGGAACTTGGACAGTCAGGATCAAAATGTCGTACCCCATCTTATGATGAACCTTAAAGTGCAGAGTTTTATGGAAACTTCTTGCGCGCAAGAAAAATACAGAACACGGCTACAGCGCTGTAACACGGCGTTTAACTCGCGCGCCGCAGTTTCCTAACCGTGCAACGTTGCACTCCTGCCATTGGCTGGTCGCCACGCACACCCTCTTCGTGGCTCCGCCCGATATCGCTTCTAAAACCGTGCGTCGTATAGACGTTTAACAACCCTGGGATTGTTCAAGATCCAGGAACACATACAGTACATTCTAATGGGTTCCGTAACAAGACCGAAACCTTTTTTTCTCCACAATTTAAATTCGATCCAAGTTGCGTATTGCGTCATTTCAATACGGAACGTGGACCCTCTTTAAACTGATCCGGAAAGAGGTTCCTGGACCGTATTTAAATTCATCTGGGAAAAAGGTTCCTGGACCGAATTGAAATACGTTACAGATAAAAAGGTTCTTTACGGTCCAGAACCCATTTCGCTTGCTGATTATCTCTCCTGGACCGGAATTGAATTTATTTAAAATTCCTGGACCTTTAACAACCCGGTATGACAGCGGTATGGTAGTAAACTTCACTCTCGAAACCATATGGGACTCGACGTGCTGACCTCGTGTCATCAATGAGAAACCACCCGGCAGGCCTTTGCTGTCAATGGGCTGTTGCGCCATGCAGTTTATTTTTTATTTTACTGACAATTTTAGTCTTTTAGAGAACCCAAACATATATTTTGATACACAGGGAGGGGGAGGGTTGCCCCGGCCGGAAGCCGAGCGAACAAAAAACATATAAAGTGAAAATAAGTAAAAGAAGATTAGTGAAAGTATTGGAGTCCTCTTAAATTAATACTATTGTCATTTTGTAAAACCATGGACTTAACGATTCTTGCTCCGTTCGCTCTCAATACAGCCATTTCCTCAAGTTTATCCTTATTGATTAAAAACAGTTACTGTACGTATAGTGTCTCTCAAAAGTTTTAGGACAACGACATTTTAAACTAGGCAACCCAATTTACACAAGGAGTTGGTGGGTTGCGTGTAGAGTTAGGCTCAATTTCAGGGTTGCCACATGCACAATAGATATTTATAAAATACGCGAAAGAAATAAAAACAAGTATTATTGTATAAAATTATTAAAAATATCACTATTATATCGCAAGTGGCAAAATTCTTTCTCAAAGAAAAAAAATAGGTTCTCTAGTATTTCATCGCTGATGAGTTTACAGAAAGGAAAAGAGGTGAGAGAAAAAGAGAGGTGACAAAGGACAGGAGAAAGAGAAAGCAAAAGGAGAAGAGGAAAAGTAGAGGAGAGAAGAAAGAGAGGATGGACGAGGAGAGGAGATGTAGTGAGGAGAATGGAAGAAGATTATAGGAGAGATGAGGAAAATGGAGCAAAGAAGAGAAAAGAGTAGGAAAACGAGATGAGAGAAGAGGAGACGAGAAGAGGGGAGTGGAGAGTAGAGTAAAGGAGAGAAGAACGAAAAGAAGAGAAGAAGAGTGCAGTGGAGTAGGAAATCTAAGACAGGAAAAGAGATACGAGGAGTGGAGATGAGTGGGATGGAGATAAGATGCGAGAAAAGTAGGGAAGGCGATATGAGATAAAAACATAGGAGAAGGAGGGGGAGAAGAAGGAGAAGGAGAAGAGAAGAACAGAAGGGACTGAAGAGAAGAGGTAGTTGCAGAAAATATCGTCTCAGCGTCAAGAATTGATGCAGTGGTCAAATTATCGACATGAAACATTCAATAACATTTTGAAATGTATTGGAGAACGTATTTGATCGGTTCAAAATGCCTTTTGGCTTAGTTCAGAGCAAGGTAAAATCTTCCATGTAAGATCTTTGATTTTGCCTGCGATTATATCACTAAAAATATGAATGTAATTTTAATATTTATAAGAATTATCCCATTCTTGTCCACTTCTCGGTTCGTTGAAATGGAGATTTTGTAATTTTATATTTCCCTTCCCCCATCGTTAATTCTAAAGTGAATCATTCCGCTTCACACGGCGTGGACATTGAACACAATGGGAAAGGTCTAAAACTTACGAAAAGTTTTTGCCACCGAAAGGGTTTGAACCTACGACCATCAGATTGACAGTCCTGAACAGTAAACACTACCCTACAAGCTTTCGCTCCTGAAAGTAAGTAGAAGGAGCTGACAAATGTGAAATGTAAATGCAACTCTCCTCCTACATGTAATGTGCAAACAATACTTGTTTGTAACAAAGAAAACGAAGGTAGTATGACTTCGCGAAAACCTTTAATGGAGAGTTCCACATGATGAGAAATTTTCATTCGATATTTGCGGAGGTATCCTTGCATTAAACTCGAGTTGGAAAAGGGGTAAAATTAGTATGTCCTGAATTGCCACAAATATAAATAGTTATTTCATTTACATTTGTCAATTTTTTAAAGCAGTACTCAATTATCGTTAGAGTATCATAATTCACGATCTTATACATGAAAATATCCATTTGAACGTGTGTTATTTGTTATTTTTTTATATATTCCATATGCAGAACAATGTAGCCACTATACACTGCTATTACAAATAATGTTACCATGCGCTTGTTTAATAGAAAGGGATTTAAAAGAAAAGAAAAAAATAACACCTGCTTTGGAGGATCGAACCTGGGATTGCTAGCAGCCCAATCGAGAACTCTAACCACTACACCAAGACCTTACCTTCTATTAAAACAACAATTTTAAGTATTCTGTCCCTCCAATATTGTAAATGTAGTTGGGTATACATGTAGTTGAACTTTTACTTTAATTTTGAATTGCTTTCTTGTAGTACTATAGCAGATATCTTCGAGAAATTATTTTCGAAATGATGAAGAAAAACGAGAATTTTGGTACGTACTTGTGAAAATGCCAGATATTTCATCTAACTTATTACTGTGATTAGACATTACTAATGGAAAATATCTAGAGGCTTGAACATTGCAGGACGATATTATTTTCCTGTGATACTAAAACAGACGAAATGCTTGTTTACTGACGCAAGTCTCTTGTTCAGAACAGTCTTATGAAATGTATTTGCTGTTGTGTAAGGTAACACGAAATAATTACACCGTTTGCGAACTACCAAATCTGCGCAACGTTAGACGTAAACAGGCGAAAATTTTATTCATAAAATCACTTCACACTTCAAGAGAGACTTGTGGGACAGTCTGTTAAGGTGATGGACTATATCCTTCTTATTTTTCTTCCTCGAAGAACAACAATTTTTAAAGTAGAGCGACAGTCGTTCCGCTGTTTCTTATTTCTTTTAAATTCTTCCACATTCCTTTAATTGGGTTAAAAATAAATAAAAATATTGCTTGCATTTCTGTCATTGACGTAGACCAGGCCCGTACGAAGGGTTTCTTTGAGGGAGGGGCCAGACCCAAATTTATATATATATATAAGAGAGAGCGGCGTAGGTTCGAATCCGGCTCTGGTCGGAATTAATTCGGCCTACGTATAGGGCCGGTGGCAACCCACCATCGTGAGGAAATTGGGGAGCTCCGAATGAGTGAGCGGTAACCCGGTCGAGAAGACCTACAACGGCTGGGGGCTCGACGGGCTGACCACCCGTCACCCCAATACTGGTCTAAGATCTCCACGCTATAACAGGTGACGGAGGAACAGTGTGGGAGGGAGACCAGCAGTCGGTAGGTAAGCCAAGGCTCTCACGGGCTGTCGCGCTATGGGTTATTTTTTTTTTATATATAAGAGAGAGAGAGAGAGACAGATATTACAAAATAGTTCAAATAGTGCAAGCGCCATTGAAAAGTCATGATAATTCTATGTTTAGAAAATAATATATTTATAAATTAAATGTTGCGTACTAGGAATTATTATTACAATAAAGAATATGTCTAATTTTGAGTGAAGAAAAAATTAATAATAAAGAAACATTCTCGCATCACGATTGCAGCTCGAAAAAGTCGGGACAGGGATTGAAAGTAACGCACTGTCGTGACTAAATCGGTGAAACGGACGTCTGCTAGCCTTGCATTATAAAACAAAAACCATCCAATATTGCAGACTGAAGTCTTTTGCGCAATAAACAGATTCATTTATGTAAGAACAAAATTGAAATTTTTACACATTTCTAAAATCGATGATGTTATTTTCGTAGTTATTGATAGGTTCACATTTAAATATTTCAGGGTTCGAGGGCGCATGGCCCCATGCCCCCGCCCCTGGGTACTGGACTGACGTAGACAGTGGGAGAGAAATTTTGGAGAATCTTTCTATTAAATTTATTATTGAAATCCAGCTTATGCTCAGATTGGTTTATTGACAATCCTGAACTTTTCGTTTAATAAATAATATTTGGTTTTAAACGACGGGAGAACATTGGTCTAATTTCCTTTCTTGCCCTTTTGGGAGAATATATACTTCTACAATAGCAATCGCATTCGGAAACGGTGAAAAAAATTACTTGGTTTTCAAAGGCAGACAAGCTTGGTAGCGTAGCTTGTTCGCGTTCAAAGTTACTCACTCACGCTATTCAAGGCCGCTTCTTATCGCAAAATACTGTGCGTCTATGCACAGTGTCTGCACCCAGCGCGTTACAAGTGACCACAGTCGAATTTTAAAGAAAATCTGAAGAATGATAGAATTCATCAGAGGCGGCTAGGTGGGCACTAGCTCAACATGCAATAGTTTAAGTGATAATTTCTGACAAACAAGAAACCTTATTGAATGAGTATTGGGATAAGTATTGGGATAGTAATACGTGTATCCGCTCCTTTCTAACCATGTAAGCTCGAAGACAATCTGTATTCCATTTGTTTATATTGGCAACTTGGTCAACCGGAAGTTATTGTAAGGAACTATTTCGTAGATGTTCATGTAACCGTTATAAAATTACAAATAAAATATATTCACAAGCTTAGATATACTAACAACGAAGGAATAAATTCAGAGTTAAATTTCAAATGCATGTGTATAGAGTAATTCTAGAAGTACAGAGCTATATCAGAGTATTGAACTTCTTTTTACAGGATAACGTTTACAATATTGATGCGTCAGAATAATCAAGAACTGTTGCTCCAAGGGAAACAAACAAACAAACAAAGGGCGTAGTGTATTGGTTAGAGTTCTTGAAAGCATTGGTTGCGGTCCCAGGTTCGATCCTCCATACCAGGTGTTCTTTTTTTCTTTTCTTTTAAATCCCTTTCTATTAAACAAGCGCATGGTAACATTATTTGTAATAGCAGTGTATAGTGGCTACATTGTTCTGCATATGGAATATATAAAAAAATAACAAATAACACACGTTCAAATGGATATTTTCATGTATAAGATCGTGAATTATGATACTCTAACGATAATTGAGTACTGCTTTAAAAAATTGACAAATGTAAATGAAATAACTATTTATATTTGTGGCAATTCAGGACATACTAATTTTACCCCTTTTCCAACTCGAGTTTAATGCAAGGATACCTCCGCAAATATCGAATGAAAATTTCTCATCATGTGGAACTCTCCATTAAAGGTTTTCGCGAAGTCATACTACCTTCGTTTTCTTTGTTACAAACAAGTATTGTTTGCACATTACATGTAGGAGGAGAGTTGCATTTACATTTCACATTTGTCAGCTCCTTCTACTTACTTTCAGGAGCGAAAGCTTGTAGGGTAGTGTTTACTGTTCAGGACTGTCAATCTGATGGTCGTAGGTTCAAACCCTTTCGGTGGCAAAAACTTTTCGTAAGTTTTAGACCTTTCCCATTGTGTTCAATGTCCACGCCGTGTGAAGCGGAATGATTCACTTTAGAATTAACGATGGGGGAAGGGAAATATAAAATTACAAAATCTCCATTTCAACGAACCGAGAAGTGGACAAGAATGGGATAATTCTTATAAATATTAAAATTACATTCATATTTTTAGTGATATAATCGCAGGCAAAATCAAAGATCTTACATGGAAGATTTTACCTTGCTCTGAACTAAGCCAAAAGGCATTTTGAACCGATCAAATACGTTCTCCAATACATTTCAAAATGTTATTGAATGTTTCATGTCGATAATTTGACCACTGCATCAATTCTTGACGCTGAGACGATATTTTCTGCAACTACCTCTTCTCTTCAGTCCCTTCTGTTCTTCTCTTCTCCTTCTCCTTCTTCTCCCCCCTCCTTCTCCTATGTTTTTATCTCATATCGCCTTCCCTACTTTTCTCGCATCTTATCTCCATCCCACTCATCTCCACTCCTCGTATCTCTTTTCCTGTCTTAGATTTCCTACTCCACTGCACTCTTCTTCTCTTCTTTTCGTTCTTCTCTCCTTTACTCTACTCTCCACTCCCCTCTTCTCGTCTCCTCTTCTCTCATCTCGTTTTCCTACTCTTTTCTCTTCTTTGCTCCATTTTCCTCATCTCTCCTATAATCTTCTTCCATTCTCCTCACTACATCTCCTCTCCTCGTCCATCCTCTCTTTCTTCTCTCCTCTACTTTTCCTCTTCTCCTTTTGCTTTCTCTTTCTCCTGTCCTTTGTCACCTCTCTTTTTCTCTCACCTCTTTTCCTTTCTGTAAACTCATCAGCGATGAAATACTAGAGAACCTATTTTTTTTCTTTGAGAAAGAATTTTGCCACTTGCGATATAATAGTGATATTTTTAATAATTTTATACAATAATACTTGTTTTTATTTCTTTCGCGTATTTTATAAATATCTATTGTGCATGTGGCAACCCTGAAATTGAGCCTAACTCTACACGCAACCCACCAACTCCTTGTGTAAATTGGGTTGCCTAGTTTAAAATGTCGTTGTCCTAAACCTTTTGAGAGACACTGTACAATACATGATAGAAAGTAGTAGCTGACATAATAGTGAATGCAGATGCACTTTGAAAATCAGTTAAGGCCAAAGGACTTGTGTGGTATTTCCATACAGGTATTATGTCAGTAATAAAATAATATTTCGTTTTGATGTTATCTTATAAAAACTAAAGTGGAGAACTTCATTTTCCAATGTTGTTCTATTTGAAATGCTCTCCCCCTCTCTATCTTTATTACTTCCTTTATCTATTTTACTATCTTGTTTTTATACTTAATGTAACGTTCTTCTCAAACATTATTGAATGTATTGAAAATGTTTTTTCTTTGTAATCACCTGTAATATCCTTCCTGCAATATCGTTTTATTTTTATTATCATAAATTGCATATTTAAATTTGAGAGAAATGTCATATGATCACAATAACAATACAATGCACAGATACATGCATGTGTTACTTCTTCTTTTATTATTTATAATGAGTGTTTTACAAAACAAAACATTCAAATCACCTCGAATCTATTCAAAAATATTGAACTACAAAGATTTTGTCGACGTGGCGTATTTAAAGGGGATTACCGGGGAGGTTTTTTCCCCAAGAAAAGAAATTATTAGCTTTTGACTAAGAGATTATTTATACACTGCACTCAAGAGTTTAATATTTGTAAGCATATTCAACGCGAACAACTGAAATAGAATCCTGGGGTACATTTCAGTTTTCCTTAAGTCCACTTTATGCACAGAAAAGTGAATCAATGTGGGATCCAAACCGCTATGGGCCTCCAGCGCGTATCGAATCAGAGACCCCTTGATTACCAGGCAGGCATTAAAACTCTGCCATGGGGGAGGTTTTGTTTGGGTAAGTGGACTCCAGCATCCCAGAAGTACAATCTCAAATACGCCACTGCTTTATCTTTCAATTATATTGCACTCAAGGTTTTCTTGCTGTCATAAAGATTACAGAAGTTCTACATTCTTTCCGAGGAGCCGAAACAGCTGAGAGCCTTGCCACTACACGGCAGGCCGTGTTTTCATTTCCGTCATCTTCAGAGAATAGTGATAGCCTAACCATTGTTTCCAGTTGACTCCATCTGCATACGTGGTGTGGTTTCCCATCAGGTACCTCCCATTCAGGTTTGACTGAAAGTGCAAAGAGATTAGAACACATTTCACGAACGTTACTTACAGATACTGCTCTGGAAGGTACACAGAATATGCTATTAACATATAGCCCTAACATCCAATACTAGAAATATAATGTGCATATTTTCCAATATATTAAAACAACCTAAATATATACATGTGCAGTGGCGGTGATTAGGGGGACAGTTGCCCCCACCCCCTCACCTTTTTGCCAGTTTTTGCCCCTGCACTCTAACATCTTAATGCTATACCTTGTCTATCAAGAGAAAGTAAATTGTCCTTGCCCCTCCCACAGTTTTGGCACCCAATCGCTGCTACTGTACATGTGTGTGTGTGTTTACATCAAGACAAACTGTAAAATGTACAGTTGGATCCATGAGTATTACCAAGCAAATCGTCCATCACCACGTTTGCCCCCTTTGTTTTATGCAATGCGAGCTTCAAGAACCGACACAAAACACCAAATAATCTGCTTACAACCTCTGAACCAGTGTACGTAAAAATGCAGCCCTTAGAAATATCGTATCACGCCGCAGACGTGAATCGAACCTAGGACCCGGGAATCATAAATAAATAAGCTAATCACGATATAAAAAGGGTCCCGCTGAAGCATTGAAAAAGAGCTTCTTAAAAGCTCATCGCGACAGCGTCCTTCAGCGGAGTTGGAAAAACTCCGCTGACGTTGCATTAGAAAATGAAATCAGCGTTCTTGCTCAGAATTGCCGTTGCCAAAGGACGCGATCGAAGCAACCGTCGTAACGGCCGATAGTTCGAATTTCACTTAAATAGGTCGCGAGAGAAAATCTCAGTCTTAGTTGTCTTCCGTTTTCCGTCAGATGAAGTAGTTACAAAAGAACTCCGTTTCTAGTTGTTTTCAGTTTACGTTGAATCCGGTTATCGCGAGAGAGCTCCACAGGCATCATAAGTTTAGAAAAAGGAGCAAACGAACGATCGGGAATTTCAAGTTATCGTTTAGAATATCGGTCTACCAAAGTACAGAGTTTGGAGCCCGGAGTTGCTCCCTCGTCCGTTTTCTTACAGAGTAGGACCACGTCGATCCAAGGACCAGCGGAGAAGAGATCGCCGTAGAACTTCAGGTAACGAACATTCCTTATGTCTTTTCTCCCCCTGCCTGTTCAGTCAAAGGTAGTGTTTTTAAATATATGCCCGTGTATTCTTATTTACGGGGCTAGTCCCCTTGCAGTTTGAGTGTCGACGTTGCTCTTCAGAGCTACCCCCTTTCTCTTACAACGTTCCTCTCGCTTAGCAAGCGAGTGGCTAAAGGCTGTCATAGCCCATCAACGATCTCCAAATATTTAGACTTTATACGATATGTAGGATGAAGATAAAAACCAACGAAAATAGTCATGGACAATTTGCCGAGCAATACTTATGGATCCCACTGTACCTCCACCAGAGGCGCAAGCGCAGAACCCTTTGATAAGGTGATTGATAGCATTAGTATGAAGTATTTCTATGTTATTTGTATTAATAAGAATAATTGATTGATTGTTTTATTTTACTTCGTTTTCTTCCACTTTTCTTTACTCACAAAATGGTGATAAGACGAAATGAATGAAATGACAATCTGAAACGCACACCGACAGGCCACTGGCTGAGAGTCCAGACTCCAGAGCTTCAATCTAAAATACGGTAAGGGATACACTTAAGAATCCATTTCGGCACATAGCAGTTCGGATTCCATTTTAAACTGTAGTCCAGTCCCGATTAGCCTTCTGTGCATAAAATGGACTTAAAAACTCAAATCATTAAGAATTCATTTCCTCAAGCGAAACTGTCAGAAACAAGGGAAACATTTGACTTAAAAGATTCTCGCTTTGTGTCCAACAGTTAACGTTATTGCCTTGTAACCAATCGAGAAACAAGCACTTGATTGGAATCATCAAGCCCCTAGAAAAAATGAGAAGACCCAAAAACTCATGGAGAGACAGAAGAGGAAGGAAGACAACAGGGGAAAAGTTGGAGAGAAATTAAGAACAACGCATGCAACAGATTGAGGTGGAGATGCTTCGTGGATGCCTATGTTCATGTAGGAACTAAATGAATTAAGTCAAGTCCTTGTAACCAACAAGCACGGGAATCAAATTCCAGACAAAGACCACTGGAATTATATCATATCAGTAAGACCACTCCATGTTTTATTAAGTGGTGTTAAAATACTTGTGTTCACTAGCGAACTCTACGGTTAAAAATAAGAAGTAGATATGACGTCAGTCGTGATTTGATTGGTGCTGCGCAATGCCAGCTCGAGTATTCAAGAGCGACCGGGAAGGCTCGGATACTCAAGTTCTGGGTAGCACGCCGATCAGATACACTGCACGTACACTAAGGCCATTCATGTAAAGGTAGAGTTCGTTAGATCTAATTTGTAAAAAACTACAGTTAGTCTGTGTTTTTAAAGCCCGCATCACACGGAACTGGATTTCCAGTAGGTATGCCCTAGTTGGCGCTGGACTGGTTACCAATTTGCTAGTTTTCGCCTCACACGATACTTGTCGTTGTCGATAGACTTTTGTTCCCATACGAGGGAAGTTGTAATGGCGGCCGCGTGAGATGTAAACAATGTATCACTTCACACTTTTAAAAGCCGATAACTATTCAACCGAGAGGAATGTTTCGTTTAAAATGTTATTAGGTACAAAACAATGGCGCTGCTTAAATACATACTTTACAACGTTTACTGAACCCGTATGGAAGAATATTTTAGTTGTTTCAAATGTAAACACCGTGCACTCAGCATAGATGGTGTAACTCAACGCACATTTCATGCTGTATACGTTATACATTGCTGGAGTAACACTCGGAAACCACAGACAAAAACGCTCCTTTGCACACTCACAGATTATCTTCACATGTATAACCCTCTGCCCACAAAGTGAGTTGGTATCATTGTATGACGTCTTGCCTCATTTTGATTGGCTAGCATGCTCAGAGCCATAAGCACAGATTAGACCATGAGGAAGAATCAAGCCTGCTCAGTCGGAGAGTCGGAGGCATCCGTTAATGGGGAAAGAGTGGAGTGACTCTTACTGTACACGTGAATGGTGAGTGTGGCTATCCGATGGGGGATGTAAGTAGATTGGGGTTCCTTCTAATTCTTTAGTTAGATATTTATTTATTTGTTCAATATTAGGTTTGTTATTTTCAATTGATAATTAGATTATTATTATTAGTTTCAGTATCCAGGAACCTAATCTATAATTCTCGGTCGCATGGCCGAAGGCACTACTCACGTATTGTCCCCCAATTATTAATCAATTAAGTTGTAGGATATAAATATGTTTGAATTTGATATAAAAGGAAAGGGAAATATTAACTACTTGTCTATTAGAATTCTATATTCTGACTTTGTTAAAAATAAAATTGAAAAGATATAAGTTCTGGTTTGAATTCGTAAATAATTTCCTAGAAGAATGGACTGGAACAACAGCTTACTTTCACTGGCACTCTGTATACAGTAGATCCTGCTTTATGCAGTTGAGATTGAGCGTGACTACAATGAGATGGGCCCTTTTTTACAGCTTAGTTGCACATGGCGAAACTTTGCTCTGATTGGCTGTTCAACAGAATCCAGTCGAGTAAAGCCAGTAGCAATTAGAATATGTCCTATTCCTCCAAACTATTCAAGCAGTCAGCCATGATTGCTACCTAGAAAGCGCCAACTAGGGCATTCCTACTAGAAATCTGTCACGCGCCAGTTCCGATGACACAATGAGAAATGCAAGGAAGAAATGTTTCCTGAGAGCGACGATAGATGGCAGCAGGCCATGTAAAGAAGAGCAGAGTTCATTGTAGAGACAAGGAGCGGAGAGCCCGACCCCGTGGCCGAGTGGTTAGCACATCGCGCTGCGACGCCAAGGGTCCCGGGTTCGAATCCCGGTCGGGCTTGGTTGTTTGTAAATGTCCATTCATCACTCTCATCATTTCATCACTCATCCCCATCTTCGCAAATTAGCCAAGAGGCACAAAACGCGAAGTAAAATAAACTAAATCAATCAATCAATCAATCAATCAACAAGGAGCGGAGAAGAGCGATTATATATATTATAGTAAATGAAAAATACATAAAGGAAGAGTATAAAAATTATAGAAGGAGTTAATAAAATGTTGTATATAGCAAATTAAGATAATTAAGAACATGCTCATATATGAAACAATTAGGAAAGTTATTAAGTGAGCAAATGAATTCAGAAATGTATCTCTTTTTGATTCTCTGACGAGTAGAACATCGTCAGTTTTTGTATTTGTCCGACCCTCGTTGGCGCTGTGTCAAATTACTGTAGTCTCCCCGAAGCACTTACGGTTGCGCTTCTTATTAGACGCACTGGGCCATAGGCAGCGCTTGCTGTTAGCGATCCTGGGCTATTTCCCTTTTGGTCGTTAGATAGGAGGTGGCGCTATTGTCAGTTTAGACGCCACTAATCTTTCTATAAGTATAGCTTGTATCGTATGCCAAAGAAACCGGGAAAGCGAGCGCATATATGTAATAAATAAGATTACGATTTAAAAGGGAAGAAATAAATTAGAAGAAGGAAAAGAAGAAGAAGCCTTTTCCGAAAATAAAAGAAAGAAAAGAAGAAGCCTTTTCCCAAATCAAAGAGAAGAAAAATAAGTATTTTCCAAAACAGAAGGAAGAAAAGAAAAAGAAGTATTTTCCAAAACAGAAGGAAGAAAAGAAGAAGAAGCCTTTTCCCAAATCAAAGATAGGATGGAAGAAGAAGACTTTTCCAGAAATTACGAGAAGAAAGAAGAAGAAGATTTCCTTTTAAGAAGAATATAACCGACGTAAATTTGGAATCAGCATATATATATATTTCATTGTATATACAAGCTTCGTTATATGTTTTCTCTGTATTGCATATAGTTTTCAGAATATAGATTCGCATTTAACTATAACCTCTTGGCTATAAAAACGCTTTCTTATTTGGAATTCTCGAATAAAGAACCTATCCCCCTGAGATTAAGATATTTCTATAGCCGTGGTAAATAACATTTAAGTACGTACCCCCAGGGGCGTAGCAAATCCAGTTCCGTGTGATAGGGGCTTAAGTTGACCTGTGTGTTTATAGTATATTTTGCAATTTGTTTTCACAAGACGTTTAATAAAAGCCATGTTAATATATCTATTTATCTGTTTTCCTTGAAGAATGCTGCTAGTAATATTAACTTCTTAATTTCCAATGAACATCCTCGAGACACATAGGACTCTCTATGTATGCTCCACTGCGTGATCACATCAGCCTCGATTCCTCCCGGAAGTTTTCCTCAAAGGAATCGAGGGTGGTGATAACAGGAAACGAAGACAACACCATTTTATTATAAAACAATACTTTTTTAAGATTGTCTGAGGTCATTGTTCTAGTTTAAAATAATTGTATTGTATGGACATGATGCAAAGAGAAGAGAGATTGACAGAATTCTAACACAATGCAAAAGTAATTTTCAGATATAAATTTGGTATGGATTTTCGATTTTGAACAGTTCTAAATTTTAATAGAACAATTTTATGGAGGGGTGTAAGGGCCGACCTTCTGGTAAGGTGCCCAAAAGTCAACCGCACTTCCACGTAGTACAGCCTGGACTGCATTTTGCAGACGAACGAGGCTCTGGTGTCTGGACCTACGGCCAGTACAATCTTCTGTAGGACTGTGTGTTGTCCTATGTTTTTGTCCTTATGTGTGCTGAGTGCCAATTTAGTCTCAGCTTTTCCTAAGTCAGAATATTTTAAGATTTTAGTTATGCGACTTTACAGTGATGTTATTTTAGTTATGGTAAGGGGCTGGACCCCGTATAACGTGACGGGTGCAAAATAGCCTAAGTGCTGACACACCCAAAATTTTAAATTCAAATTCAATATTACGGAAAATATAAATACGTCTCACTTACAACAACTTCATAACAGTGTGTAGAATGAATTAGTCTTATTCTTAGGAAATTACTCTGTAGAAGAGCTTTATGAGGCTACATAAAAAGATAAATCCACCAGATTCATTAATAAAGGGTGAAAAAGAAAAAGAAAAAAAAGACACTTGTCCATGAACTGGGAGCTTTTTCATATCCTATGCAGGTGTGTCATCTGTTATGAGATGTGGACAAGAATGCACGGCGTCTGTTCCCGTACATTGGCCAATGTGTGCGAAGATGAAAATTTCCTTGCCTATATCTGGTTTTATGTTCATTACTAGTTAATTAATACCTAACAAATAAATAAAACAGTATGTATTTCAGTATACTTCTTTGCTTCCCTGCGTCTCCTCTGTTACCGACTGTGTACAATGTTGCCAACTTTCGGTATACTTTTTTTCCGGCCATACTGTATAATCCAAATTTCACTATATAGTCCATAGATGGGATTTATGATTCATATGTACCTGCCACGGATATAGCAATCAGTTATGAATATATAATTTGAAAACCTGTTTCTACTTCTCACTAAAGTATAATGTGGCAAATTTTAGAATCTACTGGACTTGTGTATGAATACAAATATGCAAAACTGGACTGTTTGATCCCAGTGAAACTTACACTGTGACAGGAAGTGTACCACCAAGCTCCTGTATATACCACAGCACAGTTTTTACCATTAGCGTCATTATCTTCATCCTTGGTTGTAAATAGCGCGTTGTTCGCTCCACTCATTGCATCACCTGACAGAGTATGGAAAATTAATGAGAACACAGAAAAGGTCATCTGACACAAAATATTTCCACAGTAGATTTCATAATTAATAAACTGTGGTAAGAATCTTGTGCAAAGAAATTTTAATACAGTAACAGGAAATTTCTCATCTGAATATTTGAAAATAAAGTATGATGTACAAATATGATAATGCTGTTTAACAGGAGTTACAATATTCATTTTAGCTGATTCTCATTTTCTTCTTGGCGTTGATCCCAAATTAGATTCCAGAATGTCTTTAGAAATGGATACCTCACGACAAATAGCAGATTACATCAACATTGAAAGGATTTTAAAAAATCACTATTGTTAATTGTATGAACTGCTTGAAAACTCTGCCCAAAAGGATAATCCAGAAAACCAGATTTGAAATCGGCTCATAAAATGGAATAACGATAATAAATTGTTACCGTTCATCAAGGAAATTGTACTTTTTTGTTTACTGCTAGTTTTGATACAAACTAGAAACCCGAAAACAAACGTATCAAAGAGAAGATATTTTAAAATTATTTTTAAGATATTGCCTTATGATGCTAAAGTGCGCGTCAAATCTCAGACGTGCGGCGTTGCCTATTTCCGTGACAAGGCGTTTCGCTCAACCACGCTGTCTCTTTTCCGTGTGAGATTTCGACATGGCACCGCTGCAGTGCGCTGCTATTTGTTATCGCCATATGCAGGAGATTTGACGCGCACTTTAATATGATATACTATTGTATTACCTGCGTCTCCTGTGTAACCACTCAACTTCAGTCTGTACTTATCGTCTTCTCCTCGTATGTAGAATTGCCTGTAGAAAGCATATCGCTTATTTCCATCAAAGTCTTGGAGGTCGATGCGAAGAGAAGAGCTCTTAGAATTCGTTATCATGGACAAATAATCTAAGCCTGGAAAATTATGTCAATAATTTTATGTATATTTATTGTATGGTAAATTAAAAAAATATTAATGTAATCAATACAGTAGAAAGATTAAAATACGTGCATGCTGTTTTCCACCTTATTTCTGTTGGGATTCAATGCATTGTGCTTTCTTTTTCATTCATTGAAGTAGGTTGTTTTACTTTGCTTTGCTTCCACTTTTGGCTAATCACGACCATGAGGATGATCTAACTTTCGACATTCTTACATTTTGGGCAAACATAGCTAAAAACAGTCATTTATGGACCTTACCAACTTATCTATCCTCTCGCGACTATAGTGTATGATAAACAACAAATGCATTGTGTACTTTACAAATTGTTATTAACGATAATAGCAAAGATCTCTAGAACGATTGTTCAAGGCAAGTCATATCTAATATACCACAAACCAACTTTTCAACGAGGCAGTAGTAAACTTCATTTATTCTTGTCCCGTATCTTTGATCTCAAAGTTTCACTTCTTTACATAAGTTTTTCCTGAAGAAGGAAAAAGATAACTCATGCAAGAAAATTAATGTCGTGAGCTCCTTCAAGTATTGAAAGTTCATTTTATAACTGAATCGGGAATTCTAAAATGTTATATGATTGATGTCGCTGCTATTTTAACTGTTGGTAGTGGCGTAGGCATGAAGTGTTATGAGCTTATGAGTCGTGTTGTCTCTCATATTCTGGAATGGAAAAGTATAATACTGACTCCTACACCATACATTATGTACTTACACATCTATAAAAATTCATGAAATAGCTACTGCTCATAAATGTTCATGAACATGTGAATTTTAAATATAACATTAGATTCACTATTTCAAATGTTCCGTATTGTAGGGAAAATAGTGTAGGTGGAATATGGCAAAAATAAGAATAATCTAGCCTGTGGTATGTATGTGGTTTTTTGATTGATTTGGTTAGCTTAGAACATGCATAGAAAACAATTCCGCTTGATGCTTTCCTGGTATGGCTGAGCATTTTCACATAATAATAATAATAATAATAAAATCGCCTTTATTGGAGCGGGCGTGTTTCGGCCTCTAGGGCCGTTCTTACAACAGACTCTTGTCTGGGAGATTAATACAATGGAATAAAGAGTATACATTGAGAAAAAATAAAAACATGAAAAGGATTACATATCAATACAAATAAGAACAATTAAATATATAGGTATATATTGAAGATAGTGTCAAATATCTCTGCTAAATAGAACTAGGCGAAAAATTGATTTAACAGATTAGGGGAGGATTACTTTATCTGGTATTTTTGGGGATGAGGAGTTCAGAATGAAACTGCAGTGGAACCGGGTAAAATCGCAGGTTCTATCCCCACCATGTGCAAAAATAAATGTTATTTCCCTGAAGATGAGAGAAGAAGCGTTTTCTTGAAAGGTAGTGCTATAATATATACAAAAGGATAGACAATTAATAATGTCCACCAATTAAGACCCCATGCTGACAAAAATTGTCATTAATATTCACATGTCTGCACAAGCTTGTTTGAGGTTAATTTTAATGGTTGAATGTGTTGTTCGGACCATAGTTGGTGCATATTAGGCCAATAGATGCAGGAATCGAGGCCTCCCTATAGGCTCGCCTGGTGTTTCGTTAATTTACACCTTTTTACATCTTCATTTTCTTCTGCAAAGAAGTGCCAGATGTTCTGTTCAGGTGACGTTTATGACAAGCGACGGGTTGATCTACATGGATTTTTTTTAAATTATGCAAATGATTTTCAGAATTTTTGAACAAATTAATAGAAAATCGAATAGACCATCTGGCTACCATATGGAAGACCCGGGTTCGGATCCCGCGACAGGTTATCTGGACCAGGAATTTTTCCAGTCATTTCCCTGTCTCTGCCCGGTTCTGAGGTCCACCCAGCCTCATTTGTAAATGAGTACCTGGGGGGGTAAAGGATTATCACATCATCCCAAATATGGCCGAGAAAAAAAATGTGGTGCTCTATACCTCCATATCACCCCATATGCTCTCATGACATGTGTGCACATGCGCAGAGGAACTTTTACCTTTACCTTTTACATAAATTGATTTTATTTTTAATTGCTTTGCTAACTTATTAATGGCTGTATATGCATTCAGTAAAACTGAACTTTAAGGGAGATTAGTTGATGGATAAAATAAAGGAAATGAATAATATTTAGTTAAAATTACTAATCAAGTTAGACACAGATAAATAAATGTGTGTGCTTGCTTTGGTGCATAAAACATAATTTTTATATTTCAATCTGAAAAAACTGAAAACTGTGTTCTTTAAAAGTTATGTTGCTGCTAGTAAATTTTAGCTACGTTACTGGATAAGTGTGACGTTTTCTGTGGCAACAAAGGAAGTGGAAAGGTATCAGATGAGAGAGCAAGAAGAGAAGTCAATCACAATTGTGTTCTTCCATCTTATAACCTAAATGTATGCAGGACATATTTATGGTATTTTATGTACCTAGCCAAAATTCCTTTTGTAGATCTCCGAAACCCCACTTGTAATCGATCCAGTTTCTGTAGAAGTCTTCCCTGGAATCAGGAAAATCTGCTCTTCGCTGAAAAACTGTCCAACCACCTCCATCAGTCTCCATATCACAATATACCTGAAACACACGAAATGAAATTGGCAATCAGGTTGGTGTTCTTGTAAATCAACTTATGTACTATTGATATTTGCAGTCCCATCAGCGCATCAAAAGCAAATTTTTACAACAAAAAAACCAAAAGGAAGAAAACATATGGATGTATGGTTCTTCTTCAGAACTGGATAAAATATGCTCAGTATACCTTCGTTTTTGGTGACTGAACAGAAAAAAATATAATTATTTAATTTATGCTATTTCCTTATATTGGTATTTAATATATTCAAGCAATCGTCTGGATGGATCATACATCATTTAGACCTATACTTTATGTTGAGGCTCCTATTGCATACAACCGATTACATCTAATATTATATTTACATATCCATACTTGAATTCTTTTCTGCCTGCAGTAATAGAGTGGATAAATTTCGTAGATGCCGCTCGTCGAGTTCCCACGCTGCAACCAATCCCAGCAGTCCTCTGGAGGATTCCTTTGAGGGAAGCCTGGAATTCAAATTCCTTATAACAAACCTATATTATGATTGTATTTATCATAAAGTAATCTAAACCAGACGTAGAACAATTAGAGGTTCATAGGGTATAAATGATTTTGAGCACGGAAATGTTCATATCATGATAACCATACCTGATTATCCATTCTTAAGTCAATATTTGATTTCCTCCGAGACTGTCTATATGTTCTCGTAACAAACTTTATTCATCACAATACTTCTCATGCAATCACATTTCACCGTACTTTTAAAAAATAGGTTAACTGTCTATTACAAAGAATACCAGATAGTGATTCTCTGTCCCCTTGTTACTTTGCTCTCAAAGGCAGCCAGAAAGCTTAATTATTATTTTAGTACATGGCAAAATAGTTTGTTACTTCAATATACATCAGAAATACGCCCTAATTTATGGGTAACTAAATGTGAAGAGATTATATTCCTTACATTGTCTTTTCAAGTGAGTATGTAAGAATGATTACAATGTTTTTAGTTTACAATTCCATGTGATATTCAATATTATTTTAAATTCTCAATACATGATGTACCTGTATACATTAAGTTGCTGTAGTTCTAAAATATTATATTTCATAATTTACCGCAGAAAACATAAAAGGAACTGTTTTTCACTAATTAAAATTTCATAGTAAATTTTATTTTGATACACTTGTGGTGGTAGGGAGAAATGTTTAGGGAAAAATCTCTGTGACATTTGCAATACAGTGTGAGCACTGGTGTACAAAATATATTTTTTCGGAGGGGGCTGGAATTGTAGAGGTGCATACTAAATAGCCTCTTTTTAGAGGGGACAGGATACACAATACAGTATTTCGTAATTACAATTTTTAATCCTCGTTCTAAAAGACGTTCAAAAACAAAAATGGTAATCCGGGGGGGGGGGAGTATTTTTAAGGCGATTATATATTTACCGCTTTCATTTCACCTGAGTTCTTAACTGCTTTCATTAAAAAAAAAATGTATGTTCTCAAAATTCCGGAGGGCGCTGCAGCCCCATCAGCTCCCTCCTTGCATAAGCCAGCGAATGTGAGAACTTTATATTGTGTTAATTTAGTTGCAATCGCAATATTTAGATTGTGAAA
Organism: Lepisma saccharinum; assembly: GCF_977018435.1. Classification (NCBI taxonomy): domain Eukaryota; kingdom Metazoa; phylum Arthropoda; class Insecta; order Zygentoma; family Lepismatidae; genus Lepisma; species Lepisma saccharinum. Next base: position 95,382,836 of record NC_139235.1, read on the forward strand.
AATAGTACCATCCGACTCAATATTCATTCTTTTAAAACTGTTAAGTCAGTTTGTAATATCTAATCATCAGTGGCGGCAATTAAGGGGGCATGGGGGGGCAGTTGCTCCACATCCAACATATATTTCATGCTAAATGGATCAAAATGTGTGATTCATCGACGTGGACAGGATGAGGAGATGGAAAAGGAGGCAACTATCTCCCCTAGATAAATAAATAAATTCTCTTCTAGACCTGGTGTTGGACTTCCAGCAAGTTATACTTAAACTGAAACATTATCGAAAAGTCCCAAATATGTACTATTTGTAATTATCTTTTCTAACAATCTATTAGAGTAACAAAAAAGCAACAATAAATTGCTGAATAAAGCAACCTGGGTTCTTGGAGTCTGAATTCTCTTCGGAATTGGAGAATCATTGCAATTGACAATTTTACCCGAAAATGACTCAAAGTCATCAGATAAACACACACCTACAAAAATGAAATGATTTTGATCATACCGTTCTCGTCTGTTACGCAGGCACGTTTCCAACAGTCTCTCCCTTGTTCAGCGTTAACATTACATGCAACTACATCCTGCAAGGAAAGCAATAGTTAGAAACGATATTACAATTTTTCTTTGGTTAGTGAAAAAACACAAGGTATTATTAATAACAGTAGATGAAGACGTTGCACATCTTTATAAATTTAAAACTATTTTTTAGTTCAAGAGATATCGTTAATAGTCTAAACATTCTGAGAGTCCATTTTTATACTTTGTTTCTATTGGTATCTTCTATAGGTGTGTTTCACCTACGTCACAAACTGTTGCATTGTGGTAACCTTTGCCTCAAACATGGCGGCTGTGCTCATTCTGACGTCACATGAAAACCACCTATGATTTTGATGATGTACAGATGCACTTTACCTTTTTATGCAGCAGTTCCACATTCGATTTGAAATAGAAATCATACATGTATTTTGTCTTTTTGTTATTTAGTGTACGGCTTTTCTGTTGCGTTTGGCTATCGCGACGATGAGGATGTGTGATGTCAATTCCTTCTAGAGGATTCACGTATATTTTCGTGTGATTTGTTTGCGCTGTAGTCTAGATATTATCAATAGTTTGGTAGACTTACGTAACCACGAAACTATTGCGAAAATCTAGGAAACAGCGGAAGCAAAGCACATGAAGATTTCCATAAATGCTCTTGAAGGAATTCTAAGCACATGTAATTTTTCAAATTTTTGAACATCATAGCGGTTTTTCGAAAAGAGATAAAAATTTTAAAACAGCTGGTGTCAGCCAAAAGTCCAGCTGAGCCTTAAGTTCTGAGAATTCCTAAAAATTTATAATGAAACAATTTGCTTTCTTATGCGCAAGGACTTTACTTTGAAATAAAAACAGGGAAATTATTGAGTGGGCTCTAGCCTCACAAGCTCATATAAGTTGGCGACACTGGTTTCCAGTATAAAATTTAAGCAAAACTTATTAAGTACGTAATTTAATATTGGTAAGGTTTTTCAGTCCTACCTTATTTTCTCGTAGTTTTCCTTTAACTTCGGAGAGTTCATTCCGCAACTGATCACACGTCTTGACTAGGATGGAAACGTCTGACTGTAAATTTGTTAGCTGCTGTTGATGATTTTGTGACCTTGTTGAATAAGTGCAGAGTGTCTGGGTGTTAGTAATGCAAACAATTAAGCATCATTTTAATAATTTAATCTCTTATGTACAACAAAAGATATACTTTCTTGATTCTTGCAAATAAAAATTATAACATTAAATTTAAAATGACAATTATAATTATAGGAGTTAAAACAGTCATTGTACTGAATTCTTTGTAGTTATCGTCATACGGTATATAATTTTAAATTAGTTGCTTGTATTACTTCTAGATTAATTAGTAATTCTGATATCCATGTTATCATTAATAATCCTCTATTATACTCACCTTGATAGAGCTATAGTCTCATTAATATCTTCTCGTAAAATGTCCATTTTGGTATCTGAAAGAGAATTTTTTCTTCTACATTCAGTTTCGGACAACTATATTTAATTAACATTCCTTTCGATAACTTGACTAGCATCAATTAGCAATTATATTACGTGCTGCTGATATACAGGGTGTCCCAGAAATAGGTGGAATAACTACTGGAGCGTGTTCCTTACATGTTAACAATGAAAAAAAGTTTATATGAATATAGGTCCGGAAATGTTCGGTTTCCGAGTTATAGGCTTCGTAATATATGCTCACTGGAATTTGTCTATCCTCCACAGGTGGTTTCCTGTAACACAACCAACTATTTGATGAGTGGTACATGCTGAGTGGGCCTTGTTGAGACCATGTACACCAATCAGGAATGAGCAGATATGTACTTCATGTATGGTTTGACAGATGGCAATGCTGTAGAGGCCCGTTGTTTGTACCACGAAAGGTACCCACACCGAAGATGCCCAGGAAAGTTAGGAGTTGTAGCACATTGCTGCAAAAACCATTGGCAGAACACGACACGCGTAGGGTAATCTGCTGGTGATAATGCCTGTACACGTTGTAGATGGTAGGGATACAACTTTTCTCGCAATACTCTCCAGATAGTGGAACGAGGAATATCCACTTGCATTGCTAACCTTCGTGTGCTGCTTTCAGGAGTTGCAGTCACAATATCCAGAATCTCCTCTTCTTGCACAGGAGTCGTAGATCCAAGTTGTCCTCTTTCAACAACACGAGGTGCAAAATTGCCAAATTCACACAGGCGGAGATGGATAATGACAAATGTTTTTTTTCTATCTGGGCATCTTCAGTGTGGGTACCTTTCGTGGTACACACGACGCGCCTCTACATCATTGCCATCTGCCAAACCATACATGAAGTGCATATCTGCTCATTCCTTATTGGTGTACATGGTCTCAACAAAGTCCACTCAGCATGTACCACTCATCAAATAGCTGGTTGTGTTACAGGAATCCACCTGTGGAAGATAGACAAATTCCAGTGAGCACATGTTATGACAGCCTATAACTCGGAAACCAAACATTTCCGGACCTATGTTCATATAAACTTTTTTCATTGTTAACATGTAAGGAACACGCTCCTGAAGTTATTCGATTCTCTAGATAGTATGCTAAGTACTATGCTTCCCAATACCTTTGTGCTCTTGGCCCGTACTTATCAAACTAATTTACATATCAGGCCATAACTTTACGTAGGTGTTGGTCAAATTTACTACAATGCATTAATAAATATAAGATAATTTCTAAAGCTACTCTTTAAATTGACGTAACCTTTCTGTTTCTGGGTTTTATTAAACGTGATTTACAGCATCTGAAATCGGGAAGATCATTTGTAATAACCCTGTACATATGTACAGAACACGACATTTTTTTAGAAAAATACATTTAAAGAAGAAAATTCAACGCAACAGTTATGAACCGAGACGTCAAACAATTTCTGGTATCAAAATAAATATAAACATAAAATAAATGTATTAATTTTTTAATCGTCAATTTTCTTAAAAAAAATCAATGTACTTACCCAATTTGTTGACACTTGTCTCGGTGTTTTCAGTTTTAACATCTAATCTTATGGAGTTTTGTTGCAATATTTCCACCTAAAATAAGAACAATAGATGCTGAATGTATTAATACGTATTCTGTGCATATTTTCAAATTTACTAAAAATCCTTTCAGGAGTTCATTTTTAAAATTATATCAATTCTTAAATATCACAGGTCTGTATTTGGTACGTTCTATCCTCACCACTGACAAAAATTAGTTGTTTGCCTGAAGAAGAGAGATGATGTTCCGGCCCAAAACGTGATGTTAGAATAGGTATAAGTGGTAGGACCACTATACCGTGTATAATTTCCAATAAGCGTTGTATGTTATTAAAGAATCATTGTTATTAGAATTCATATAATTATTTTAAAATGTTAAATTAAATACATTATTCGAAAAGTTTATGATATAATTATTTGTATCGACTTTAACTGACACGATTACCAGTAAGTAGAATTAACTGGCTAAAATTTGCTCCCAAGTAAGGCATTTCTTTTTTTATTCTTAGGAGTATTTTGCCTATTTCAGAATATTTCTCACACTTATGAATGAATGGCCGTTGTCTGCAGTGATCATTGAAGACATGCTAAAATAAGGTTTATAACAATTTTTCCCCCTTGCTTTGGGTAAAATAAAGTTTAATCATAAATCTTGAGTAAAGTATGGACGTCACACAGACTTGGTTCTTATGCGAACTCCCAACCTACGGATTATTAGTCTCATAATTAAATATTCAAAAGTGAGATTCTTCATTCGATTACTGTGTATATGTATTTTTTAACTTACGTGCTTATTCAGTTGCTCCAGAAGAACTTCAACTTTGACAAATGGACAAAATTCTTGCTTCAGAACACTCTGGATAACCTCACTCTCTGGATTCTGTTCAATTTGCGATAACTCTGGCTCCACTGCATTCTCGGCCATGGAACCTTTGACCATGACAAGCAACAAACAGAACGTAAGAACCATTCTGCCCCTCTCAATGATGACCGAAGAGTAAGTCTTCATTACGAATGTTGCTGGAAAGCAGAACAGGGCCTGGTTATTAATCCAACTTAAAGATAGATCAAGAATATTCCATTCAAGTGGATCTAGATGAAAAAGTGGCGGGAGTGATTAGCATACTGGAAAGCGAAACCAGGGCTCTTAGGTTCGAATGATAGATGGCTCATTGGTGTTTCCTTCTATTTCTTCCTCATCTATTTGATCAATTCATGATAGGAATCCTCATCGTTGCGATTAACTTAAGGATTGATTTAGTTGGTATTTTAAGTCCACTAGTGCACAGTGAGGCTAATCGGGACTGGGCCTACAGTTTAAAGTGGGATCCGAACCACTATGTGCCTCCACCGGGTATCGAACCCGGGACCCCTTGATTACAAGGCGCGGACGTTAGCGACGTAAAATAAAATAGAAATGCAAACCATGCTTGCCAAATATTGTGTTTATTGTGGAATTAAGAACTATAGTAATAATAATAATAATAATCCGTGGCTCGACAGGCCTAGAAGGCCATTGGCCTTTCTCCCGACTGCCAGTCTCCCTCCCTCTCACAATCCTACCTAGAGGTGTGGAGGTCCTCAACCGGTAATGGTGTGAGCACGTTTCAGATGCCGTTAACAAAACTAGAGAGTTCTTTAATCGTAACCAGTGGCGTGATTAATTGGGGTTGGTGGGGGTTATAACACCCCCTTTAGCCCAGTATTCCTAAAAAAAAATCATCAAAGGTAGGAAAAGATGGCGAAGTGATGGCTGACTACCAGAAAATGTGTACATAACCCCTCCCTATGAAAAATCTTGGGCACGCCACTGATCGTAACACTTTTAACGAAATCGCTCAAACTTTCCACCTGCAAGAAATAAACGAAACCGAAACAATGAAAGCGATAAACGAAATACCATCCAATGCCTCTGGTAATGATGGGATATCCATAAAAATGATTAATCTATTATTACCACACATTCTACGTCCCCTGACGCACATCGTAAATTTCTCGTTCCGAACTGAACAATACCCGGCCAACTGGAAAACAGCACGTGTTGTTCCGATACCAAACAAAAAGGTAATAAAGTCCCTGAACGACCTTCAACCAATAAGTCTCTTACGTATATTTTACAAAATCACTGAAAAAATTGTTTACAAGCAAACTCGTAAGCACGTTAATTACCTAGATCTGCTTCCGAAATTCGGTCTCCGTCCTTCAATGTATTTAGTATGTATATGTATCCATTGGGGTTAAGTGGTTGAACAGGCGCAGGCTGAACCTTGGCCTTTAATAAAGGAAAATTGAAATTAAACCCTCAGCCGTTATAGGAGATTTCCCAGACCGGGTTACGCTACTCACTCGTAGCTCCCCAATTTCCTCACGATGGTGGGTTGCCACCGGTCCTATACACAGGCCGAGAACCCATGCCGGAGTCCAAAGCACAGCGCCTTAGACCACGCGGCCACGGAGGAGGACAATTTATGGAATATACATAAGGATTATCCTTTCCAAAACAGACTTTTTTTCCCCAGTGAAGGATACCTTGGACATTGAGGCCAGGCCTATAGCTCATCTAAGCCTACCCTAAACCTGGACCTGCTTGTGCGGAATTTTAAATGCATTCATATCTGTTATGTCGTACAACAGAGAAGGCCGTCCGCACGAATTTTTCTCAGGGGCGGGGCATCGTTGCTTAAAGAGAGTGGGGGCAACGTGGAGTGATGCTTTCCCAAGTTAAGAGATTTGCCATAGGTTAATTTGCATGGATACTTAATTTGCTATCTTTGACGACACCTCTCGTCCATGTTTTCACGCTACAATTTCAAAATTTGAATTGTATGAAGTCTTTTCAGATATATCGGGGTGGGTGGGTGGGTGGGGTGGGCACGTAACCCCTGTCCCCCGCCATTGACAGCAGACAAACTGTATTTTCAAGTACACCATTTTCCTTTACATTTGTTGTTTTGTTTGTTGAATAACAATCACCACTAATAATTTGGCGAATCCATTGAGTTTATATACAAGTGTGGAGAAATCACAATACAGTTCCAATAAGGGTGTTTGCCTCCCCGATGGCGCGGTGGTACCGCCGTCGCCTTGTAATCAAGGGGTCCCGGGTTCGATTCCCGGTGGAGGCGCATAGTGGTTCGGATCCCACTTTAAGCTGTAGGTCCAGTCCCGATTAGCCTTACTGTGCACAAAGTGGACTTAGAACACCAACTCAATCAATCAATAAGGGTGTTTGGATGATTTGATTTGAAATAAGAGAAGCTTGTGTGCCAATGTTTCCCATTGCTAATATAAAGAAAAATAATGTACTTACTGTAAGTAGTGTAGATGTAGAATTCAATATCCGATGCAGTTCGTCAGCAATACTCTTGATGGATGACCTAAAGGATGCACCAGGCCAGAGGTTTATTCCAAGAGGCTGCCTCGGGACAAGATGTTCCTTCCTTCTGTACAGAATCAAGGCCAAGAATGAGATGACACGCAGCCTAATGCTTTCCTTATATGTAACGGACGGAAAAAGGACGGCTGCAGATGTTGACTTTTGTATGATCGGCAATAAAAAGAACAATGGAAGAAACGAGAGTCAAATGATGAAATAGCTGCTTGCAGGAAGATGGTGCCGTTCCGGTATACTCCTGGAGCGCTAGGATGATTTGAAACGAGATAGAATCATGTGGATGGATGGGGAGAGGAACTTCTCCAACTTATCTCACTTCTAAGTGAAGTACTTAGTACTCCGACAGTTTGTTTCTTTATACAGCATATTTGCATAAGATACAATTCACCACTAAAACTCACCTCATTACTAAAAAAGTAAAGTAAAGTGCTCCCCTCTACTTAGCACTACGCCATGAAGGCGTATAGGGGGTGTGAGGGTAACGCCCCACACTTTCTTGATCCGGTCGTGAGTGAGGGTGATGTGATCAGCAATAAACACGATGCTTTTATATGGAATACAATATTTATATCTTGAATGAAAATTTAAGGATAAAGACGAAGATGGATGACCCGTAAAAATACCACATTAGTAGGATTAACGGAATTGAAATGTGGGAGATGTAGTTTCAAGAAGAAGTCCCAGTACAATGCCTCATGAGAGGGAGGAAAAACTACACATTGTGGAATGGTCTATACTCAGAAGCAGGAATGAACAGAATTTCTATTTCCAAGAGCTGACAACCATTTTAGAAGATGTAAAAATTGTGAAAAAACGCCCACAATTCTTGTTTTAGAAATATGCTAAATTGGTTGATGTATGTTAACCACTGCTGAAGATATACTGGTAATTTTCATTGTGTCTTACTTCTTGATAAGTTGTGAACCTAAATTCCAAATCACTTGTTTGTTTCACAGCGACGTTGTTAGGGGGGCACGCGGGGGCACTGGCCCCGGCAAACATTCACGTGGCCCCGGGAAACTGTTCTGTATTTGCTGGAAATTTTACTTTGATGACAAATATTTCAAAATAATTATTCAGTAAATTTTGCTTGCAGTTTGAAACACTTCTTCAATTTTCAATAGCACGAACCCAACCAAGGCATTTCTTTGTTATTTCCCTGTTTCTTGCTTGTTGAACACAAACAGATGTATTGGGAGGGGATGCAGTTAATGGTTTTGTGGTCCGCCCCGGTCAGGGAAGTCTGAGACCTATTGAAAATGCACTTTTCCTCCCTGCTGCACACCAGATCCAGGATCCCCCCAAAACCCGCACTTTCTCTTCATCTGGCCCTGCACTGGCTCCATGGTCGCCGAAAGGACGACACAAACAGGAAGATTTAGCTACGGGTGACTAGAACTTTCTGGGTTAATTATTTAATGGTTCAGAAAAGATATCCCCATGCATTTCAAATTCCAAGAACAGAATTCTATGGCTTGTCACTTTTTCGGCGCGGGAATGAATGACATAGCGGTTCTTCTCACATGCACTCAACCATCCTGCTAATGACCTGCCCTGCAATTAGGGAAAGGCTACTTTCTGAAAATGCGGAGAAACATCGAAGCGGTCGGTTCATCTGTTGATTTGGAGGACAGTTGATATCTGTCAGTTTGAAGTAGGATTTGTTGTCCGAGCGGTGGTAAACTTCTGTAAACGCGAGAAGATAGCATCACAAAGTGTTTGTGACCTCGTGGGGGGGGGGGGGTGTTTTCCTACATCTCGAGTAAAATGTCGAATGAGAAGCTGCCAGATTGTCTTCCTCTGAAAACAAAAACTCAGGATCGACTGATCGACCAAATATCCAACATATTGGCATTCTAAAAGAGAGACTGACTACCACACAAGATTCTGGGTTCGACTCCCAGGATGTTGATCTCATGTATAATGAAGAATAAACCACGTTTCAATTAAGGAAGGAAACTAGGTATGTAGCAATTGTTTTTACAGCCGTCTGCATGCTCTATAAGTATTATGTTACAAAATTTGTATATCTTTCTGACTTTCTGTGATTTTTCTTCATTTAGTCTCCACCTGCAAATGCGGAAATTGGTTCTGCTTAGGTGGCTAGGTTGGCTAGACATACAAATATAATTAATCCCTAGTCCTACATCGAATAATACTTATAATATAATCATGAGTTATGGAGAAGCAAATAACTTATCAAGCATTTTCTGTTTCTATTTGATGTGCATTAGTTAACAAGGTGCAATACGATGCCAGGGGTCCGGGGTTCGAATCCCGGACTGGGCGTGTGTGTTCTTTATGATGGTCCTTTCATCAATTTCACATCACTCATTTTCATCTTCATCTTCAAGATTAGCCAAAAAGTGTCAGAAAAGCGAAGTAAAATAAACCAAATCAATCATTTATATATTTCTATATTACGCCGCTTTTCTACCTCTTGGGTTAAATGCGACGATGAGGATGAATGATGAGCCGAAGGAATGGCGATGGGACAGACATGATACAACTATACCTGTCCAATGTCCGAACCTTGGACCTCTGGTTTCGTAGCGTGTTATACTCAGTGGAATTCTTAGGAAGAAAAACTGTAAAAGTAGGGTGAAAAGAAGCAAAGTTGTAGGATGCATAAAAAGCCATGTTTAGTTCTTCTAAAACCTTCCAATTATCGAGTTCGTGTTTTAAGTCCAAGTAAGGCTAATCGGGGATCCGAACCACTATGTGCCTCCACCGGGTATCGAACCCCGACCCCTTGATTGCAAGGCGGCGACGCTACCACTGCGTCATCGAGGAGGCCGAGAAAAACTTACAATTAGTCAGTAAAATTAATATTGAGGGACAATGCCTGCGAAGAGTTTCTTCATTCGGTTGCGCGCGGTCATCACATCGAGTCCCATAGTTTCGAGAGCAGAATTTGCTTCCACATCGCTTTCAAGTATTTCCCAAATTGTCCTCACGATGTTGGAACAGCACAGAAATTTTGGAACTAATACAATTAGGCAAATACCCAGGGAAGGGGCTCGGGGGCTGCAGTCCTTTCCCGAAATCCTACAAATATCTGATTTTAATAATGTGTAGTATTAATTAAATTTACTTCATTAACAGCATTAAACATCTTGTATATGGTAAGTTGCAATAAACCAAGAAATTCATCTTCAGCGCATTTACCCCTCCCCCCAACCTTTTCGTCTTTAGATGGCACCTGCCGATAAGGGATAAGCCCTTTCCGAAATCAAATTCTGGCTACCGGCCTGACCACCAGCTATCGAACCTTGAATCTTTCGATTGATTGATTAATTGAACTGGTGTTTTAAGTCCACTTTATGCACAGTAAGGCTAATCGGGACTGGACCTACAGTTTAAAGTGAGATCCGAACAACTATGTGCCTCCATCGGGAATCGAACCCGGGCAGCTTGTTGAACCTTCCGAACCAAAGACGAGAGCGTAATCATTTGAGCGTGTGGGAACTTTGTTTTATCCAGTGCCATCATATATTCAGTTTTCCACACACAAATAAGATTAATTTTAAGAAATTAGACGTGTGCATATAATTTCTTATCGTCATCATTTCCCAAGTGAACAATCAGATGCCATAAAAGACTCGGGCCCGCCCTTGAACTAAGAGATACCGGATTCGATTCCGGTATGAACTGTATACATGAGATGCCTAGCTTGAACTCATTACTTGGTGATTTGTTTCCATTTTTTTAAACTCCTATTGGACAAAATGAAGTGCATGAATGGACACTTAGCTTGGAAATACTTATGCATCCCAAAGCTGTTCACATAAAGTAGCAAGCTCGTTTGAGTTAAAATCCATTTTCGGAGGCGATATAACCGAAGGAAATGTTGGAGAAACAGCACCCTGCAATGTTACTACCAAACTTTATAACCACAGCAGGTTTGATTGATTGATTTAGGTTATTTTACTTCGCATTTTGTGCCTCTTGTTGGTGATGGGGATGAGTGATGAAATGATGATATTGATGAATGGACATTCACAAACAACCAAGCCCGAGCGGGATTCGAACCCGGGAGCCTTGGCATCGCAGTGCGATGTGCTAACCAATCGGCCACAGGGTCCGGGCCACATGCAGGTGATTTTGTGTCTCGTAGACTCAAAGAAAAGGGCAAGGCTTGCACCGTAAACATTAATGCACTGGACTGTCCACTAGGCCCGTAGCTAGAATTGATCTCCAGTAGGGGCTCAGGGGTTATCAGGAGGGCTTTGTAGATCAAGTTCATTTTCTAAAGTTTAACAGTATTAAATGAAGGTAAATTTCGTGTGTGTTGGGGTGAGGGTCATCAAGTTAATGTAAGACATAAATTTAGAAATATCATGCAAATACTACAGTTTTTCTATATCTTCTAAAACATCTCTTGAAGTGTTAATTGACTTCTACTGACATAGTCCTTTACTACACACTCCATACTACTTTTGATGATACAGATATTTAAGTAATACAAGAGGAAATGCACAACATTCAATCATAGTGCCTACAGTACATTCCACCCCTGCCAGAAGCAATGAAACTCCCCTTCGTTCCCAAAAATTGGGAGCTGTTCACGTTTGACGCAGATGTGGAAGGGGCAGCGAAGGTGTAGATAAGGAAGTTTCCACAAGAACTTTCTAAAGTCTAGAGAATCTTCTACCTAGACTTCGGCTCATAAACAAGATGAATGAATGTACACTATGTAAAGAAAAAATAGCGACACTTGCTCGGATATGGTTTTCACATGATTATGAAGTGAATTAAAACAATATGAAAAGCAGGATTTGTCCAGCAGCCGTATTTGTGAAGGAACGTTACAAGGGAGCGGATAAGAGAGAGTGAGAGAGGCAGGAGGCATCGTCGGTCGTGTTCGTGAGATGGAAAACCTCTCGTCATGTGATGCCTCTCTCACTCCCTCCTATCATCGCAGAAGAAACGGGAGGTGGTTTTGCGAAAACGATGACATTTATCCAACACCCCCAGTTCTTTTCTATTCTCATTTATTGTCTTATGTTTCAATACAATAGGCTCCCTCTGGTGCTACTCTGTTGCTTTTGAGGTGCATTATGCAGGCGGGAAGTTCGCATCGCACGAAGCACGCATCTTGCATTGAAACAAAAAAATAAATGCAAATAGAAAAAAACAGAGGGTGTTGGTTAATGAATCTTGTGAAAACCATATCCGAGCAAGTGTGGCTATTTTTTCTTTACAGAGTGTAGTATGTGTTACACAGTGTAGTATGTGCTGTCTACATTTTCACTTTTCACTGCAAACAAATTATACAAAAAATAGTTTCACCTAATGTCAAGGGGCTGATTGTAGTGCCGGGGGGGGGGGGCTGCTTGGCTACGCAGTGACGTGCACTGAGGAGTAGCTAGTCTAGCAGAGGGAGATCAATCAATCTCACATCTCGAATTATATTCAAATCACAATATTTAGTATCTTGTTAAAACCATCCGTGCGATCCGCGGGCAAAGCTGGCTGGATACCCTAGCTCGCTCTTCCTCCGCCTGACCACTTTCCAGGTAGAAAAGGGCAGCCCGAAGGGAAAAAAGGAAGATTTTTACCTCTACCTCCCTTCTCCCCTCCCCCCCTCCCCGCTGCAATGGTTGAAAGCCCAGATGTTTTAGAAGATATAGAAACACTGTAGTATTTGCATGATATTTCTAAATTTATGTCTTACATTAACTTGATGACCCTCACCCCAACACACACGAAATTTACCTTCATTTAATACTGTTAAACTTTAGAAAATGAACTTGATCTACAAAGCCCTCCTGATAACCCCTGAGCCCCTACTGGAGATCAATTCTAGCTACGGGCCTAGTGGACAGTCCAGTGCATTAATGTTTACGGTGCAAGCCTTGCCCTTTTCTTTGAGTCTACGAGACACAAAATCACCTGCATGTGGCCCGGACCCTGTGGCCGATTGGTTAGCACATCGCACTGCGATGCCAAGGCTCCCGGGTTCGAATCCCGCTCGGGCTTGGTTGTTTGTGAATGTCCATTCATCAATATCATCATTTCATCACTCATCCCCATCACCACCAAGAGGCACAAAATGCGAAGTAAAATAACCTAAATCAATCAATCAAACCTGCTGTGGTTATAAAGTTTGGTAGTAACATTGCAGGGTGCTGTTTCTCCAACATTTCCTTCGGTTGTATCGCCTCCCAAAATGGATTTTAACTCAAACGAGCTTGCCACTTTATGTGAACAGGTTTGGGATGCATAAGTATTTCCAAGCTAAGTGTCCATTCATGCACTTGATTTTGTCCAATGGGAGTTTAAAAAAATGGAAACAAATCACCAAATAAGCTGTTTACAGTCAGAAGAGTCTATTCCTTAAAAACAAGTAGGATGGAAGAGAAAAAATAATGAACATTGGCACGGCCAATTTGCCAAGCAATACTTGTGCATCGCACTTTATATTATTATGAAGCAATAAGAGTACAAAAACCTTAAAAATTAATAATATTTAAAAGTCACAGTCATAGAAAAAATCAAAATTTAGACACATTTATCATCTGAAAATATTAGGAATAAAAGACAATAAGTTTAAGACTCAAAATGAATAAATGAAAATTAGAAATTAGCATTAATATTTATTTAATTTTGCATATTTTTTCTTACAAAAAGAACGTATGAAACAAACAAGTGATTTGGAATTTAGGTTCACAACTTATCAAGAAGTAAGACACAATGAAAATTACCAGTATATCTTCAGCAGTGGTTAACATACATCAACCAATTTAGCATATTTCCAAAACAAGAATTGTGGGCGTTTTTTCACAATTTTTACATGTTCTAAAATAGTTGTCAGCTCTTGGAAATAGAAATTCTGTTCATTCCTGCTTCTGAGTATAGACCATTTCACAATGTGTAGTTTTTCCTCCCTCTCATGAGGAATTTTACTGGGACTTCTTCTTGAAACTACATCTCCCACATTTCAATTCCGTTAATCCTACTAATGTGGTATTTTTACGGGTCATCCATCTTCGTCTTTATCCTTAAATTTTCATTCAAGATATAAATATTGTATTCCATATAAAATCATCGTCTTTATTGCTGATCACATCACCCCCACTCACGACCGGATCAAGAAAGTGTGGGGCGTTACCCCCATACCCCATATACGCCTTCATGGCGTGGTGCTAAGTAGAGGGGAGCACTTTACTTTACTTTTTTAGTAATGAGGTGAGTTTTAGTGGTGAATTGTATCTTATGCAAATATGCTGTATAAAGAAACAAACTGTCGGAGTACTAAGTGCTTCACTTAGAAGTGAGAGAAGATGGAGAAATTCCCCTCCCCATCCATCCACATGAATCCATCTCGTTTCAAATCATCCTAGCGCTCCGGGAGTATACCGGAACGGCACCAGCTTCCTGCGAGCAGCTATTTCATCATTTGACTCTCGTTTCTTCCTTGTTCTTTTTTTTTTTTTTGCCGATAATACCAAAGTCGACATCTGCAGCCGTCGTTTCTCCGTCCGTTACATATAAGGAAAGCATTAGGCTGCGTGTCATCTCATTCTTGGCCTTGATTCTGCACAGAAGGAAGGAACATCTTGTCCCGAGGCAGCCTCTTGGAATAAACCTCTGGCCTGGTGCATCCTTTAGGTCATCCATCAAGAGTATTGCTGACGAACTGCATCGGATATTGAATTCTACATCTACACTGCTTACAGTAAGTACATTATTTCTCTTTATATTAGCAATGGGAAACATTGGCACACAAGCTTCTCTTATTTCAAATCAAATCATCCAAACACCCTTATTGATTGATTTGATTTTGATTTGATTTGATTTAGTTTATTTTACTTCGCGTTTTGTGCCTCTTGGCTAATTTGCGAAGATGGGGATGAGTGATGAAATGATGAAATTGATGAATGGACATTCACAAACAACCAAGCCCGACCGGGATTCGAACCCGGAACCCTTGGCGTCGCAGTGCGATGTGCTAACCACTCGGCCACAGGGTCGGGCCCTTATTGATTGATTGAGTTGGTGTTCTAAGTCCACTTTATGCACAGTAAGGCTAATCGGGAGTGGATCTACAGCTTAAAGTGAGATCCGAACCACTGTGCGCCTCCACCGGGAATCGAACCCAGGACCCCTTTATTACAAGGCGACGGCGGTACCACTGCGCCATCGGGGAGGCAAACACCGTTATTGGAACTGTATTGTGATTTCTCCACACTTGTATATAAACTCAATCGATATCTCCAAATTGTTAATGGTGATTGTTATTCAACAAACAAAACAACAAATGTAAAAGAAAATGGTGTACTTCAAAATACAGTTTGTTTGTTGTCAATGGCGCCCACAGAGGGGGACAGGGGAGTACTTCTCCCCCCCCCCCCCGAGATATCTGGAAAGACTTCATACAATTCAAATTTTGAAATTGTAGCGTGAAAACATGGACGAGAGGTGTCGTCAAAGATAGCAAATTAAGTATCCATGCAAATTAACCTATGGCAAATCTCTTAACTTGGGAAAGCATCACTCCACGTTGCCCCCACTCTTTAAGCAACGATGCCCCGCCCCTGAGAAAAATTCGTGCGGGCGGCCTTCTCTGTTGTACGACATAACAGATATAAATGCATTTAAAATTCCGCACAAGCAGGTCCAGGTTTAGGGTAGGCTTAGAAAAACTATAGGCCTGGCCTCAATGTCCAAAGTATCCTTCACTGGGGGAAAAAAGTCTGTTTTGGAAAGGATAATCCTTATGTATATTCCATAAATTGTCCTCCTCCGTGGCCGCGTGGTCTAAGGCGCTGTGCTTTGGACTCCGGCATGGGTTCTCGGCCTGTGTATAGGACCGGTGGCAACCCACCATCGTGAGGAAATTGGGGAGCTACGAGTGAGTAGCGTAACCCGGTCTGGGAAATCTCCTATAACGGCTGAGGGTTTAATTTCAATTTTCCTTTATTAAAGGCCAAGGTTCAGCCTGCGCCTGTTCAACCACTTAACCCCAATGGATACATATACATACTAAATACATTGAAGGACGGAGACCGAATTTCGGAAGCAGATCTAGGTAATTAACGTGCTTACGAGTTTGCTTGTAAACAATTTTTTCAGTGATTTTGTAAAATATACGTAAGAGACTTATTGGTTGAAGGTCGTTCAGGGACTTTATTACCTTTTTGTTTGGTATCGGAACAACACGTGCTGTTTTCCAGTTGGCCGGGTATTGTTCAGTTCGGAACGAGAAATTTACGATGTGCGTCAGGGGACGTAGAATGTGTGGTAATAATAGATTAATCATTTTTATGGATATCCCATCATTACCAGAGGCATTGGATGGTATTTCGTTTATCGCTTTCATTGTTTCGGTTTCGTTTATTTCTTGCAGGTGGAAAGTTTGAGCGATTTCGTTAAAAGTGTTACGATCAGTGGCGTGCCCAAGATTTTTCATAGGGAGGGGTTATGTACACATTTTCTGGTAGTCAGCCATCACTTCGCCATCTTTTCCTACCTTTGATGCTTTTTTTTTTAGGAATACTGGGCTAAAGGGGGGGGGGTTATAACCCCCACCAACCCCAATTAATCACGACACTGGTTACGATTAAAGAACTCTCTAGTTTTGTTAACGGCATCTGAAACGTGCTCACCCCATTACCGGTTGAAGAACTCCACACCTCTAGGTAGGATTGTGGGAGGGAGGGAGACTGGCAGTCAGGAGATAGGCCAAGGCCCTTCTAGGCCTGTCGAGCCTCGGATTATTATTATTATTACTATAGTTCTTAATTCCACCATAAACACAATATTTGGCAAACATGGTTATCAAGGGGTCCCGGGTTCGATACCCGGTGGAGGCACATAGTGGTTCGGATCCCACTTTAAACTGTAGGCCCAGTCCCGATTAGCCTCACTGTGCACTAGTGGACTTAAAATACCAACTAAATCAACAATCCTTAAGTTAATCGCAACGATGAGGATTCCCATCATGAATTGATCAAATAGATGAGGAAGAAATAGAAGGAAACACCAATGAGCCATCTATCATTCGAACCTAAGAGCCCTGGTTTCGCTTTCCAGTATGCTAATCACTCCCGCCACTTTTTCATCTAGATCCACTTGAATGGAATATTCTTGATCTATCTTTAAGTTGCATTAATAACTAGGCCCTGTTCTGCTTTCCAGCAACATTCGTAATGAAGACTTACTCTTCGGTCATCATTGAGAGGAGCAGAATGCTTCTTACGTTCTGTTTGTTGCTTGTCATGGTCGAAGGTTCCATGGCCGAGAATGCAGTGGAGCCAGAGTTATCGCAAATTGAACAGAATCCAGAGAGTGAGGTTATCCAGAGTGTTCTGAAGCAAGAATTTTGTCCATTTGTCAAAGTTGAAGTTCTTCTGGAGCAACTGAATAAGCACGTAAGTTAAAAAATACATATACACAGTAATCGAATGAAGAATCTCACTTTTGAATATTTAATTATGAGACTAATAATCCGTAGGTTGGGAGTTCGCATAAGAACCAAGTCTGTGTGACGTCCATACTTTACTCAAGATTTATGATTAAACTTTATTTTACCCAAAGCAAGGGGGAAAAATTGTTATAAACCTTATTTTAGCATGTCTTCAATGATCACTGCAGACAACGGCCATTCATTCATAAGTGTGAGAAATATTCTGAAATAGGCAAAATACTCCTAAGAATAAAAAAAGAAATGCCTTACTTGGGAGCAAATTTTAGCCAGTTAATTCTACTTACTGGTAATCGTGTCAGTTAAAGTCGATACAAATAATTATATCATAAACTTTTCGAATAGTGTATTTAATTTAACATTTTAAAATAATTATATGAATTCTAATAACAATGATTCTTTAATAACATACAACGCTTATTGGAAATTATACACGGTATAGTGGTCCTACCACTTATACCTATTCTAACATCACGTTTTGGGCCGGAACATCATCTCTCTTCTTCAGGCAAACAACTAATTTTTGTCAGTGGTGAGGATAGAACGTACCAAATACAGACCTGTGATATTTAAGAATTGATATAATTTTAAAAATGAACTCCTGAAAGGATTTTTAGTAAATTTGAAAATATGCACAGAATACGTATTAATACATTCAGCATCTATTGTTCTTATTTTAGGTGGAAATATTGCAACAAAACTCCATAAGATTAGATGTTAAAACTGAAAACACCGAGACAAGTGTCAACAAATTGGGTAAGTACATTGATTTTTTTTAAAAAAATTGACGATTAAAAAATTAATACGTTTATTTTGTTTATATTTATTTTGATACCAGAAATTGTTTGACGTCTCGGTTCATAACTGTTGCGTTGAATTTTCTTCTTTAAATGTATTTCTTTTTAAAAAAATGTCGTGTTCTGTACATATGTACAGGGTTATTACAAATGATCTTCCCGATTTCAGATGCTGTAAATCACGTTTAATAAAACTCAGAAACAGAAAGGTTATGTCAATTTAAAGAGTAGCTTTAGAAATTATCTTAGATTTATTAATGCATTGTAGTAAATTTGACCAACATCTACGTAAAGTTATGGCCTGATATGTAAATTAGTTTGATAAGTACGGGCCAAGAGCACAAAAGTATTGGGAAGCATAGTTCTATCTAGAGAATCGAATATATATCAGCAGCACGTAATATAATTGCTTATTGATGCTAGTCAAGTTATCAAAAGGAATGTTAATTAAATATAGTTGGCTGAAACTGAATGTAGAAGAAAAAATTATCTTTCAGATACCAAAATGGACATTTTACGAGAACATATTATTGAGACTATAGCTCTATCAAGGTGAGTATAATAGAGGATTATTAATTATAACATGGATATCAGAATTACTAATTAATCTAGAAGTAATACAAGCAACTAATTTAAAATTATATATAACGATAACCACAAAGAATTCAGTACAATGACTGTTTTAACTCCTATAATTATAATTGTCATTTTAAATTTAATGTTATAATTTTTATTTGCAAGAATCAAGAAAGTATATCTTTTGTTGTACATAAGAGATTAAATTATTAAAATGATGCTTAATTGTTTGCATTACTAACACCCAGACACTCTGCACTTATTCAACAAGGTCACAAAATCATCAACAGCAGCTAACAAATTTACAGTCAGACGTTTCCATCCTAGTCAAGACGTGTGATCAGTTGCGGAATGAACTCTCTGAAGTTAAAGGAAAGCTACGAGAAAATAAGGTAGGACTAAAAAACCTTACCAATATTAAATTACCTACTTAATAAGTTTTGCTTAAATTTTATTCTCGACACCAGTGTCGCCAACTTATATGAGCTTGTGAGGCTAGAGCCCACTCAATAATTTCCCTGTTTTTATTTCAAAGTAAAGTCCTTGCGCATAAGAAAGCAAATTGTTTCATTATAAATTTTTAGGAATTCTCAGAACTTAAGGCTCAGCTGGACTTTTGGCTGACACCAGCTGTTTTAAAATTTTTATCTCTTTTCGAAAAACAGCTATGATGTTCAAAAATTTGAAAAATTACATGTGCTTAGAATTCCTTGAAGAGCATTTATGCAAATCTTCATGTGGTTTGCTTCCGCTGTTTCCTAGATTTTCGCAATAGTTTCGTGGTTACGTAAGTCTACCAAACTATTGATAATATCTAGACTACAGCGCAAACAAATCACACGAAAATATACCTGAATGCTCTAGAAGGAATTCACATCACTCACAATCACATTACTCATCCTCATCTTCGCAATAGCCAAACGAGACAGAAAAGCCGTACACTAAATAACAAAAAGACAAAATATATGTATGATTTCTATTTCAAATCGAATGTGGAACTGCTGCAGAAAAAAGGTAAAGTGCATCTGTACATCATCAAAATTATAGGTGGGTTTCATGTGACGTCAGAATGCGCACAGCCGCCATGTTTGAGGCAAAGTTTACCACAATGCAACAGTTTGTGACGTAGGTGAAACACACCTATAGAAGATACCAATAGAAACAAAGTATAAAAATGGACTCTCAGAATGCTTAGACTATTAACGATATCTCTTGAACTAAAAAAATAGTTTTAAATTTATAAAGATGTGCAACGTCGTCATCTACTGCTATTAATAATACCTTGTATTTTTTCACTAACCAAAGAAAAATTGTAATATCGTTTCTAACTATTGCTTTCCTTGCAGGATGTAGTTGCATGTAATGTTAACGCTGAACAAGGGAGAGACTGTTGGAAACGTGCCTGCGTAACAGACGAGAACGGTATGATCAAAATCATTTCATTTTTGTAGGTGTGTGTTTATCTGATGACTTTGAGTCATTTTCGGGTAAAATTGTCAATTGCAATGATTCTCAAATTCCGAAGAGAATTCAGACTCTAAGAACCCAGGTTGCTTTATTCAGCAATTTATTGTTGCTTTTTTGTTACTCAAATAGATTGTTAGAAAAGATAATTACAAATAGTACATATTTGGGACTTTTCGATAATGTTTCAGTTTAAGTATAACTTGCTGGAAGTCCAACACCAGGTCTAGAAGAGAATTTATTTATTTATCTAGGGGAGATAGTTGCCTCCTTTTCCATCTCCTCATCCCGTCCACGTCGATGAATCACACATTTTGATTCATTTAGCATGAAATATATGTTGGATGTGGAGCAACTGCCCCCCATGCCCCCTTAATTGCCACCACTGATGATTAGATATTACAAACTGACTTAACAGTTTTAAAAGAATGAATATTGAGTCGGATGGTACTATTTTTCACAATCTAAATATTGCGATTGCAACTAAATTAACACAATATAAAGTTCTCACATTCGCTGGCTTATGCAAGGAGGGAGCTGATGGGGCTGCAGCGCCCTTCAAAATTTTGAGATGCATTTTTTTTTAATGAAAGCAGTTAAGAACTCAGGTGAAATGAAAGCGGTAAATATATAATCGCCTTAAAAATGACCCCCCCCCCCCCCCGATTACCATTTTTGTTTTTGAACGACTTTTAGAACGAGGATTAACAATTGTAATTACGAAATACTGTATTGTGTATCCTGTCCCCTCTAAAAAGAGGCTATTTAGTATGCACTTCTACAATTCCAGCCCCCTCCGAAAAAAATATATTGTGTTCACCAGTGTTCACACTGTATTGCAAATGTCACAGAGATTTTTCCCTAAACATTTCTCCCTACCACCACAAGTGTATCAAAATGAAATTTACTATGAAATTTTAATTTGTAAAAAACAGTTCCTTTTATGTTTTCTGCGGTAAATTATGAAATAGAATATTTTAGAACTACAGCAACTTAATGTATACAGGTACATCATGTATTGAGAATTTAAAATAATATTGTATATCACATGGAATTGTAAACTAAAAACATTGTAATCATTCTTACATACTAATTTGAAAAGACAATGTAAGGAATATAATCTCTTCACATTTAGTTACCCATAAATTAGGGCGTATTCCCGATGTTGATGATGAATAAAGTTTGTTACGAGAACATATAGACAGTCTCGGAGGAAATCAAATATTGAGTTAAGAATGGATAATCAGGTGTGGTTATCATGATATGAATATTTCCGTGCTCAAAATCATTTATACCCTATGAACCTCTCTAGTTGTTCTACGTCTGGTTTAGATTACTTTATGATAAATACAATCATAATATAGGTTTGTTATAAGGAATTTGAATTCCAGGCTTCCCTCAAAGGAATCCTCCAGAGGACTGCTGGGATTGGTTGCAGCGTGGGAACTCGACGAGCGGCATCTACGAAATTTATCCACTCTATTACTGCAGGCAGAAAAGAATTCAAGTATGGATATGTAAATATAATATTAGATGTAATCGGTTGTATGCAATAGGAGCCTCAACATAAAGTATAGGTTTAAATGATGTATGATCCATCCAGACGATTGCTTGAATATATTAAATACCAATATAAGGAAATAGCATAAATTAAATAATTATATTTTTTTCTGTTCAGTCACCAAAAACGAAGGTATACTGAGCATATTTTATCCAGTTCTGAAGAAGAACCATACATCCATATGTTTTCTTCCTTTTGGTTTTTTTGTTGTAAAAATTTGCTTTTGATGCGCTGATGGGACTGCAAATATCAATAGTACATAAGTTGATTTACAAGAACACCAACCTGATTGCCAATTTCATTTCGTGTGTTTCAGGTATATTGTGATATGGAGACTGATGGAGGTGGTTGGACAGTTTTTCAGCGAAGAGCAGATTTTCCTGATTCCAGGGAAGACTTCTACAGAAACTGGATCGATTACAAGTGGGGTTTCGGAGATCTACAAAAGGAATTTTGGCTAGGTACATAAAATACCATAAATATGTCCTGCATACATTTAGGTTATAAGATGGAAGAACACAATTGTGATTGACTTCTCTTCTTGCTCTCTCATCTGATACTTTATCACTTCCTTTGTTGCCACAGAAAACGTCACACTTATCCAGTAACGTAGCTAAAATTTACTAGCAGCAAGATAACCTTTTAAAAAACACAGTTTTCAGTTATTTCAGATTGAAATATAAAAATTATGTTTTATGCACCAAAGCACGCACACACATTTATTTATCTGTGTCTAACTTGATTAGTAATTTTAACTAAATATTATTCATTTCCTTTATTTTATCCATCAACTAATCTCCCTTAAAGTTCAGTTTTACTGAATGCATATACAGCCATTAATAAGTTAGCAAAGCAATTAAAAATAAAATTAATTTATGTAAAAGGTAAAGGTAAAAGTTCCTCTGCGCATGTGCACACATGTCATGAGGGCATATGGGGTGATGTGGAGGTATAGAGCACCACATTTTTTTTCTCGGCCATATTTGGGATGATGTGATCGGCCTTTACCCCCCAGGTACTCATTTACAAATGAGGCTGGGTGGACCTCAGAACCGGGCAGAGACAGGGAAATGACTGGAAAAATTCCTGGTCCAGATAACCTGTCGCGGGATCCGAACCCGGGTCTTCCATATGGTAGCCAGATGCTCTATTCAATTTTCTATTAATTTGTTCAAAAATTCTGAAAATCATTTGCATAATTTTAAAAAAATTCCATGGGGATCAACCCCTCCTCCCAGTTATTCGCTTGTGATAAACGTCACCTGAACAGAACATCTGGCACTTCTTTGCAGAAGAAAATGAAGATGTAAAAAGGTGTAAATTAACGAAACACCAGGCGAGCCTATAAGGGGGCCTCAGTTTCTGCAACTATTGGCCTAATATGCACCAACTATGATCCGAACAACACATTCAACCATTAAAATTGACCTCAAACGTCATTGTTGCACAAGCTTGTGCAGACATGTGAATATTAATGACAATTTTTGTCAGCATGGGGTCTTAATTGGTGGACATTATTAATTGTCTATCCTTTTCTATATATTATAGTAGTACTACCTTTCAAGAAAATGCCTCTTCTCTCATCTTCAGGGAAATAAAATTTATTTGGGCGCATGGTGGGGATAGAACCAGCGATTTTACCCGGTTCCACTGCAGTTTCATTCTGAACTCCTCATCCCCAAAATTACCAGAAAAAGTAATCTTCCTCTAATCTGTTAAATCAATTTTTCGCCTGGTTCTATTTAGCAGAGATACTTGACACTATCTTGAATATGTGAAAATGCTCAGCCATGCCAGGAAAGCATCAAGCGGAATTGTTTTCTATGCATGTTCTAAGCTAACCAAATCAATAAAAAAACCACATACATACCACAGGCTAGATTATTCTTATTTTTGCCATATTCCACCTACACTATTTTCCCTACAATACGGAACATTTGAAATAGTGAATCTAATGTTATATTTAAAATTCACATGTTCATGAACATTTATAAGCAGTAGCTATTTCATGAATTTTTATGGATGTGTAAGTACATAATGTATGGTGTAGGAGTCAGTATTATACTTTTCCATTCCAGGATATGAGAGACAACATGAGTCATAAGCTCATAACACTTCATGCCTACGCCACTACCAACAGTTAAAACAGCAGCGACATCAATCATATAACATTTTAGAATTCCCGATTCAGTTATAAAATGAACTTTCAATACTTGAAGGAGCTCACGACATTAATTTTCTTGCATGAGTTATCTTTTCCCTTCTTCAGGAAAAACTTATGTAAAGAAGTGAAACTTTGAGATCAAAGATACGGGACAGGAATAAATGAAATTTATTACTGCCTCGTTGAAAAGTTGGTTTGTGGTATATTAGATATGACTTGCCTTGAACAATCGTTCTAGAGATCTTTGCTATTATCGTTAATAACAATTTGTAAAGTACACAATGCATTTGTTGTTTATCATACACTATAGTCGCGAGAGGATAGATAAGTTGGTAAGGTCCATAAATGACTGTTTTTAGCTATGTTTGCCCAAAATGTAAGAATGTCGAAAGTTAGATCATCCTCATGGTCGTGATTAGCCAAAAGTGGAAGCAAAGCAAAGTAAAACAACCTACTTCAATGAATGAAAAAGAAAGCACAATGCATTGAATCCCAACAGAAATAAGGTGGAAAACAGCATGCACGTATTTTAATCTTTCTACTGTATTGATTACATTAATATTTTTTTAATTTACCATACAATAAATATACATAAAATTATTGACATAATTTTCCAGGCTTAGATTATTTGTCCATGATAACGAATTCTAAGAGCTCTTCTCTTCGCATCGACCTCCAAGACTTTGATGGAAATAAGCGATATGCTTTCTACAGGCAATTCTACATACGAGGAGAAGACGATAAGTACAGACTGAAGTTGAGTGGTTACACAGGAGACGCAGGTAATACAATAGTATATCATATTAAAGTGCTCGTCAAATCTCCTGCATATGGCGATAGCAAATAGCAGCGCACTGCAGCGGTGCCATGTCGAAATCTCACACGGAAAAGAGACAGCGTGGTTGAGCGAAACGCCTTGTCACGGAAATAGGCAACGCCGCACGTCTGTGATTCGCTGGTACTGTTCAGTCTTCCAAGGCCATATGCAGGAGATTTGACGCGCACTTTAGCATCATAAGGCAATATCTTAAAAATAATTTTAAAATATCTTCTCTTTGATACGTTTGTTTTCGGGTTTCTAGTTTGTATCAAAACTAGCAGTAAACAAAAAAGTACAATTTCCTTGATGAACGGTAACAATTTATTATCGTTATTCCATTTTATGAGCCGATTTCAAATCTGGTTTTCTGGATTATCCTTTTGGGCAGAGTTTTCAAGCAGTTCATACAATTAACAATAGTGATTTTTTGTAACCCTTTCAATGTTGATGTAATCTGCTATTTGTCGTGAGGTATCCATTTCTAGAGACATTCTGGAATCTAATTTGGGATCAACGCCAAAAAGAAACATGAGAATCACCTAAAATGAATATTGAAACTCCTGTTAAACAGCATTATCATACTTTATTTTTTCAAATATTCAGATGAGAAATTTCCTGTTACTGTATTAAAATTTCTTTGCACAAGATTCTTACCACAGTTTATTAATTATGAAATCTACTGTGGAAATATTTTGTGTCAGATGACCTTTTCTGTGTTCTCATTAATTTTTCATACTCTCTCAGGTGATGCAATGAGTGGAGCGAACAACGCGCTATTTACTACTAAGGATGAAGATAATGACGCTAATGATAAAAACTGTGCTGTGGTATATACAGGAGCTTGGTGGTACACTTCCTGTCACAGTGTAAGTTTCACTGGGATCAAACATTCCAGTTTTGCATATTTGTATTCATACACAAGTCCAGTAGATTCTAAAATTTGCCACATTATACTTTAGTGAGAAGTAGAAACAGGTGTTCAAATTATATATTCATAACTGATTGCTATATCGGTGGCAGGTACATATGAATCATAAATCCCATCTATGGACTATATAGTGAAATTTGGATTATACAGTATGGCCGGAAAAGAAGTATACCGAAAGTTGGCAACATTGTACACAGTCGGTAACAGCGGAGACGCAGGGAAGCAAAGAAGTATACTGAAATACATACTGTTTTATTTATTTGTTAGGTATTAATTAACTAGTAATGAACATAAAACCAGATATAGGCAAGGATATTTTCATCTTCGTACTCAGTGGTCAATGTACGGGAACAGACGCCGTACATTCTTGTCCACATCTCATAACAGATGACACACCTGCATAGGATATGACACATGGACAAGTGTATTTTTTTTTACCCTTTATTAATGAATCTGGTGGATTTATCTTTTTACGTAGCCTTATAAAGCTCTTCTACAGAGTAATTTCCTCAGAATAAGACTAATTCATTCTACACACTGTAATGAAGTTGTAAGTGAGACGTATTTATATTTTCCGTAATATTGAATTTGAATTTAAAATTTTGGGTGCGACAGCACTTAGGCTATTTTGCACCCGTCTCGTTATACGGGGTCCAGACCCTTACCATAACTAAAATAACATCACTGTAAAGTCGCATAACTAAAATCTTAAAATATTCTGACTTAGGAAAACCTGAGACTGTAAAGGGGCACATCAGGACAAAAACACAGGCCAACACACAGTCCTACAGAAGATTATACTGGCCGTAGGTCCAGTCGCCAGAGCCTCGTGAGTCTGCAAAATGCAGTCCAGGCTGTACTACGTGGAAGTGCGTTGACTTTTGGGCACCTTACCAGAAGGTCGGCCCTTACACCCCTCCATAATATTTTTCCATTAAAATTTAGAACTGTTCAAAATCGAAAATCCATACCAAATTTATATCTGAAAATTACTTTTGCATTGTGTTAGAATTCTGTCAATCTCTCTCCTCTTTGCGTCATGTCCATACAATTATTTTAAACTAGAACAATGACCTCAGACAATCTTAAAATAGTATTGTTTTATAATAAAATAGTGTTGTCTTCGTTTCCTGATATCACCACCCTCGTTTTCTTTGAGGAAAACTTCCGGGAGGAATCGAGGCTGATGTGACCGCGCAGTGGAGAGTACATAGAGTCATCTGTGTCTCGAGGATGTTCATTGAAAATTAAGAAGTTAATATTACTACCAGCATTCTTCAAGGAAAACAGATAAATAGATATATTAACATGGCTTTTATTAAACGTCTTGTGAAAACAAATTGCAAAATATACTAATGGTAACAGAAATCCTTTGGAACTCTTCTCTAGTTCCATTAAACACACAGGTTAACTTAAATTCACAGACTAACTCTACTGTTTTACAAATTGATCTAACGAACTCTACCTTTACATTAATGGCCTTAGTACGCGCAGTGTATCTGATCGGCGTGCTATATAACCAGAACTTGAGTGTCTGAGCCACAGATTAGAAGGTCTGAGCCATAGACATAGCTACTACTACAAGATGTTACAGCTGCGGGTTAAAAATGGTTGACAGTATGGCGGCACTGGAAGGTCGTTTCGTTGCGACCACCGACTTACGCTGTAACCGACTGCAGCACCGTCGGGAAAAAAACAGAAGACGAACGCTATGCGCAAGAACTCGCAGATTGCTCGAAATGACAAAACACTATCGTGTGCCGTACCATTCGCTTCTCGAATGGTTCCTTCCTGGTCGCTCTGGAACTACAGCGCCTTGAATAACGTAGTGTGGAAAACGGCACAGTTCTGCGCGCTCTGGCTGGTTTCTCTCGAAAATGATCCGCTAGAGGCGCTGGTGTTGAACCCGGTGCTTGGTATTCGACTGCTTATAATGGACGTAAATGGAGTTTTCGCTGCAACGTCTGATTCTTTTACATGAAGCATTTCTATGAATGTGATAATTGCTATGATATTTGGTACAGTGGTCGCGAAGATATTAACGAACATTCTAGACAGTCGACCACGTCCTGTTATCGTCACACTTTCGTTAATAATACGGGAGAAAAATACGCGTGGAATGCTCTTGGCAACTAAATTTTTGTGTATGAATTAAGTTCATTATTATTATCATCATCATAATTTCTTTTAAAGACATACACACTGAAGCATTTGTATTTTGGATATTTACTGTCTCTTTTCTTCCGCTTTAAACTAATCACGGCGATGATGATAATGATGATTCCATGAAACGACAAGGGGAATCCCACAAAACTTTCATAGTGCCATCGACATGAGTGTAAGGAAACTTTCAAACCAATGGGACAAGCGACACGGGATGTTCACACTGTCACACTAGTGACACACACTTCCAGACTGTAAAATAACATTCATTGCACATGAGGGTCCAAACAGCAAACGACACGTTCATATGGCGTATTCGCGTGCTACTTGTTACTTCGGTCGGAAAGCTCCTTAAAGGAAGGGTGCTCAGACCGAAGCGACGCGCTACAGGGGGAGTTCCCAACTAAGTAACAAGCGACATGGTGCCTTCAGTCTATTGACAAGCGTTCGCTGCTAATTGTGCGAACAACAGATAGGCGACACGAAAAACCGCACATTACAACAACAGATCTAGGCGACACGATAAGTCACACGTGTCGCTTTGTCGCTTGTGCGTCGCTCAAACTGGGCCATTTCCTCAATAGCTTGCAACATGTTGCCGTGGTTTGTTGTTCGCGCATGGGCGATGCAATGAGTGTCTTGCTTTAGGGAGATTGCGCACCAAAGCGGCACGCGACACTTATCGCTTGAGGATTTCATCAACCGAACGCTGGCCTGTGCTTCCCGTCATGCCGCTACGATGTGAAATGTTGCTCTTCATTGGCTCGTTTCCAAGCAACATGTGTCGCTTAGGTGTGAAAGTTGCCTTGGACCGAAGGACCCGTGTCGCTTTAGTGTGAAATCCTCGTATCGTTTGTCGCGTGTCGCTTTGCTGTAAAATCTCCTTGAGGAAACGGTGCAGTCAGAGCTTGTGTCCCTACGGTTCGAAAGGCTGCATTGATTACGGACTGCTCGCTTCCAAGCGACACTTGTGGTTTGTCGCCTCGGTATGAAATATCTCTCAGGATACTATTTATATTCTAATAACATAGAAAAATAAAAGTCTAGTACACAATCCAACACCTGACGTCCGGAATCACTTTGCGATGTTTCTTCTTGTGTTACGCATGCTATTTATTTATTTATTTTATTTTACTTTTCTTTCCAAATTAATGTCATTTCGTGACTGCAAATCACTCCACAAATATAACTGTTTCCATCGATTCACGTACCGCCTTTCAAGACAAACAAATCTACAAAAATATATTCCAAAAACTAACAAAGCCGCATTACTTTCATAAGAAAAATAGCACCGAGATTGATCGCATTGCCATCTATGTTTCTCATCCGTCTGGGGAACCAGTTTCTTGGGTCGTTTTCCTCACTACGTTATTCAAGGCGCTGTACTTGAACACTCTAGGTCGCATTGCGCAGCACCAATCAGATCAAGACTGACGTCATATCTACTTCTTATTTTTAACCGTAGAGTTCGCTAGTGAACACAAGTATTTTAACACCACTTAATAAAACATGGAGTGGTCTTACTGATATGATATAATTCCAGTGGTCTTGGTCTGGAATTTGATTCCCGTGCTTGTTGGTTACAAGGACTTGACTTAATTCATTTAGTTCCTACATGAACATAGGCATCCACGAAGCATCTCCACCTCAATCTGTTGCATGCGTTGTTCTTAATTTCTCTCCAACTTTTCCCCTGTTGTCTTCCTTCCTCTTCTGTCTCTCCATGAGTTTTTGGGTCTTCTCATTTTTTCTAGGGGCTTGATGATTCCAATCAAGTGCTTGTTTCTCGATTGGTTACAAGGCAATAACGTTAACTGTTGGGCACAAAGCGAGAATATTTTAAGTCAAATGTTTCCCTTGTTTGTGACAGTTTCGCTTGAGGAAATGAATTCTTAATGATTGATTGATTTGAGTTTTTAAGTCCACTTTATGCACAGAAGGCTAATCGGGACTGGGCTACAGTTTAAAATGGAATCCGAACTGCTATGTGCCGAAATTAATTCTTAAGCGTATCCCTTACTGTATTTTAGATTGAGTCTCCTGAGTCTGGACTCTCAGCCAGTGTCCTTGTCGGTGTGTGTTTCAGATTGTAATTTCATTCATTTCGTCTTATCACCATTTTGTGAGTAGAGAAAAGTGGAAGAAAAACGAAGTAAAATAAAACAATCAATCAATTATTCTTATTAATACAAATAACATATAAGTACTTCATACTAATGCTATCAATCACCTTATCAAAGGGTTCTGCGCTTGCGCCTCTGGTGGAGGTACAGTGGGATCCATAAGTATTGCTCGGCAAATTGTCCATGACTATTTTCGTTGGTTTTTATCTTCATCCTACATATTTCTAAGGACTGTATTTTTACGTACAATGCTTCAGAGGTTGTAAGCAGATTGCTTGGTGTTTTGTGTCGGTTCTTGAAGCTCGCATTGCATAAAACAAAGGGGGCAAACGTAGTGATGGAAGATTTGCATTTTACAGTTTGTCTTGATGTAAACACACACACACATGTACAGTAGCAGCGATTGGGTGCCAAAACTGGGGGAGGGGCAAGGACAATTTACTTTCTCTTGATAGACAAGGTATAGCATTAAGATGTTAGAGTGCAGGGGCAAAAACTGGCAAAAAGGTGGAGGGGGTGGGCCAACGGTCCCCCTAATCGCCGACACTGCACATGTATATATTTAGGTTTTTTTAATATATTGGAAAATATGCACATTATATTTCCAGTATTGGATGTTATATGTTAATAGCATATTCTGTGTACCTTCCAGAGCAGTATCTGTAAGTAACGTTCGTGAAATGTGTTGTAATCTCTTTGCTCTTTCAGTCAAACCTGAATGGGAGGTACCTGATGGGAAACCACACCACGTATGCAGATGGAGTCAACTGGAAACAATGGTTAGGCTATCACTATTCTCTGAAGATGACGGAAATGAAAACACGGCCTGTCGTGTAGTGGCAAGGCTCTCAGCTGTTTCGGCTCCTCGGAAAGAATGTAGAACTTCTGTAATCTTTATGACAGCAAGAAAACCTTGAGTGCAATATAATTGAAAGATAAAGCAGTGGCGTATTAGAGATTGTACTTCCGGGAATGCTGGAGTCCACGTACCCAAACAAAACCTCCCCGATGGCAGAGTTATAATGCCTGCCTGGTAATCAAGGGGTCTCTGATTCGATACGCGCT
This sequence comes from Lepisma saccharinum, assembly GCF_977018435.1. Classification (NCBI taxonomy): domain Eukaryota; kingdom Metazoa; phylum Arthropoda; class Insecta; order Zygentoma; family Lepismatidae; genus Lepisma; species Lepisma saccharinum. The sequence goes on from NC_139235.1 coordinate 95,413,855, forward strand.
GGAGGCCCATAGCGGTTTGGATCCCACATTGAATCACTTTTCTTTGCATAAAGTGGACTTAAGAAAAACTGAAATGTACCCCAGGATTCTATTTCAGTTGTTCGCGTTGAATATGCTTACTAATGTTAAACTCTGAGTCCAGTGTATAAATAATGTCTCAGTCAAAAGCTAATAATTTATATTCTTGGGGGGAAAAAAACCTCCCCGGTAATCCCCTTTAAATACGCCACGTCGATAAAATCTTTGTAGTTCAATATTTTTGAATAGATTCGAGGTGATTTGAATGTTTTGTTTTGTAAAACACTCATTATAAATAATAAAAGAAGAAGTAATACATGCATGTATCTGTGTATTGTATTGTTATTGTCATCATATGACATTTCTCTCAAATCCAAATATGCAATTTATGATAATAAAAATAAAACGATATTGCAGGAAGGATATTACAGGTGATTACAAAGAAAAAAACATTTTCAATACATGCAATAATGTTTGAGAAGAACGTTACATTAAGTATAAAAAAACAAGATAAAATAGATAAATGAAGTAATAAAGAGAGAGAGTGGAGAGCATTTCAAATAGAACAACATTGTAAAATGAAGTTTTCCACTTTAGTTTTTATAACATATTGTTTAGTAATTTATTATCAGAATGTTCGTTCTTATTCTGCGGGCAAGATAACATCAAAACGAAATATTATGTCATTACTGACATAATACCTGTATGGAAATACCACACAAGTCTTTTGACCTTAACTGATTTTCAAAGTGCCTCTGCATTCACTATTATGTCAGCAACTACTCGCTATCATGTATTGTACAGTAACTGTTTTTAATCAATAAGGATAAACTTGAGGAAATGGCTGCATTGAGAGCGAATGGAGCAAGAATCGTTAAGTCCATGGTTTTACAAAATGACAATAGTATTAATTTAAGAGGACTCCAATACTTTCACTAATCTTCTTTAACGTATTTTCACTTTATATGTTTTTGTTCGCTCGGCTTCAGGCCAGGCAACCCTCCCCCTCCCTGTGTATCAAAATATATGTTTGGGTTCTCTAAAAGACTAAAATTGTCAGTAAAATAAAAAATAAACTGCATGGCGCAACAGCCCATTGACAGCAAAGGCCTGCCGGGTGGTTTCTCATTGATGACACGTGGTCAGCACGTCGAGTCCCATATGGTTTCGAGAGTGAAGTTCACTACCATACTGCTTTCAAGCAGGGTTGTTGAAGGTCCAGGAATTTTAAATAAATTCAATTCCGGTCCAGGAGAGATAATCAGCAAGCGAAATGGGTTCTGGACCGTAAGGAACCTTTTTATCTGTAACGTATTTCAATTCGGTCCAGGAAGCTTTTTCCCAGATGAATTTAAATACGGTCCAGGAACCTTTTCCGGATCAGTTTAAACAGGGTCCACGTTCCGTATTGAAATGACGCAATACGCAACTTGGATTGAATTTAAATTGTGGAGAAAAAAATGTTTCGGTCTTGTTACGGAACCCATTAGAATGTACTGTATGTGTTCCTGGATCTTGAACAATCCCAGGGTTGTTAAACGTCTATACGACGCACGGTTTTAGAAGCGATATCGGGCGGAGCCACGAAGAGGGTGTGCGTGGCGACCAGCCAATGGCAGGAGTGCAACGTTGCACAGTTAGGAAACTGCGGCGCGCGAGTTAAACGCCGTGTTACAGCGCTGTAGCCGTGTTCTGTATTTTTCTTGCGCGCAAGAAGTTTTCATAAAACTCGCCACTTTAAGGTTCATCATAAGATGGGGTACGACATTTTGATCCTGACTGTCCAAGTTCCATGAATTGTGTACGTATTGAAATATTATTTAATACTGTGTATACAACATATATTATTTAAATGCATTACAATATTTTTGCAAACTGAAAACAATATTGATTTAATAGGGTGCAAATAATAATGTCACTGGGGACCATGGCATTCTCTCTTTCACAATTTTTATCATTTAGATCATCAGTTTCTCAACCTATGGGGCGTGGGTCCCGAGGGGGCGTCTGGTGGGTCAGGAAGTTAGGCTCGAAAATTTATTGACTGTGTCTTAAAAACCTATTGTCGGGCCGCGTAAAGTGATAAATCTTACGGCATTTCAGATGCCATGGCATTTCTCGAGGATAGGATCCGTCCTATTTCCGTAGCATAACCAATCAGAAGCGACCTCTAGATCACGAGCGCAGCTTTAATGGCGGCCGCGTGAGATGTAAACAACGTAAAACACGATAATTATTCAACCGAGAGGAATTACGCTTCGCATTAAATGGTTTTAGGTAGAGAAGCATGGCGCTGATTAAAAATATACTTTACAACGTTTACTGTACACGTATGGAAGAATATTTTAGTTTCTTCAATTGTAAACACCGTGCACTCGCCATATATGGTGTAACTCGATGTGCCTACTTATCGTGCTGTATGTATCATACAATGTAAACAGCTAATCGAAATGTTCCATGAAATGCGTTCGTGTAAAGTACTACCTGCTATAAGATTTTTGGAAGCATTTACACAGCATTTATGCTAGCAAAAATGTTAAATGAAACGCTCCCGTCTAAAGCTGGCTTAAGAGTGCTTCCTCCCATCCTCCCTTAATAGGTCTATATTAAAGCGCAAAACCAGGGTAGCTCGATAGGGTTTATGTGCAAACAGGGCCGGATGAACCTATGGGCAGCTGGGGCAATTGCCCCGAGGCTCCCACCAAAAGGAAGCTGTGAAGAGCCTGCACCAAAAAAATATTTTAACCAGCTGGCTATGCTTTCTGAAAAATTACATTTTTTAAAAATAAAAAAAATCTTCAATATTGTCGTATGTCTACTTTCTTCTGGATCCAATTGTAGCACAACTCTCAGATGATATGTTTGTAGATATCTGAAGCTCAGTATACTTTATACCATGGATTGATTTGGCTGTGGTGTGGAAATAAAGTAAACTTATTCAAACAATCAATTCTCAGATACGATTAAGATAATAAATAATCCTACGAAGTACATATCTATGTATAATATTGTATGTGAGGAACCGTTTGCAGTACATTTCCCAATTTCGAAATTCTCTTTAAAATGTATTTGGTCTTAATGGTAACAAACTGCAGCGGAGAAAGATATTTCACAAAAATGAAATTAGTGAAAAACAGGCTTCGTGCTGCCATGGGACAGGATCGCTTATCCAATCTTTGTTTATTAAGCATTGAACATGAACTTCCTCGTGAAATGACTTCGATGATATAGTAGATGAATTTTCGGCGAAAAGGCAAGAAAAGTGTGTCTACTATAAGTGTTAAGCCTTTGGGAATTTTCTTGAAGAAAGTGTAGATACTACAATTTCCACAATGAACCTGTCGGTAATTGTCTAGTAGATGGACAGTGCATATGTAGTGACATATTTACTCTTAATTGTAAATAATATCATTTATAATAAATTATATACGTAAGTACAGTCTACTGCTCAGTTCTCTGTTTCCGTCTGAACCCCCTTAGTGTTTACTATATATTGTAGTTACGGTGTTCACTCTTCATAATATACTGTAGACATTTAGACGCAGAATTTTACTGCTGCTATAGCGCTCCAATTTTCGTCCTGTAACTTTATTTTACTGCGCTATTCTCCCTGCAAACCTATCTGCGATATGTTCGAAAAATAATTTTAAAAATGGGGGTCCCCACAAAACATTTTGCCCAGGGGCCTCCACAAACCTTGATACGGCCCTGCTGAAATGTCACAACGAACTGTGTTTGTTGATTAATATATGTCGACATTAATTTATGCTATCGGTGAGGCCATGGGCGTATATAGCTCACGTAAGGGAGGGGTTCAACTTTTGGTATGATTAGGGTTGCTTTATTTCATAGGTGAAAATCCAGGGCACTGCTGACCGGAAGCTTGTTGGAGAGCGGGGGAGGGGGTTACTGGACCCGACAAAGTTGTGTGTATGTAGTCACGAAATCACGCTACTTAGTATTGGTACTTTTCTTTTCATTTTGTGTCAAACAACTTGAGAATGTTATGATATTTACCTGGTTTTCTTGCACTCCGTTTTTAAAAAAACAAATTTCTTTAAGAAGACTCAAGGGAAAAACTGATAACTGATTCGACAGTCCCAATGTAGTTTCTTATCGCAGAAATTCCGAAACTTTCAGTAAATTGCAGACATTTGGTCTGCATTCCCATCTGGTGTGTGGAATTACGTAATTTCCTTCCCATCCATGTCTCGTCCTATACGTCTAGAATTTAGAAAGATAAAATAAGTCCGATGAAATTTTTATGAACAAGCGGAAAGAACACGTAATATGGTAATTTTACTGAACCAAAAGGTGAATCCTTTGAACAACCCGTGAAATACGCCCATGGGTGAGGTACATTCTTACGTAGGACCACCAATTTTTTAAAAAATCCGGACTTTTTCAACAACAGTGCTCGCATTAACTTCAGGCTCTAAATCCCCCTTCTTGTAGCATAAACGCATATACGCATTCACGTAAGGTTCTTAATTGTCCTGATCCTGAAAGATCTAATCGTTTGCTTGATTTTACATGAGACCAAGGCAAAATTTGTTTCGCCGCTGGTGGGATTCGAATCTACGACAGACATAAGATTTTTACTAATTGCTCCTTTTATGCTACTATTTCTATACCATATGTGATTGAATTCTACACTGTGAAGTTTGAAAAAAAATAAAATGGCCAGTGTGGCTGTCATCACTGTTTTAAACAAAAATATGGACATTCGAGATGGGATCCCAAATCATACCATTACATGAAGATGAATAGAATCTTGCTGGTGTAGTCTTGTACAGATATGGAGAAAAATACTTCCCCCATAAGACTATTGGTATTATGTATGGGGAATATGCGAATATTTCTTTTGTGGATATTTATTCCATTATATAATTTTACCTCATGAAAATAGCCTCTTTTCTTCTTTCTTCAAGTTGTAGTAGTAGTAGTAGTCAGTGGCGGCGTTTAGAGGGGGCGACGGTGGGCAGTTGCCTCCACTTTTCGCCACTTTTGCCCCTGCACTATGCTAAATCTTATCTACAAAGTGAAATATACTGTCTTTGCCCCCCGGTTTTGCAACCCAATCGCCGCCACTGGTAGTATCAGTAGTAGTAATGGTAGTAGTGTAGCAGCAGCATCATCATCATCATCATCATCAGCAGCAGCAGTAGTAGTAGTAGTAGTAATCTCAGTAGAGAATATAAAAGTAGTGTATATTGATTCCTTCTACGCCATCCCAAGTAGGTATCCTTTATTTTTATGGATTTAGCCTCAGTTGTATCATATTATGACGATTTTTTGGTTGATTTTATGGCGTTCGACGACGTTCTGTAGATTTAATTACCAAATTATCAAACTAGCCCCTAGGGGGCTTACTACTAGTAAGTACCTGGAGTGGCACCCACGGGACCCCGACCTGGTTAACGGATCCAGAGGCGGAAGAAGATGATGGTGATCTCAACGGCGGCGGGGTCAGAAAACCCGGATGGCAGCACCTCGTAAGAGCCTCCTTGCCAGGATAACGGCGAACACTACATTCCCAAGCACTGGCGTACGCAGAATTTTTCAGAAAATAAAGTAAAATAAAGACGCAGGGAAAACCCAATGTGGTATGTGTAAACCCAAAGCCTTAAGTGCATTACTTGTCTCCTCAGGTTTCAGAAATTAAGGTTAACAATAGTACCATATTGGACATTTTAATAATTTTGGAGGTCCAATGCATTCTAAAACTGTTACAACTTCTAAATGATTTCTCTCACCAGTAAAGGTTAGATTCATTGCACTGAACCTGCGTTCACATTCAGCTGTATATATGTATTTGTAAACTATGGAGCTGTAATCTTAATTGAACTGAAGTGGAACATTATAAGTATGATGGATTTAATAACATAATTCATATATACAGTGGGATGGAAATAATGAACCCTAGTTGGGATGTGCCATTCATAACAGAGGTTTGGTGGTTCAAGACAGAGGGGGGAAGGGGGGAATCCCTCCTATCCCCCAGTACATTCGAAATTAGCCCATAACGACGTCTAGAACTTTATATGTTTCGGAATTCTTATCTGTTTTAAAACCTGTTTTCAAAATGACCATAAGTCTAAAAATTAAGAAATACAATTTTTTTATGCAAAGGTTTCCATTAAAAAATGGGAAGAACATGTGCGCTAGTCTAAAATGGAATTTTCCATGCCCCCACAATAAATAAAATAAATATATAAATATGTATAAAAGTAAATCCTGCAATATTGGGTGGTTTTAGTTTTATAATCATTGATGCAAGGCTACCGGACGTCCGATTCACCGATTTAGTCAGGACAGTGCGTTACTTTCAATCCCTGTCCCGACTTTTTCGAACTGCAATCGTCATGCGAAAATGTCTCTTTATTATTGTTTTTTTTTTGTTTTTTTTTGTTAACTCACAATTGGACATGTTCTTTATCGTATGAATAATTCTAAGTACGCAACATAGAATTATCATGACTTTTTAATGGCGCTCGCACTATTTGAACTATTTTGTAATATCTGTCTGTCTGTCTGTCTCTCTCTCTGGTCTACGTCAATGACAGAAATGCAAGCAATATTCTTATTTATTTTTAACCCAATTAAAGGAAAGTGTAAGCATTTAAAAGAAATAAGAAAGATCATCACTGTTCTCTTCCTTAGAAATTGTTGTTTTTCGAGAACGAAAAATTAGAAGGATTTAGTCCAGCACCTTAACACAGTGTCCCACGAGTCTCTCTTGACTAACACTGTCAAATGGGAAGTGATTTTATGAATAAAATTTTCCGCCTGTTTACGTATAACGTTGCGCAGATTTGGTAGTTCGCACACGGTGTAATTATTTCGTGTTATCTTACGCAACAGCAAATACATTTCATAAGACTGTTCTGGACACAAGACTTGCATCAGTAAACAAGCATTTTGTCTGTTACAGTATCACAGGAAAAGAACATCGTCCTGTAATGTTCAAGCCTCTAGATATTTTCCATTAATAATGTCTAATCACAATAATAAGTTAGAAGAAATAACTCGCATTTTCACAACTACCAATATTCTCGTTTTTAATCACTTCGAAAATTATTTCTCGAAGATATCGGTTATGCTACAAGAAAGCAAATAAAAATTAAAGTAAAAGTTCAACTACACGTATACCAAACGACATTTACAATATTGGAGGGACAGAATACTTAAAAAAAATTGTTGTTTCATTCGAAGGTAAAGGCGTGGTGTAGTGGTTCTTCTACCTGGTTTAAGGAGCTAAAGCTTGTAGGGTAGTGGCTACCGTTCAGGATTGTCAATCTGATGGTCGTAGGTTCAAACCCTTCCGGTGGCAGAAAATTTTCGTAAGTTTTAGACATATCCCATTGTGTTCATTGTCCACGCCGTGTGAAACGGAATGATTCAGTTTGGAATTAACGATGGGGGGGAGGGGAAATATTGAATTACAAAATCTCCATTTCAACGAACCGAGAAGTGGAGAAAAATTGAATAATTCTTATAAATATTAAAAATTACGTTCATTTTTTTAGTGGTGTAATCGCAGATAAAATCAAAGATCTTACATGGAAGATTTTAATTTGCTCTGAACTCAGCCAAAAGGCATTTCGCACCGATCTAATATATTCTCCAATACATTTCAAAATGTTATTGAATGTTTCATGTCGATAATTTGACCAATGCATCCATTCTTGACGCTCAGACGATATTTTCTGCAACTGCCTCTTCTCTCCAGTTCCTTCTCCTTCTTCTCTCCCCTCTTTCCGTTCTGCTTTTATCTCATATCGCCTTCCCTACTTTTCTTATCTCCATCCCACTCTTCTCCACTCCTCTTATCTCCTTTCCTGTCTTAGATTTCCGACTCCACTGCACTATTTTCTCTTTTTTCGTTCTTCTCTTTTTCTCTCCTTTACTCTACTCTCCACTTCCGCCTTCTCGTCTCCTCCTCTCCTCTCCTCTCGTTTTCCTCCTCTTTTCTCTTCTTTGTTCTTTTTTCCTCATCTCTCCTCGAATATTTTTCCATTCTCCTCACTACATCTCCTCTCCTCGTCTATCCTATCTCTCTTCTCTCCTATACTTTTCCTCTTCTCCTTTCGCTTTCTCTTTCTCCTCTCTTTTGTAACCTTTCGTTTCCTCTCACCTCTTTTCCTTACTGTAGACTCATCAGCGATGAAATACTAGAAAACCTATTTTTTTCTTTCAGAAAGAATTTTGTCGTTTGCGATATAATAGTGATATTTTTAATAATTTTATACAATAATACTTGTTTATATTTCTTTCGCGTATTTTATAAATATCTATTGTGCATGTGGCTACCCTGAAATTGAGCCTAACTCTGCACGCAACCCACCAACGGCTTGTGTAAATTGGGTTGCCTAGTTTTGTAACGTCATAGTGGGGTCTTACGTGATCGCACGAAGTAATTAACTGGAAACAGCCGTACGGCAATCACATATGCAAAAAGGAAATTTAAGACCCACACTTTATGTTACAAGTTGTATTTTTGTGTCGTACTTCCTGCACAGTGCTGCAGGAGTTTACGGGCGGCACGCACAAGAAGCACGAGACAAAAGCCCTGAAATAAAGAAACTTGTAAATTACGCAAACGTACGCAAAAGGTTTCGAAGGGTCCGACAATGAATAGCAATATATGCCTTCTCCACTGTAACAAGTTTAATGGTGGTATTCTCCCAACGTGATCTCCTTTCTCCTCCCCTAACTATTACCAACATATGTTCTCTATATCCGCTTTTTATGTTAACTTCAATTTAGTTTGCGACCAACTTTAGGTCATGCGGGTCTTAATGTCTAGAATATAACAAATAAAAACTAAGATACCCCACAATTCAATTAACATATAGATATATTCATGGTTCCAATTAGATACATTTTTTTATGAGTACAAACAATCCCAAAATGCAAGAGTTGGGAGCAATTTCAACGAACAATATGTTAACAACGGCCCGCGCGACCTGCGCGCTATTTTTACCTTCTTGTATAAATTCTCATTCGACTTCAACAAATCACGCGCAAGCACAAACATACAGACCAGCTTAACAACAATCTTATTTCTTTACTGGCTGACACAATGGAATAATTTGCATGCGGAGATTTGTCCCTATAAAATAGTATGCATATGCATATCTAGTAAGAATGCCCCCATCTATCTTTACTTAATCAAGAAAATGCCTCTCTTTACTTAATCAAGAAAATGCCTCTCTTTACTTCAGTTTCACCTGCAGTATTTGTTTTACCCTGTTTCTTAGAGCATCGTTAGTGCTACCAAAATATGGACGGGTTGGCTATTAAACTACAAGAAAAGCAAACTAGGGGAAAAAGGTGGGGACCGCGGTCTTCTACAACCTTTATTGCCAAGTACGAACGTGCGTACATTTAACATCGCTAAAGCAAGTCTTGAGCAATCGAGAATGATAAGTTTCACTGCCAAGTTTAATGCACTGCCTGCACATATGATATTTTACGGAAAGTTCATTAATAAGTTCCCCGCGCTTTATGTAGCATTTACGAATACCAGTTTATGAAAACCACGTTCGCATAATTTGTATTAAGTTCACGCGTGCATTACGCACCTTTTCTTTCTTTTGCCCCTACCAACGCGCACTTACCAATATGTACATTGGTTTCAGACACTAAATGTCCACCGTGAAAACAAGGGCAAAGGGGCCAAAAAGGAATGGAGGAGAAATTATAGTTTTTCTCGTAGATTTCCCTTATTTCAAAGTTCCGTGAAAATGAAAGTGAGTAATCAAATTTCAGCAGCGAACGGCGAGAAAACAAATACAATCATATTCCCATATCACGGTCAAGAGTTTGTTTTGTACGTACCTCACCACTAATGTTCAATGCATGAAAAAATGCAACGCCATCCTTCCACTTAGACCACAATACTCATTTAACTGGCTTCTCCCCGTTAGCGGTTGGCGTGGCAGGCTTCACTTCAACAGACAGTGGTTGGGTACTCTCTCTTGCCGGCGAGGACTAGATGTCGTGCACAAGAACAGGCGTGAGCCGTTCGCAGCGGGTCTACGAGGTGGAAAGCGAGGGACGAACTGCTTGCCCGGTGCTGCAGTATTTTTTTTTTTTTGAGCAAGCCTGTGCGGCAAAAATCACCACCAGAGGCAGCACCTGGGAGACATCGCGAAGAGGAACGCCCTCCGATGGCTAAAAACTGAACGTCACTTTTCTTCAATTTTTAAATATGTAAGGTTTGTAAGTACAAAAGTAAGGCAAACGTTACAAATACCCCCAACTAGCAAAGGCAAAAACCCCACTGATATATAGGCACGGAAATATAAACCCGTTATTGATCAACAATATTAGAATGTCAAAGCACTTAATGCTAGTAAAAAAAACCCAAAGATGAACAAGACGCATGATAACGCACACTTAATCTTAAGCACCAATCAGAGTTTAACTCTGATGAATTTCATAATAACACCTAAAGTTCGTATACGAAAACCAATTCTGTTGTCGATGATCACTCAGTTCACAGAACATCGTGTACGCCTCCCGGTCGAAACACCTAGATGCCTGACAAAATTCGACACTCTGTTGACAGAAAACAATCACACTGACTGAAATATGTCTGCTGCATGGTCATTCCTAGGTATGCATCAAATGGCTACGCCGAGTTGTAAGGGGAGTTGTAAAACGCAGTCATTTCCCAAAAGAGCACTAGTAGTACATCACATCCTCGTAGAAGTAAAAACATAGAAAGGAAAAAGAAAACAAGAATCAAAAACTAGAAAAGAAGGAAGGAAGATGCGAGAAATAGGAAAGTAGAGGAGGGAAATTACTACAGAAGGGAAAAGGAAGGTAGCACTATTACAAAAAGATGCAAAAATCAGGTATAACCATAGGATACACAACATATACAGCGTCAATATTCAATAGAGCATAATCAGCAGTATTAACAAACACCTCTATAAGGGAATGAACAATTTCACTCATAAAGACAAAAAAACACCTTATTTTAAGAGATAATACATGTATGCATATAAATACACATTGAGCATATAAAAATACACAATATATATATATAAAAGAACTATTTAAGGAGAAGAGCCAGGATATACGTTGGTTGAACTGAGCATTGGAAAGTGATAATATCAAAAAAAAAATCATGAACAGTTTACGGGAGAAGACCGAAGAGTAACAGCAACATCTGAATCTGATAAATCGACTGGTTGGGGAACAACATCCATGTCGCGAATAACATATGGCTTGACATGGGAGACATGTGCCTTTCGGACCATTTGCTGAGTATCAGGGTCAACCAACATAACGGTAACCGGACCCAGCATTTTATATACTTGTGCAGGACCCGACCAATGCTCCTGAAGTTTGGAGCATATGTGATGCAGAGCATTACTATGGGGGAAGGTACGATAAAGCACCATATCTCCCGGCTTCAAGGAAACCTGGGATCTGGAGGGATCGTATTTAAGTTGGCGAGAACGCCAGGACTTTAGTAAGTGTTGGTAGGCCTCACCCCAACGATGCGCCCGTTCCGGCGAAGGAGGAGCATCCAACTCAGAGTCACTTTGTAATTCCCAACAAAAATTCATCGGACCATCAATATCTCGCCCAAAAATAATTTTGGAGGGGGAGGTATGCGTACTGTCATGATGGGCGGTATTAAAGGCAAAGGCTATGCTATCCAAATGAACGTCCCATTTGGTATTATCCCTAGAATGATAACAAATCAACGAAGCCTTGAGGTTCCGTATGAATCTCTCCGCCAAAGAAGGATTCGGGTAGTATGCACTAGTATAGATATGGCGAATATTTGACTCAAACAAAAAATTGTTAAAAAGGTGAGAACGAAAATAGGAGGCATTGTCCGAAACCAGCTCACATGGGGCGCCAAACAACATAAATAAAGTGCGTAGCTTGTCAATAACATGATGGGATGTCGCCGACCGAAGCGGAAACAAGGACACCCACTTGGAAAAGGCATCCACCACCACCAAGATATAAACATTGCCCTTAGTGGAACGAACGAGAGGACCCACAAGATCAATATATAAACGTCGCCAAGGGTGTCGTACAACTTCAGAAGACAAAAAGCCCGGAGGCTTACGGACAGCAAGTTTGGCCCTCTGACAAATGTCACAAGAACGAACATAATGGCGAATATCTGAGAGGTAACTTGACCACCAGAAAAGCGATGCTATTTTCTTTATGGTTTTATTTACGCCCAAATGCGCGCCACCCACAGGAATGTCGTGATAATAACGACATATTAAATGTTGTAGCACCCGCGGAACTACAACTAGAGAAGAAGTGGAACGAGGTGGCTGCCAAATCAAAAGATCCTGATGTAAATGATAGTGCTTAACCTGTTGATTATTCTTCAATTGCGTAATTATAGGAGACAATTCCGAGTCCTGAACCTGAAGGACCGCAATATCTGACTTATTGAAGGGAATGATATTGAATTTTGGAGCAGCACAGGCCAAACTGGTAAAAGAGGGTGATGCCACCGCAAAATCATCCGAAGAATGCATGCGGGAAAGACAGTCAGCAACTGGGTTTTTGGCGGAAGAAATATGTTCCACATGATAGGATAAACGTGACAGATACAATAACCATCGTCCAAATTTACGAAATTGTTCAGGGTGTTTTAGAAGCCAAGACAATGCCTGATTATCCGTTTGGAGAATAAAATGTTTGGAAGTTAAATAAGTTTCAAATTTCTTGAATCCAAACACAACAGCACAACACTCGGCTTCATAGATGGATTGCTTACGCTCCAAATTGGTACGCTTTCTCGAGGCAAATGCAATAGGACGCAATGAGCCATCCGGCTCCCGTTGGTTTAAAGTAGCGCCCAGAGCCAGACTTGAAGCATCCGTTTGGAGAACAAACTCTTTAGTGAAATCCGGTAATGCAAGGACAGTATGTTCAATAAATGCCGCTTTAAGATTATCAAACCGAGTTTGATCTTCGGAAGTCCATACAAAGGAGACGTCCTTCTTACGTTTATCGGTAAGAAAAGACGTTCGGTCAGCAAATTGGGGTAGAAACCGGGCATAGTACGAGAGTAAGCCCATGACTTGGGAAACACCCTTCTGGCTCTTAGGAGGGGGAATATCCTGTATAGCTGAGATCCGATCCGGATCCATAACCATCTGGCCTTTACGAATGATGTAGCCGAGGTACTTAATCTCCGGTACCATCCAAATGGATTTTAAAGGGTTGACGGTAAGACCAGGTAGCCGCAAGGCTTGAAGAACCTCTTTGAGATGTTCCATATGGGAAGACTTATCAGGTGAATATATTAGCAAATCATCTGCATAGTTCAGAAGAAACTTGTATTTAAACTTTCCCAAGACCTCGTCAAGGACCCTTGTCAATATCTGGGTCCCGAGATTAATACCAAACGGAACGCGAGTATATCTGTACTGGCCAAATGAAGTGACAAATGCTGTCAAATCTTTGCTCCTATCATCCAATCGTATCTGATGGAACGATTGGTATAAATCCAAGCATGAAAATACCGCCGCCGATTGAAGATGTAGAAACAATAGGTCAATGCGCGGTTGCGGAAATTGATCATACGCTATCAGGCGATTAAGGTTCTTGTAGGAGCATACTAAGCGGTGGGTACCGTTCTTTTTGGGAACCAGAAAGGCCGGGCTAGAATAAGGTGACCGGCAGGGCTCTATAATGTGCTGAGCCGGTAAGTCTTCAATCTGTTTCCTCATAATATCAGTCTGAACTGGATTGAGTTGGATCGGTTTTGATCGAAAGGGAATATCTGACACCACAGGTATCGAAACCGGTTCCAAGGTACAAGTACCGACCTTTTCCGTGACTACATCCTGAAATTGAAGCAGCAAGGATTGTAAAGATGAATTATCTAAGGTAAGGGGAACAAGATCGTCAACATCTGAAGTTTGAGGAGTTTCCAACGAAATTGGCAAGGAAGCAGGGGAAACCTCGGGGGTATCTACGGGAGGAGAGGAAGGGAAGGCAATAGGTATACCATCCTGATAGAAAGGAAAAGATAAAAGTTTCTTCTCAAAAGAAATAGTTGCTCTGGCATGGACTAAAAAATCCGTACCCAAAATTAAAGAAAAGGGGAGAGCATCCGACACTCAAAAGCGCCATTTCCAAGAAAGTCGATCAAGTCGTAGCGGTAAGTAACAGAAGGAGGATAAAAAAAATGAATGATTAGTAACATCTCGTAATTCAATGGATTGATCAGTAAAAATGGGAAAGGAACCTTTAAGAGTATTGAACAAGGAAGAAGAAATTATAGATACCGATGCAGCGGTATCCAGTAATGCAAAAACAGGCTGTTGGTTAAGGAGCACCCGCATTGTGGGTGTTGGGTGACCTTCAAACAAAAACGGATATTCGGCGTGTAACAAAAGGGGAGGTGTGTCCACCTGCGTTATACCAGAAGGCAAATGTAAATTGGAACCTTGATCCGGCTGCGTTGAAGACGCTACCGCTGGCATACATGATTGAACAGAAACCGGTTCATGGGCAACCGCCAAAGGCAAGTGCGCCGGAATGGCCGCAGTGTCAGGTTGTCGCTGGAGATTCCATTTCAATTCCGACTGCCAGATATTTTGTGAAAAAGGAGTAAATCCCCAATAGTTTGAGGACAAGAATGCCCCAAAAGTAACGCGCGAGCTGGAAAATTGATACCCTCAATTATCGTGCTTATTAACTGTGCTTCCGACCATTCCACCGGGAGAGTTTGACAAGCATCATAGATATCGCGAACGAAAGAATATAAACTTTCACCTGGTTGCTGCACCCGATGTAAAACCTCGTTCTGGAAGGGCAACAATAAGGAATATGGAACCAATCGATTCCAAACCATCAACTTAAATAAATGCCAGGGCAACTTCTGTAAAAGACCTTCCATCCAAATCTCCGTAAGGGGGGTAAGGTATACTGTAAGGCCCATAACAAAATAGACTCGATATCGAGCAATTCCAAATTAACAATCTTATGGAGTCTAAACATAAAGTTAAACAAAAGATGGATATCCCGTCCATGTAACAAAGGCAAATCCTTAAAAAGGAATTTGAAAGCATTAAAACGTACAAAGTCACGCACGGGAGTTTGTTGCTGGGGTAACAATAAGCCACTTACAAAATCCAAAGTTGAAGGTGAAGGTGGAGGTAAAGGGGACGGTGCATAGGGAGGGGGAATATCAAATGTCATATCGCTAGCACGGAAGGAAAAAAAACTATATAAATATGTAAACACACAAGAATAAAACCCAAAAATATCTGTAATATTGCAAAGAAAAATCTAAGTGAAAAAAAACTAACGATAAAAGGGCCAGAAAAAAAAGGGGGGAAATTGATGGGAGGGAAAAAAATTCCGTTTCAATTATAACGAAAAAGGTATAATGTTGATTGGTTAGATCGAAAGAAACCAATGATCTGCTGCCAATTTTTGTAACGTAATAGTGGGGTCTTACGTGATCGCACGAAGTAATTAACTGGAAACAGCCGTACGGCAATCACATATGCAAAAAGGAAATTTAAGACCCACACTTTATGTTACAAGTTGTATTTTTGTGTCGTACTTCCTGCACAGTGCTGCAGGAGTTTACGGGCGGCACGCACAAGAAGCACGAGACAAAAGCCCTGAAATAAAGAAACTTGTAAATTACGCAAACGTACGCAAAAGGTTTCGAAGGGTCCGACAATGAATAGCAATATATGCCTTCTCCATTGTAACAAGTTTAATGGTGGTATTCTCCCAACGTGATCTCCTTTCTCCTCCCCTAACTATTACCAACATATGTTCTCTATATCCGCTTTTTATGTTAACTTCAATTTAGTTTGCGACCAACTTTAGGTCATGCGGGTCTTAATGTCTAGAATATAACAAATAAAAACTAAGATACCCCACAATTCAATTAACATATAGATATATTCATGGTTCCAATTAGATACATTTTTTTATGAGTACAAACAATCCCAAAATGCAAGAGTTGGGAGCAATTTCAACGAACAATATGTTAACAACGGCCCGCGCGACCTGCGCGCTATTTTTACCTTCTTGTATAAATTCTCATTCGACTTCAACAAATCACGCGCAAGCACAAACATACAGACCAGCTTAACAACAATCTTATTTCTTTACTGGCTGACACAATGGAATAATTTGCATGCGGAGATTTGTCCCTATAAAATAGTATGCATATGCATATCTAGTAAGAATGCCCCCATCTATCTTTACTTAATCAAGAAAATGCCTCTCTTTACTTAATCAAGAAAATGCCTCTCTTTACTTCAGTTTCACCTGCAGTATTTGTTTTACCCTGTTTCTTAGAGCATCGTTAGTGCTACCAAAATATGGACGGGTTGGCTATTAAACTACAAGAAAAGCAAACTAGGGGAAAAAGGTGGGGACCGCGGTCTTCTACAACCTTTATTGCCAAGTACGAACGTGCGTACATTTAACATCGCTAAAGCAAGTCTTGAGCAATCGAGAATGATAAGTTTCACTGCCAAGTTTAATGCACTGCCTGCACATATGATATTTTACGGAAAGTTCATTAATAAGTTCCCCGCGCTTTATGTAGCATTTACGAATACCAGTTTATGAAAACCACGTTCGCATAATTTGTATTAAGTTCACGCGTGCATTACGCACCTTTTCTTTCTTTTGCCCCTACCAACGCGCACTTACCAATATGTACATTGGTTTCAGACACTAAATGTCCACCGTGAAAACAAGGGCAAAGGGGCCAAAAAGGAATGGAGGAGAAATTATAGTTTTTCTCGTAGATTTCCCTTATTTCAAAGTTCCGTGAAAATGAAAGTGAGTAATCAAATTTCAGCAGCGAACGGCGAGAAAACAAATACAATCATATTCCCATATCACGGTCAAGAGTTTGTTTTGTACGTACCTCACCACTAATGTTCAATGCATGAAAAAATGCAACGCCATCCTTCCACTTAGACCACAATACTCATTTAACTGGCTTCTCCCCGTTAGCGGTTGGCGTGGCAGGCTTCACTTCAACAGACAGTGGTTGGGTACTCTCTCTTGCCGGCGAGGACTAGATGTCGTGCACAAGAACAGGCGTGAGCCGTTCGCAGCGGGTCTACGAGGTGGAAAGCGAGGGACGAACTGCTTGCCCGGTGCTGCAGTATTTTTTTTTTTTTGAGCAAGCCTGTGCGGCAAAAATCACCACCAGAGGCAGCACCTGGGAGACATCGCGAGGAGGAACGCCCTCCGATGGCTAAAAACTGAACGTCACTTTTCTTCAATTTTTAAATATGTAAGGTTTGTAAGTACAAAAGTAAGGCAAACGTTACAGTTTAAAATGTCGTTGTCCTAAAACTTTTGAGAGACACTGTACAATATGTATGTATAATATGGGATGTAGTTTTATTATTTATGAAATGGGAACGTGTTATGTGCAGACAATAATGTTATGCTCTGTTTCTCTTTTTTTTTCAAGTATGGAATATATAATGATTAAATTACAAATATGTGCTCGGGCTCTCTCTCACTCTCGTTTTAGTAGTGTTTTATTTAAATATACTACTCTTGGCCTCTAACAGTCATAAATACGGATGCATTTATTTGGGCAAGAGAACGCGTGTTCATATTGTTCTTGGTTTTGTTTATTTTACTTCTCTTTTCTGCCACATTTGGTTATCGCGAAAATGAGGATGAGCGATATGATGAAATTGATGAAGGGACCTCATATGAACAATCCAGGCCAGGATTAGAACCCTTGATGAGTGCGCATTCTTGTTCTATGTGTTGTACTCTGCAGTGAATAATGAAATACTGTATTTTGAAATAATGTATCTCAGAACTCAAAAAGCCAAATGAATATTATTGAAGAAACTGCAAAAAAGTGCGTTTTGTTACCTATTTTGTTTCGGTGCATAAAGTGTACTTAAAACACCAAATCAACCAACCGTGGGGGAGTGGTTATCACATTGCGCTACGACACCAGGAGATCCGGGTTCAACCCCGACCTGGGCATAGGTATTCTTTGTGTTTGTCCCTTCACTAATTTTATCGTATCTTCTTCGCAATTAACCAAATGTGACAAAAAAGCGACCCTAAGTAACAAGAATGAAATCAAATCATTGATTGATTGCTTGATTTGGTTCATTTTACTCCGCTTTTTCGCCACTTTTGGCTAATCGCGAAGATGATACGATAAAATTGATGAAGGGACGCACACAGAGAATACCCATGTACAAGCCGAGTATCGAACCCAGGATCTCTGGCTTAGTAGTCAAATCAAATCGTTTTTTATTTTCGAATGTGGGTGGGGGTTACGTGTACTTTTTTGTAGTACTCATTCATCATTTTGCAATCTTTTCCTGTCATTGACATTCTTTTTTACTGGGCCATAACGGGGGATGGGTGTGATCCACACCCCCCCCCCAACCCCCGAGCACACCACTGACTGCTACTCCAGTGTCGACGTCACCGCACGTCACTGTGGCTACGGGCCTGAATCAAAGTAATGCAAGAAGTGAAAAAATCGTCGCGGTCTGTGGCGAAATGCGCTCCGACGCCATAGTTAGTATCCGGACCTGAGCATGGGTGTTCTTTGTAAGTGTTAATTCATCAATTTTATCATATCATCGCTCATCCTCATCGTCACGATTATCAAAAAATAGTAGAAAAGTGACGCCAAATAACTGGGGGGAAAATGAGAAAGGGAATTGATATAAGTGAGGTTTCCGAGACATTCATTTTCTTCTCTGAATCATCTTTACCCTATGCAGGTGATTAGTGCATCCTTTTGGTTGTTTAGTTCTGGCGTACGCAGGATTTTTTTCTGTGGGAGGGGCTGAACTTGTAAAATTGAGCAACGTTCAGTGGCGCAGGGCCGTTTTCATTAGGGTATAAAATTCAACCTCCATTCATATCCTATAGGCTACGCTTTCATGGCGTGGTGCAGAGCACAGGGGAGCACTTTACTTTACTTTTATACATATTTATATATTTATTTTATTTATTGTGGGGGCATGGAAAATTCCATTTTAGACTAGCGCACATGTTCTTCCCATTTTTTAATGGAAACCTTTGCATAAAAAAATTGTATTTCTTAATTTTTAGACTTATGGTCATTTTGAAAACAGGTTTTAAAACAGATAAGAATTCCGAAACATATAAAGTTCTAGACGTCGTTATGGGCTAATTTCGAATGTACTGGGGGATAGGAGGGATTCCCCCCTTCCCCCCTCTGTCTTGAACCACCAAACCTCTGTTATGAATGGCACATCCCAACTAGGGTTCATTATTTCCATCCCACTGTATATATGAATTATGTTATTAAATCCATCATACTTATAATGTTCCACTTCAGTTCAATTAAGATTACAGCTCCATAGTTTACAAATACATATATACAGCTGAATGTGAACGCAGGTTCAGTGCAATGAATCTAACCTTTACTGGTGAGAGAAATCATTTAGAAGTTGTAACAGTTTTAGAATGCATTGGACCTCCAAAATTATTAAAATGTCCAATATGGTACTATTGTTAACCTTAATTTCTGAAACCTGAGGAGACAAGTAATGCACTTAAGGCTTTGGGTTTACACATACCACATTGGGTTTTCCCTGCGTCTTTATTTTACTTTATTTTCTGAAAAATTCTGCGTACGCCAGTGCTTGGGAATGTAGTGTTCGCCGTTATCCTGGCAAGGAGGCTCTTACGAGGTGCTGCCATCCGGGTTTTCTGACCCCGCCGCCGTTGAGATCACCATCATCTTCTTCCGCCTCTGGATCCGTTAACCAGGTCGGGGTCCCGTGGGCTCCACTCCAGGTACTTACTAGTAGTAAGCCCCCTAGGGGCTAGTTTGATAATTTGGTAATTAAATCTACAGAACGTCGTCGAACGCCATAAAATCAACCAAAAAATCGTCATAATATGATACAACTGAGACTAAATCCATAAAAATAAAGGATTCCTACTTGGGATGGCGTAGAAGGAATCAATATACACTACTTTTATATGCTCTACTGAGATTACTACTACTACTACTACTGCTGCTGCTGCTGCTGCTGCTGCTGATGATGATGATGATGATGAAGATGATGATGCTACACTACTACCATTACTACTACTGATACTACCAGTGGCGGCGATTGGTTTTCAAAACCGGGGGGCAAAGACAGTATATTTTACTTTGTAGATAAGATTTAGCATAGTGCAGGGGCAAAAGTGGCGAAAAGTGGAGGCAACTGCCCACCGTCGCCCTCTCTAAACGCCGCCACTGACTACTACTACTACTACAACTTGAAGAAAGAAGAAAAGAGGCTATTTTCATGAGGTAAAATTATATAATGGAATAAATATCCACAAAAGAAATATTCGCATATTCCCCATACATAATACCAATAGTCTTATGGGGGAAGTATTTTTTTCCATAACTGTACAAGACTACACCAGCAAGATTCTATTCATCTTCATGTAATGGTATGATTTGGGATCCCATCTCGAATGTCCATATTTTTGTTTAAAACAGTGATGATAGCCACACTGGCCAAATTTATTTTTTCACTACACGGTGTAGAATTCAATCACATATGGTCCCCTCTCCTCAAAATTTAGAAATAGTAGCATAAATGGATCAATTAGTAAAATCTTATGTCTGTCGTAGGTTCGAATCCCACCAGCGGCGAAACAAATTTTGCCTTGGTCTCATGTAAAATCAAGCAAACGATTAGATCTTTCAGGATCAGGACAATTAAGAACCTTACGTGAATGCGTATAAACCCCGTTTATGCTACAACAAGGGGGATTTAGAGCCTGAAGTTAATGCGAGCACTGTTGTTGAAAAAGTCCGGATTTTTTAAAAAATTGAAGGTCCTACGTAAGAACGTAAGAATGTACCTCACCCATGGGCGTATTTCAAAGGTGGTTCAAAGGATTCACCTTTTGGTTCAGTAAAATTACCATATTACGTGTTCTTTCCGCTTGTTCATAAAAATTTCATCGGACTTATTTTATTTTCCTAAATTCTAGACGTATAGGACGAGACATGGATGGGAAGGAAATTACGTAATTCCACACACCAGATGGGAATGCAGACCAAATGTCTGCAATTTACTGAAAGTTTCGGAATTTCTGCGATAAGAAACTACATTGGGACTGTCGAATCAGTTATCAGTTTTTCCCTTGAGTCTTCTTAAAGAAATTTGTTTTTTTAAAAACGGAGTGCAAGAAAACCAGGTAAATATCATAACATTCTCAAGTTGTTTGACACAAAATGAAAAGAAAAGTACCAATACTAAGTAGCGTGATTTCGTGACTACATACACACAACTTTGTCGGGTCCAGTAACCCCCTCCCCCGCTCTCCAACAAGCTTCCGGTCAGCAGTGCCCTGGATTTTCACCTATGAAATAAAGCAACCCTAATCATACCAAAAGTTGAACCCCTCCCTTACGTGAGCTATATACGCCCATGGCCTCACCGATAGCATAAATTAATGTCGACATATATTAATCAACAAACACAGTTCGTTGTGACATTTCAGCAGGGCCGTATCAAGGTTTGTGGAGGCCCCTGGGCAAAATGTTTTGTGGGGACCCCCATTTTTAAAATTATTTTTCGAACATATCGCAGATAGGTTTGCAGGGAGAATAGCGCAGTAAAATAAAGTTACAGGACGAAAATTGGAGCGCTATAGCAGCAGTAAAATTCTGCGTCTAAATGTCTACAGTATATTATGAAGAGTGAACACCGTAACTACAATATATAGTAAACACTAAGGGGGTTCAGACGGAAACAGAGAACTGAGCAGTAGACTGTACTTACGTATATAATTTATTATAAATGATATTATTTACAATTAAGAGTAAATATGTCACTACATATGCACTGTCCATCTACTAGACAATTACCGACAGGTTCATTGTGGAAATTGTAGTATCTACACTTTCTTCAAGAAAATTCCCAAAGGCTTAACACTTATAGTAGACACACTTTTCTTGCCTTTTCGCCGAAAATTCATCTACTATATCATCGAAGTCATTTCACGAGGAAGTTCATGTTCAATGCTTAATAAACAAAGATTGGATAAGCGATCCTGTCCCATGGCAGCACGAAGCCTGTTTTTCACTAATTTCATTTTTGAGAAACATCTTTCTCCGCTGCAGTTTGTTACCATTAAGACCAAATACATTCGAAAGAGAATTTCGAAATTGGGAAATGTACTGCAAACGGTTCCTCACATACAATATTATACATAGATATGTACTTCGTAGGATTACTTATTATCTTAATCGTATTTGAGAATTGATTGTTTGAATAAGTGTGCTTTATTTCCACACCACAGCCAAATCAATCCATGGTATAAAGTATACTGAGCTTCAGATATCTACAAACATATCATCTGAGAGTTGTGCTACAATGGACATTTCCACTCAATTTTTTTTATAACAATTTAAAAACTACACCCTGGAAAAATGACCCCTGCAAGTTCTCGCGTTTCTCTGCGTCCAGTTTAAGGCAGAAACGAGACTTCCAAAGTTGCGAGCCTAGAGTTGCGCTGAAAACACGCCGCCGCCATGTTACTACGTCACTCCTTAGGGAGAGCTCGTTTGTCGTCTGCTTCGAGCGTCCAGTTCCGGATGGGTTGCTCACGGTGAGCGAACACGTGCAGCAGTTTTACAAATCTGTACCGATTTAAGTAAGAAGAAGGAGCGATAGGAGAAAGGAAAGCTATGCTTTGTAATGATCATTCTTCTATGAAATATCTGTGCTGCTCACGTGCAAGATAAATGAAGAGGTTCAGCTGCGTGTGTGTTCTCAGGCCATGCGAAAAATATTGCTTATAAAATTGGTTGCTGACCAGACACTCAAAAATATTTTTTAAACTTATATTTATCGATATTTACCGTAACCTATGTAGTGCAAAATAGGAATTTTCACATTCTTCACTTTATTTATAAAGCCTATTTAACTTTATTTTCCATAAAGCAATTTCAGTTTGTGTTCCATTTCTGTTGCGCAAATTATGATCAAATATTTTTGTGCAGATAAGAGAAAAATACACTGAGAAGATTACATTAGTTGCACAGTACATATCTATACTTAGTTTATGTATAATTATTACAAGGAAATAATGTGTATAACCATGGGCGTATTTAAGGGGGATTCAACGGGTCCAAACCCCCTCTTTTTTTGGTTCACTAAAATTACCAGTTTCCTTGTTCTATCCGCTTGTTCATAAAAAATTCCTTTGGAGTTATTTCATTCTCTTAAATTAGAGACGTATAGGACGGGATACGGATGGGAAGGAAATTTCGTAATTCCACACACCAGATGGGACTGCAGACCAATATCTGCAATTTCCTGATAGTTTCGGAATTTCTGCGAGAAGAAACTGCATTGAGACTGTCAAATCAGTTATTTCCCCCCCCCCCCTCGAATCATATTAAAGAAATTTAATTCTTAAAAACGTAGTGACACAAGGTGAACAGAAAAGTATCAATACTAAGTAGCGCGACTTCGTGACTACAAACACACAACTTTGTCGGGTCCAACATCCCCTCCCCCGATGATCCCCAACAAGCTTCCGGCCAGCAGTGTCCTGGATTTTCACTTACGAAATAATCATACCAAAAGTTGATCCATCCCCCCCCCCCGTGAACTATATATACGCCCATGTGTGTAACAATATCCCATACTGAAATGGTACGATATAATTATTTTGAATTTTGTATTGCGAAAAAAGTCGCCTCATCTCGTTACCCCGAACGCATTAATTGGTTGGTTCACAACTTCACCACTAAGGATCCTATCGAGACGAGACATGGCAGCCTTGGTCTCGTTCTCGTTGAGAGTTGGAAATGTATGTCTCGTATTTAGTTGTAAATGTCTCATTGACAGTCTCGTCTCAATTTATAAACATCCATCTCGGTTTGGGAGGGCAATTCTCGTTGTCGTCTCAAGTCTAGAAAAATATAGAATTAACAACGTATGCAAAGGCTTATCATTATAAATACAAAAAAAAAAAAAAACTTTTTTTTGGGACTCCTCGTATCGACGGTACAGCCCTCGAAAACTAAATATTATCCTGCTTATATATGAAAACCAAACTGCAGATTCAGAATTACCAGGAATGAACTGGCGTTGTAATTATTATACACAAAATTCATGATTTATCTGAGTAAGTCGCATATTCCAGGTTTGACTCTCGACCTGGGCATGATTGTTTCCTTGTGAGTGATATTTCATTGAAGTGAAAATTGTTACATGGGAGGATGTTTGCTCGAGACTTTGGGGACAGCTAGGGGGATGCTTCTAGTATTGTAATATTAGTGTTGCTCACGAGACGAGGCATGTTCCGTCTCGTCTCATAAAAGGAGATGGGACAAGTGAATGTTTTCGAAATGAGATGGGACAGAAGAAAAAGTTCGTCTCTTATCATGGCAGGTTGGGTGATACTTAGATTGTGCAGTTGTAGTGTGTGGGGGGGGGGGGGGGGACTGTACTCCTGCAACCCGACTTCGAATACTGCTTGTAGTTATTCATCTTCATTGTAGCGATTAGCCAAAAGTGGGAAGAAATGTGATGTTAGAGATGATACATACTAAACTAACCATGCGTTCTCTTCGTTGCGGTTAAACGAAGTGAACGGAAAAGCGACGTAAAAGTAGGCTAAATACAAAAAATTGCAATATATATATTAACTGAAGAAAACTGTCATTTACTTCAAGAAATTTAAAAACTCACCGTACCTTTTTATACCGTATCACCTCTTATATTGCAGAAATTGGCGTGTAAACCAGTGTGTTCTAAAAGTTCTAAGTTCTAAAAGAAGAAAATATTATGACGAAAATAATTGTAATTCCAATAAAGGTATTCCTATAACATTAAGTTCTTGCCAGTCAGAACTAACCTATGTATTCGCAATGAACAAGGCTGTTCACTTGTTCAGCCATTGACTGTTACAAGGTTTGCTTTGTCACCCTAATGGGAAGACCCTCTTCCGAGTGGCTGAATTATAGTAAATACTGCTATACTGCTAGGGCATAATTCATCTCAAAGAAATGGAACACAGATTTTTGCACTGGAAGTTGTAAGATAATTGTTTTACACAGTAACGAGTGAATTTGCTGTCGCTCTCGCGGCTCATGCTAAGTTGACGCGACGAGCAGAAGCCCCGCCTGCACGCATTTCTATATGATGACGTCAGAGGTCCTCTGTCTGTGGAGAGGACGTTTTCAAATCCGTGACGTAGTAGGTGAATTTCAGCGGTGTTTGAAGGCGTGTTTCTCGAGAACCAAAACAAATATCGCCGAGATATTTTGCACATCTCGTGTTTGTGTCATTATCTGTAAAATGAATGGATTTAAAACGTTTTTCATGTCAAAGTGGAAATGTCCATTGGATCCAGAAGAAAGTAGACATACGACAATATTGAGGATTTTTTTTATTTTTAAAAAATGTAATTTTTCAGAAAGCATAGCCAGCTGGTTAAAAGATTTTTTTGGTGGAGGCCCTTCACAGCTTCCTTTTGGTGGGAGCCCCGGGGCAATTGCCCAGCTGCCCATAGGTTCATCCGGCCCTGTTTGCACATAAACGCGTTCGAGCTACCCTGGTTTGGCGCTTTAATATATTAATTCTTATGTTCAGGAGAATGTAATTTTCGGAAACTTATGACTTGCAAGATAATGTTAAAAGTTTACTAAACACATTTTTTATGTCGATTTGCACGAGAAATTCTTACTTTCCTTGAAAATAACGTTTGAATAGCCACCCCATCGCGCTCCAATGTAAAGCTTAGGGCAAGCAAATGACGAACGAAACAACAGGGGTTGCACCCAAGACTTGCACCACCATCGGGAAAGTTTGGCAATGAACAGCCCATTTTTTCCTTCAGACAGCCGTTGTAGCCTAGGATAGGAGTTGGCAACATTACTGCATTGTCAAACAAAAATGCAGATGTAGGAACTACAGCAGAAACAAATAGTTTAATAAATCATTTTGAAAGTATTATAAAAAATTAAAAATAAATAAGTGAATGAAGTTTCGCATAATATTCAATAACGAGGTTCAAGTACAAATTGCACAAGCCTTGCGACAAGTTAAATTCACCTTTTCCGGTTCGATCTGTTTCGGGTTTTCGTTTTAACTTGATCTGTTCCGTCGCCATTTTTGCGACGACAGTAATATCAAGGATTGCTCTGGTTTAAAAATCGTCGTTTACGACGACAGGGAGTTCCCTGCTCCCAAAAGTGTGCATTTTTTTGTATTCGTCAAGCTTTTCTCGTTCTCATAATTGTTATTACGTCCAGGAAAGTAATCTTTTTTATTTGAAATTTATAAATCATGGCTTACTGAAAAAATGACGGGTCTCAAGTTGGGTTCTGTATCTCCATGCGGAGAACCTTTTTTCTCCTTTGTTGTTGCAGTAGATGTTAGAGGATTGTACAATGGAAAAGAAACCCTCTGGCCGTCAAGTTCAAGCCCCAATAAAGGGGAATGGAACAGAATCTAAAAAAACTCAAGGTACGTATTATACCCTATCCTACTTGAATCTTGTATGATAACATCACTGATTACCTCATAAGTAATGCACTGATCATTGATAACTATACAAGGTGCAAAAGCTGTAAAAAAAAATCCAATGTAGTCTAAACATGTTACTTCAACATTCATGTCACAAATTGCATACGAAGTCCTACTCTTTGCAGGCCTCGTATGTCGCGGTCCGGTGACCGACCGTACATCCTCGTAAATTTCATACGATTTCTATTTAATCAACAGATTTCACTGTTTAACGAATTATAAAGTTTATTTCATGGGAACGACTTAAGATGACAGGACCCCTCTCAGATTTTCTTCATATTTGGCAAACTCACTAATTGAGGCGGCCTAATCACGAATCTGAAGTTAAAAGTTGTCGGAAACTTCTAGGGTAAAAATCTGATAGTCCCCGGACACCTATAACTTTTTTGTTTTGTGAATTTTTGACTTTCGTACTTACCCATCTGCTTCAGGGAACATTCTTGAAGGTGCATTCACGTTTTTTGATTAAATAAATTGCATTTTTTTTTTTTTTAAAAAAAAAGTGTTTTTGTAACTGAAGAACGTAGTTTCCGCAAATGGTTTGTGGGGCTATGTGTCAATGGTTCGTGGGCTATGCGAGAATGGTATGTAACCTATACGTGACCCTACCTAACCTAACCTTACCGGAAATGGTTCGTGGGGCTATGCGTCAATGGTTGAATTCCGCTATGAACCATTCCTACATCACACAAAACACCTTCCAGATGTTAGACAATGCTACAGGAACTTATTACCATAAGTAGTTTCTTCTGTAAAAATGAGAAATCTGTCCGGGGAATATCACATTAGTACCACTTCTAGAAATTGCAAAATAAGGCATTAGTTTTCGAAATGGAAACTCTATTTTCGCGAATTTTTTTTCTTTCACAAAAAAAATATAGGCCTATGTATTCCTGACACTACCTCGACACCACATTTTGGTACTAATTTACTATTCCCCAGACAGATTTCTTCATTTTTACACAAGAAACTACTTACGGTAATAAGTTCCTGTCACATGGTCTAACATCTGGAAGGTGTTTTGTGTGATGTGGGAATGTATGATGGCGGAAATTCATGTTCTTTGTTGAAAATTAATTCTCCGACGGACAATAGCCTTTGGTGCGTACACCTTCGTACATCATCATGCATCGTGATTGTGTTTTGTTCATGCTCATTGGGTATCCAGTTTTTCAAACTGTCTATGTTTGCAACGAAAGTTAGAAACATGACGTGTCGTTGATGCGTGGTGAAATTTGTACCGGGTGTGGAACATACAGTGGATTTTTTAATTTAATTGAACACAGGATCGTGAAGAAAGGAATGTCCAAAATGTGGCAGTGAAAGTAAGCTACTCGTTAGAAGGAATGGGCTGTGGGTGTATGCCTAATATGACGTGTCATGGATGCGTGGTGAAATTGAGGTAAATTTTCCATATACTGGAAACTGATTTCTTCAAATTTAAAAGTTTGGGGCTCATTTGGGGGCAGGCAACTCCGGCCAATTTCTAACATGCCTTTAACAGGAACTATAGAAAAAGCCCGGTAGCCAGAGCGGAGGCGGGGCTACGGTAGCGGTAGGTCAATTACCCCAGGGGTGGAACCCGGAATCGGTGGGAAATTTGAAACGAAAATAATTTTTGTTTAAATTTCCAGGATGGATAGCCCCACGAGCCATTACAATTTTGTTTTTAAGAAAATTAGATTTGTTCACGGGTATTTCTTGAGTTCCGAAGGTTGAAACACTGCATAATGAATGAAAATCGACAAAACACAAGCACGACGTGCGATTATCTAGGAAGGTGTACACGCCATATTGTGTGTCAGCCAAGCGATAAGACTACGGGAAAGAAGTACTCGTAATGTGAAAAATTGAAATTACTTTGATCAAAAAAACGTGAATACACCTTGAAGAATGTTCCGTACCCTTGGAAACGTGCAGCACATGGGAGTTGACAGGAAGTAAAATCCCGTGCACCATGAGTCTCGCGCAAGAACAGATAGTTGCTATGTTGGGAGCTTATTTTGTGATGTGATGAAGCCTGGTTTCATATGTACGGGTATGTTAAGTCAGAACACTCACATCTGGGCCTCAGAAAACCCGCATGCATTACATGAAAACCCACTTCACTCTCAAAAAACTAGAATGTGGTGTGCAATTTCAAGGTGGCAATTTGTGTGACCATTAAAAGAAGGAAAAAAAACTGTTAATTCAGCCGTCCTTGAAGAAGAGGAATGTTATTGTTGTTTCCAACAAGACAGTGCAACCTGCCACACTTCGAATTAGACAATGGAGATGCTCCACGAGTTCTTAAAAAGATTGACTGATCTCGAAAAAATTGTGGCCTCCTTGCTCTCCAGATTTTTAGTTATGGAGGATATCTAAAAAATACAGTATAGCTCAACAACCCCGGGATGCTGCAAGATCTGCAGAACAACATAATCAGAGCCGTGACGGGACATCGTCGCATGAATTTGAGAAAATGGAGAGCATTTCCAGCAAGTTCTATAAATATTGTATGGTTATATGAAAGCACGGTGACACTTTACTATACCGGAGACGGATTTCTTCAAATTTACAGGAGAAAGTACTTACGCAAATCATTTTCTGTAACGTTGTTGAGGTTCGGGAATGTAGTTTTGATCCATTTTAATGCAAATGCATGTGGTTTTCTACAAAAATCTATTTCCGACGTGCTATTGCTGCTGCTGCCATTTGCTTTCTGCACGAGAGCACAATACGTGCTATTGCTGCTGCTACAAGATGACGTGTCGAGGATGCATTGTGAAATTGTTGCCGGGTGTGAAGATGCCATGGAATTTGTAATTCCGATGTTGTCCGTATATGCTAAATTGAACGAAAGGAGTACTAATGGAACCTAACCTAACAGGCCTAACCTAACCTAGTGGGCATACCTCGTCCCCGTGATGGTTCGTGGGCCTATCGTATGTAAGAAATAGACATTATTTTCATTAGAAATCCATTATTTCACCTAAAGAAATGTTCTGCAATGCAGAATAGTACGTTAGCAATGTAAAAAATTGTGAAATAAATCATTGATAGGTGTCTCCGGTATAGTAAAGTAGTACCGAAAGCACCAACTTCAATAAAGTTATGGGTCACAGTATAAAAGTACTTGAATTAAATTGTCCATCACTATTTTCATGTTGTTTTTTTTTTTTAAATCAGAGTTCGGGGACTTTTGAATCACACTGTATAAAATGTTTATGATGCTATGAAAGTTGTTGTTTAAGTCCTTATGTATGGCAAAAAATATAAAACATAATACAGATATGCTAAAAGCAATATGAATATATGAGACAAGTATTAGAAACTCTGTGTTTAAAAAGCCTAGAAATGTGAGCAAGGTGACATGGAACTTTTGTTGTAATTATTTGGTGACATTTTTAATGTTATGTCTTTTATGGTAATGATTTATTTTCTGTCTGTTTGAAATTGATTGTTAATGCAGCCATTATTTTCCCCCCTAGATGTCTCAAGTACCAAACCATTTCCAAAATCTTCACGTCGGCGAGAGTCCAGTGGATTCAGTGCTTCAAAATATGATCAAACAAGAAAACCCATTCCACAGAAAAGCAGAAATTGTGACAAAAGACCCAAACCAAAGGGACAGTATTACGGAGGTGGAAAGGAGAGTACCAAGGTACGATTAATTTTTCTGCAGTTTTTCAAAGGTGAAGTTCCTATGTTTGATTACACTGGTGTTGAGTTAGTTTTTGTTTATGATCCATCTATGCAGAGATAGGATCGTTGGTGACAATCTTAGTTAGCACTATGAGGTTGGTGAGAACAAGGTGGATTGGTTTTAATCAGGTGATTTTTAAAATAAAAAGAAATGATTGAAATCACTTTAAGAAATAATTAATAGAAAATGTACATAAGGATTTTATAGATTCAGAATTAATTTTGGTGAAAGTACATTAATCTCGTAATCATCTAATGGTGTTTATTAGGCTCTAAGAAACTATAAACGCATTTAAATTTATCTTGATTTAAAATTTGGTAATTTTTATAGACACAAATAGCAAACATTTTGTGTAGAAGATACTATTTATGTTAAACCATAAATAGTGTCATTGTCATTAAACTAAATGAACACAGCAGCTGATATTTTACAATCTATAATTTACAAAATTGCCAAAATTGAGCTACAAAGACTATAAAAATATTTTAAGTTACAATTATAGAGTACATCCAGTGTGTTTTATTTTGACTGGAAGAAATGTTACTGAAATTATTATATTTTCATTAACACACCCAACAAACTTTTCCATAGTAGGTTGACATGTACAATATATGAAACGTAAAAATGTACATTTACATACATTTTTTTATTTGTTTTAATCAAACTGTTGAAACATTTGACAGTGCTGTTTACTGAAGAAGCCTTTCTACAAAAAAAACATGTACATGTGTGTTGTGCCAAAAACTATACAAACTATTTCAAGCATGTTTTGTAAAAAAAATTTAAAATCCGATCAAAACAAAAATGTTTTTGTTTTTTAAATAAAAATCATGATTTTTACCAGTTCTAGGAAGACCCAACATTGTTGTTAAACTTACAAACTTGCAATTAATGTTTCCCAGAATATTTCCAACATAAGCTTCTAAATTTGCTAGAGAAGGCTATGGACAGGTGATTTTGTATGCATTCCCATCGGAAAGATTACAGGATTCCAATTGAGAGACCTATTGATTGGAACTTCATACGAAAGCTAGTAGTGAGGTTGATCTGAAGTATTTTATTAAGTAAAGATTTATCTTTCATAAGATACGGACCATTGGAATGCCTGTTTTGCTGCAGCAGTAAAACTTGTTTATACTGCCATTCAGCCTTGAAGTGGAAATTGTTAAGTAGGAGAGGCTTGGGGATATTGGTGGCAATAAGGCATCGAAGGGGTGCCTTGCATATTTTTATACCCAGGGAGATTGTTTCTCCCACTTCAAGCTCTGATTATAACCTGTTCTGAGCACGAGGAACAGTTTCCATGTCCAGCCAGATGGGAAGACACTGAACTGTCTTCCCCACCAACCTTTCCCCATGGTGAGCTCAAAGGAGAGAGGCCTGTGCGCTAGATGGTTGTAGGGAGTTTTATGTTACGGGAGTATTATTTTATTTGTTCTTTTGGGAATATCAAACTTCCAATGTTGTAGACAAACATGTATTTGAACAGGATTGGCTGAAGGTTTTGTTTGTGTTAGAAAAAGTCAACTTGCATTTCATTAGCCCTAACTTGTTTGTCCATAAGGAATAAATGGGCGTCTATAAATAACACTGGGGAACAGTGAAATTGCGGCACAGTGTTTGAGAGCTAATTTACGGCGATTTCATGCTGCTGAATAATGATAATAATAATATATTTTCTGAATTTGCTCTAATTTATGAAATAAATGCAACTAAATCAATATGGCGGAAACATAAGACATACATATAAATGAACTTCCAACAACAATTTAATATTTCTTTGTACACAATGAAGTAACAAACTATGTGAAACGTTTGCTATACGATTTCCTGCTGTATTGCTTTTTAGGACAATCCCTCTGTAAGCTCCAACAGTAGTTGGCCATCATGTGGCGATCCCACCATCCCTGGTACCTTCCTTCTAGGGATGTGACGAAGCTGGAAATTTACGGATGCCGATGTACTCACCGATAATTTTTGGAACCGATACCAATGCCAATATTTAACTGATTCTGATACATAAGATTATTAAACAGAAATGGGATGTTATTTTCAGCATGACAAAAATAAATTTGCTATGTACATTTCTATTGCATATCATATGTATATACATATATATTCTCAAGAGATGCGAATGTACATTTGCATCTACAAAATGTTATGTGAACCTTTAAGAAGAACGTGGATTCTCAAGATATTAAACATTAGTACACAAGCAGTTCTTTGAAATGCAAAATGAATTCCTGTTATGCCAGATTCAACTTCAGAAACACGAGATTTGGAAGCACTTCAGGAAGTAACCTACTTCTTCTCTTATCGCAAATGTGTTCAGCAACACTGAACACTCAATCACTGAATACTGATGCAGCAGGTATGCCCAACTATTTTCTCAGGACTTGCTTCAGGTTTGAATATTAATTTTTAATTTCCAATACAACAGCAGATCCTGGTTCAGCAATGTACTGTTTTATTTCCGATGTATAGTTAGGTTGATCCTCTGAATGAGTTTGCAATAATTGTATTACAAAAACTCTACAATAATGATGAATCATAACCAAATTTTCAATAAATCTTACAAAACTAGAATATAAAACTTATTAGAAGGTAAAAACTCTTGTATAATCTGTACCGGTTTAAATGTCGGTTTTTTGCCGATTCCAATACCAATGCCGATGTGTCAATTTCGGCCGATTTTCATACATCTGTAATCGGCTTCGGCACATCCCTACTTCCTTCCATTATCCTTATATCCTGATGGAACCTTTCTCCCTGTTCTTCACTAATATCACCAAGGTTCTCAGGGAATCTGTTAATGTGGCTGTGTAGAAAATGTATCTTCACACTCATATTAGCTCCCAATTTCTAAAACTTTTTCAACATATTTCCAACTATATCACGGTAGTTTTCTGCTCTGTAATTCCCCCAAAAGTTTTTTGGCGACTGACACAAAGCTCAGCCAGGCCTCAGATTTGATATAAGACATGTAAGTTGGGTATAATTTAACAATACAGGGAATTTCTCCAATTTGTTTGAAATTTCGGATACTTACTAATTTGGGTCTCCTAATCACGAATCTGCACTTAAAATTTGGCGCTCACGTATAGAAATTCCTTAATTATCGCTAGCCCCACGAACCATTGGCACGTGGTTAGGCTACATAGTTAAATTTTAGGGTCGTAGTAATATCAGGAATATAAATATTTCGTTCTTTAAGTATTCGAAACGGAAAATCTTGCGATAAATAATGAGCAATTGTGCATTGTCGGTTGCGATGACTGACCCTCTTATTTTGCAAGTTTGACACGTGAGCGCCAAATTTTAACTTCAGATTCGTGATTAGGAGCCCTAATTTAGTGAGTATGCCGAATTTCAAACAAAATGGAGAAATTCCCGGTATTGTAAAATTGGCATAATTTATAAGTGTACGAATTTGTGGTCCGTCAAAGATTCCGGCCTTCAATTTTTCTATACTTAGTCCTGGAAAAGTGTGTCATATAACAGTTGGGCTGAAAAGTTCGTAGGCTAACATAGTAAAAAATATTTTTTTGACACAATTCGATTTTATTATTCAATATAGTTGCCTTCGAGGGCGATACAACGATTATAGCGGTCATACAATTTTTCGATGCCATTTTTATAGTACGATTTCTCTTTAGCCTCAAAATAGGCCTCAGTTTCGGCGATTACCTCTTCATCAATGCTAAATTTCTTTCCAGCGAGCATTCTTTTAAGGTCTGCAAACAGGAAAAAGTCACTGGGGGCCAGATCTGGAGAATATGGTGAATGGGGAAGCAATTTTATTATGGTTGAATATCACTAAACATTGCTCCGAATCATCAAAACGTTGTTGCTTTTGATCGATTGCGAGCACGCGCGGCACCCATTTTTCACACAGCTTTCGCATGTTCAAATATTCATGCACAATATGTCCAACACGTTCCTTTGATTTTTTTAAAGTCTCAGCTATCTCGATCAACTTCACTTTACGATCATTTAAAATTATTTTGTGGACTTTTTTGATGTTTTCGTCGGTAACAGCCTCTTTGGGGCGTCCACTGCGTGCATCGTCTTCGATGCTCATTTCGCCTCGTTTAAATTTAGCAAACCACTTCTCAACGGTTGATTTTCCTGGTGCAGAGTCCGAATAATGTTTATCAAGCCAAGCCTTGGCTTCAACAGTATTTTTTTTCGCCAAAAAGCAATGCTTTATTAACACACAAAATTCTTTTTTATCCATTTTTTCACAATAACAAAAGCTGCTTCACTCACAATGCTATATCTCACGAACTAATTATCCGGCAGCTGTGAAATTTATACACGTATCTTTTGAAGGTTAGTACTAAGTAAAAATCACATGGATTTAATTCTAGTAACGCCATCTATGAGTCAGCCTACGAACTTTTCAGCCCAACTGTTATATTTGAAACAATCAACACTTGTATCTAAGGCCTTGACTAACTGTTTTATCAACCCAAGTTTAATATGCAGTGGCGGAAGGATGATTTTGTCCCTATCAATCAGCGGTTCATGAATGATATTAGCTTTTCCCACTGTAATATTTTCCCTTGGGGGCCAAACTTTTTATCGTCCAATGCTTTTCTCTAGCACGACTATCCCACAAACATAGGAGATATATTGCCTAGCAATGCTTCATAAGTTGCCTAGCAACAATTTAAAAATATATTAATAAGTTTCTTAATGGGATTTTCAGCCCATTATCAAATTTTGATATTACCGAAAAAGCGTGGAGTAATTTTACCTCCTACATTTTCCATGGTGTGTTTATTTTTTAAACTGGAGTCAATTCAACTGAAGCAATCATACAATTGGCAATCACAGCTGTTTTGGGTGCTGAAACTGTTATTAAACTTTATGCCACAAAATAAAATCTTTTTTTTGTTCCCCAGTGTAATTATTCGTTATATGTTTTACAGCTCATATCATGGTAATCAACTTAAGAAACCTCTTAAGTTGATGGGGAGAAATTCATACTGTCTTTTTTTTTTTTTTAGTAGTAGTGCCCATTGTAACGATATTGAATTATATGCATGCTGGTGCGAAACTGTCACTCTTTACCTTCATAAAATAGTTAGTCTTTTTTTTTCCCCCTTCCAAACTTTGAGCCTGTATGGATGCTTGAGAATTGTAATAATTAAAACTTGATTAAATATTGATTAATATTAGTGTGTACCATAAGTACAGTATTCCACTCTTAATTATATGCATCAATTACCAAGAGTTTTGCTTTAAAATATGCAAGAATTACACTAGAATATTAAAGTATATGTAACTGAATTTTGCATAATTTGCCAGATAAGTAGAATTCGTGAAAGTGTTCCGCAGCATTTTTGCAGAGCCCGTGAAATACCGAAGCACTGGAAAAACATCACCTGGTATCTGTAAATAACATCCAACCAATATTTTTTTGGCCGTTATCTGTATCACCTCAGTCCAAACTATTCCCAAAATATTATGTATGTGCTAACCAAACTGTTGAGTTCACACTTGCTTTCTTGCGTTTGTGAAGTTATACTTTGGGAAATCAAAAGTCTTCAGCTTGGAATGTTCCAGAACACCTTTGTTTTGGATTCCAAGTCTAGAGGTACAGTCTTCAGAAGCATTCGTTGTTACTCGTGAATAAGTGACGAATATGGAAGTAAGATTAAAAAATCGTAATTTTGAAAATTTTGAAAGCTGCAGGATCCCTGATTTTTTGCAGGCTGTGAACAAGTTTATTTTATTTTTGTAATTATTACAAGTAAATCATACCACCAATGAAGAACGACAATTAATGCCCCATTCATGTTACATTTTAATAACATTGCATATTTTTTAATGGTAAAACATGACATAATCAAAATTTCTTTGTTAAAAGTAATAACAACAAATATATTTCAGTGTATCACCTTCATTTGTGTCTAAATGAACAAAGGAGACAGAACTGAAAATTCATTGTAGTTTTCAAGAGGTGGCACATTATTACCCACCATGTGTTGCTGGTTTCATTGGAAAACAGCCATCCCAAAGTACATAATATGATTGGTTGAACAATGTTAATGCTTTCTATATTCCACCATATGTCCTTAATTAAATGAAGTGCTAACCAAAGTGTTGAGTTCACACATGCTTTCTTGCGTTTGTGAAGTTATACTTTGGGAAATCAAAAGTCTTCAGCTTGGAATGTTCCATAACTACCATTGTTTTAGATTCCAAGTCTAGACGTACAATCATATCCTCAGAAGCATTGAATATCACTTGTAGAGAAATATTAGAGCATAATGCTTACTGAAACATGGGAGAAACGCTGCAACAGAACTTCTTTTGTCTGATTGTAGTGAAATCAAATTGTGTAATGCACACTACAGGAAAATGCGCAGAATTTCCTTGCCAGAAGTGTGCAGGTTTCAAGGGTGGAAATTTTCCGTTGCCTGCATCTTTTCATTTCCGGCAAGCAACATGTTTGGCCTCGCTGTAGTCAAGCATGGAAAATGTTCCTCACTGAGGCATGGTTCGGCATGTGGCGGAGCAGTACATGGACAGACTACCCTCGGAAAGGTACACAAAATATTCCTCTCTGAGGTTCGGGGAGACATGTTTCTGGGATGTCAGTGGGTGATAACCTTATCTGATTGACTTTTCAAATGTCGTTGCTTTGGTATATTCCAGCATATTCCCTTAATTAAATGAAGTGCTAACCAAAGTGTTGAGTTCACACATGCTTTCTTGTGTTTGTGAAGTTATACTTTGGGAAATCAATTGTCTTTCACTTTGAATGGTCCATAACTTACCTATGTTTTGGATTCCAAGTCTAGACGTACAATCCTATCAGAAGCATTGAATGTTACTTGTGTGCCATGTTGCGACGTTCCGCATACAGCTTTACTCCTCTGAATAAAAATCTGTATAAAACTGGTTTCGCACTGTGAATTGATAATGCATTTTAAAAACATATGCAAAGAACTTCAAAACCAGAACAATATTGTATTTGTAGAAGTACCCAATACTAAGGAAAAGTTGTTTGGCAAATTGAAAAGAAACTTGTTTTTTTTGACAAATTTTGAAAACCTGAAAATTAATATAATTGTTTCAAACCTTTCTGCCTGCACCCTACTAAAATGTCATAATGGTCGGACAACCTGTTTTTGATTTACAGTATTTCAGAGAGAGTGATCGTTTGCAAAACTAAAAAAAAATCAGCCCCTTTTTTTTAGTTCTCACGGTGATGAAAAATATAAGGCATACTCGAAAAAAAACATGTTAACATAAATTAATGCAGAATTGAATAAGTTAAATTTTGATGTAACTCATTTCTATGTAGATCTACTGGATAATTTTTAATTGGAGTCCAAACTTGTGTTTCTATAATTTTAAATCCGACAGTAAATCTCCCTTTTAGGACCATATTGATCTTAAGTATTAATTGGGGTATATACACATCTGGTTATGAATACATATTATGAATAGTAACATTTTTAATTGTCCTAAAACACACAATAGTTTAATATTAACATTTGCTTCATTTTTTGTGACATGAAAAAAGTGAAAGTTTGTTTCATTTTATGCTCAGATAGTCTATCAGGATTGGACCTGCAGTTGGTACCCATTGATTACAAGACAACAGTGTTACCACTAGTCCATTGAGTAGGCACATACATAAACTTAAGTGTGGCCAAAACAAATTAGTAACTACAGGGTATCCAAAAAGTCACACGACAGAGATTTCCTTCTTTCTTTCCTTCCTTCCTTCCTTCTTTCTTATTTTTACTGTAAAGAACTTTTGAACACAAAGTGATGAGACATGAATCTTACATTGGCTATTAATTTTGTCCATGTGTATATTCTTTAAACATGGAACTAGAAAGTCATGAACATGAACGTTCAGTACAGGGGAAAGGTTACTAAGGTGTAAAACGTTTTTGAAATGAGTGAAAATAAACGTGTATAAAGACAGCTGTGGAGTCACTTGAAAGAAATTTTTGATCTGTATCTATTGTCTCTGTGGGTATTTACTGTATTGATATAATAACTTTTTATGCATTACAGACAATTTATGGGATTAATTATCGCAAATACATAAAGAAAGGAATTACGAGATGTACTGGCAACATTGGTCATGTCAGAGGTCAGTATCAGGTGTGCCCAACGTCTGTTATTAAACCAATGTTTAAATGATAGAAAAGATTTAAAATTTATTATACATAGAACTAACGTACCTATCTTTTTGTACAATAAATTTCAAATATTTTCTTTCATATGGACATTGATTTAATAACATAGATGTTGGGCACACCTAATACTGACCTCTGACATGACAAATGTTTCCAGTACAGCTCCAGAGCTGTCTTTTAGCCACGTTCGTTTTCACTTCATACAAAAACTTTCATACACCTTAGTAACTCTTCACCCATATTGAACGTTAATGTACAACACATTTTTTTTAACATCCTGTGGAAAATTCATGACTATCACTTTTTGTACAAACGTAAACATACATTCAAAGTCTCGGTTGCATGAATTTTTGGACACCCTGTAGAAGAAATGGCAAATATGTGTATTTTGGCTACTGTACGATGTAAAATTAGTTATCTAATTCCAAAATATGACATAATTAACATCTAAACTTGTAACTAACACTGCAAGTGAAAATTGTTTAGCTGCGATTGGTAAAAGCCAAAAAAAAACAGTCTTTTTTGCAACTCTGCTTGTATCGGAATATTAATTAATTGACATTTTAAATGTCGATGCTTTGGTATATTCCAGCATACAGGGTTTGTCCAATAAGCATCAGGACTGAAGTCATAAAAAGAAATTTATTGAATATATATGTACAGTGTG
The DNA here is from genome assembly GCF_977018435.1 of Lepisma saccharinum. Lineage (NCBI taxonomy): Eukaryota > Metazoa > Arthropoda > Insecta > Zygentoma > Lepismatidae > Lepisma > Lepisma saccharinum. The sequence goes on from NC_139235.1 coordinate 95,452,954, forward strand.
TTAATATTCTTCAAAATATGACCCTCCTGCATCAATACACTGCTGTCAGCACTTTTTCCACACTTCATACGCCCCCTGGAATTCTGCAACTCCAAGGCTGTTCAGGCACCCCGTCGAAGCCACTTCGACCACCTCAATCGTCCCGAAACTATGTCCTTTCAGGCTCCTTTGGATCCGAGGGAACAAAAAGAATTCTGGGGGAACCATATCTGGACAGTAGGGTAATGTGCACAATGCCTCCCTCACAATTACCGTGTGACTGGGCGCATTGTCGTGATGCAGCAGCCAGGAATCGGCGATCTCCCTTCGGACGCGGCAGACCCTAATCATCATCACCACAATTGAATGCACAGTGGATTTCAGTAAATTTAACTCCTGTGTTATCAAACACACTTAACTGGTGATCACTGTTCAGAAGTTCTCGCACTTTGGCCACATTTTTAGTGTTTTGGATCGATGTTGGACATCCAGCATGTTGTTTGTCTTCGACGTCTTCCCGGTCATCTTTGAATTTTTTGTGCCACTCAAAAACACGCGTTCTGGACATGGCTTTGTCCTTGTAAGCTTCATTGATCATATCAAAAGTCTCCATAGCAGATTTGTTCAGTTTAATGCAAAATTTGAGGGCACAATGCTGCTCAATGGTTCGCTGCATCTTGACTCTCGACGAGAGTACTAAACACGCTTTCACTTCAGGCACGACCTACACACTCCAAAGGCTCGGAGGCAACTGAGCTGGGTCTCCTAGCTCACGTGACATCCCGCAACACCAATCCCACCCACAGAGATCACCCTCCACCCCATCCCATTGGCTGGAAAAGATCAATCCCAATACTTATTGGGCAACCCTGTATACCTTTAATTAAATGAAGTGCTAACCAAAGTGTTGAGTTCACACTTGCGTTCTTGCGTGTGTGAAGTTATACTTTGGAAAATCAAATGTCTTCAGCTTGGAATGTTCCATAACTAACTTTGTTTTGGATTCCAAGTCTAGATATACAATTCTGTCCTCATGTGGTGATTGACATAATCATTAATTTATTATCTGCCCACCATAACCTCACTCATTACAAATTGTAAGATAAATTGTACGAGTGAGATAATTACATGATCAGTACGTCGAATCTTGACTTACCTCAGACTTTTTTTACATGTGCAATCTGGGATTCTGATAATGTCTATCAAAATCATAGAGGCAGGTTGTGCACGCATACTTTCAGTCCGCCAGTACACGAGTTACCTTCAAGGCAAACCGAGAATCACTGTTCTCTCTTGTCGACCAGCATGAGTGTACGTGCACCTTCCAGTAACAAGCTCTTATCGCTAATTTGGAACTCAACTTGCCAGACCAACAGTGCTTTTACTAACAGTCTTTAGTGTGGGTTTTAATAGGGATGGTGAAAAACACTTTTGAAGTACAGTTTAGTTTCAACAAGAAATTTTCCACTTCTTCCAAATTCAGTTGGTATTTTTTTACGAGAATGAACCCCCTAACATGGAGCTTCATTATAGTAACGTAATTCCGTTTTGTACCTGAGCTAAAGGCAACGACGTGCTAAGATGAATGAAACACTGGTGATGCAATTTGAGAGTGTAAGTATGAGTGATTTGTTAAATCCTTATATATTTAATATAATATCATTGCAATTTGTGTGATGAGAGTAAGTGTGTGAGTGCATGCATAGTCCACCTAGTAGACCAAAGTTCTTTTTACAAGTTAATAATTAATGGTAACACAGTTAATCCTTGTCTCCATGTTAATTAACATTAAAATACTGACCATGGCAAAATTTTATAGTATAAAAAATATATGCACTAAAAGCGTAAAGTTTCCACCCTCGAACAGGGTCTTCTTCAAACGAAACTTCACAATAAATTCTTAATAATATTAATAAGTTTTTATAAATTTTTATTAATTTAACAATTAATAAATTGGTTCTGAAATTTCGTCTGAAGACCCTGTTAAAGGGTGGAAACTACTTTTTTAGTGTATATATTTTTTATGCTATAAAATTTTGCCTTGTTAGGTATTTTAATGTTGTATTAATAATTAATAGCAGTGTAATTATCTATATATAGGATTTGTTTGACAGCACTATTTTAAAAGTAATACTTGTTTAATATTAGAAGACATTCATAAATGTATCTGATGTAGAATATATGTCATATACTCAAAAACACTAAATTTGCTGACCAAGGCAGTTTATTAAGATTTAAAAAAACACTTAACATGTAACATTTCAACCCTCTTATCAGGGTCTTCCTCAGACGAAGAACTAAACTAAAACGATGAAATACACAAACAGAAAATGTATATACCCATAGCAGGGTGACTAGCCACACATCATGTTGACAGTCCTTATCTTGGACAATTTCTCTAAATTACTTACATATATAGCACCTCTTGACAGTTGTCCTGTCGGTGATGGAGACCCATTAGTCAACTGTCAAGAGGTGATATGCATGTAATTGCTTTAGAGAAATTGACACACAGGAATTTGGTAGAGAAATGACATGGTATGCCAGAGACCTGTGATTGAGTCCTGGCAGAGCCTGCATTTATCACTTAAAATTTCTACATTATCTAAATTTGACCTGATACCACTATGATATACAGTCCCCACACTCTTTTTAACCACCATTGAAGAAGTAATACTGTCTTTTAATATGTTTAGGTAACAGATGCAGAATTTGCTGAGTATGGATCAGTTTTCGTGCAGGGAAGCAAGAAGCAAAACTTGAATCACCTGCTAAACTTTCATTATGCTCCTCGATCTGGGGCAGTGAGATCTAATGATTGGTGTTCAGGAGGAGGAGGTCGTGGGTCAGGAAAATGGCTGTCCACTACTCATAGGCACAAATACAATAAGGAACATTTTCTGCAGGCCAAGTAAGTACATTTTGACAACAATTCTAAACATTTACACTAAATTTGTTCTTGTTCTTGTTTGATACCATTTTTTTTGATGACTTAAAAAAATATAGGTTTATGACCTATAGAATGTCCTAAGAAATGGGGAAAAAATGCAAAAAAAAAAAATGACCATTAAATTTGTTAGTTTCGGGTTGAAAATTTAAATGAAAAGGAAATTAAACAAAATGCAATCTCCTTATCTGATCTTAAATCTGAGTTTGCCCCAGACGGACACCTGGTAGTTTCCCCCGACAAAACAAAGACTGTCACCAGTTCAGCATTTCTTTTGCTCGTAAATTGCAATCCTGAGAGATATATATTTCAGCTTGGTGAATAGATTCAAGAATATTACCAAAATGAAAGAAGTGACAAAATATGATGAAACAATACACCGAATATTGCAAAAAATGATGGAAAAATGCCGAAAATCAGGGGAAATGACTTAAAACCTGAAAATTGGCAAAAAAAAAAGTACTTTAAAATTACCTTTTTTGGGTTCTAGACATTTTGTATATTTAATGGGCATTGTGTCCGATATGTCAGAAAAAAAGATGACATTTGATCAACTTCTGCTCGCTACTTATGAGCAATTTTACCAATGTGCCTTATCTGCCAGAACTGACAGTGTATCGCATCTCTGTATATTAATTATACCTAATGTTGAACAGTGTAACCAAAGTGTTGAGTTCACACATTGCCTCGATGCATTGTGTGATTGTTAATCTTTGGGATATTAATATGCTGTAAATTCTATACTTGCATGTGTTCTATAGTATGTTGATGAAAGTAAGAATAAGAGCTACAACTATAATCAAGCAGGGGTAGACAAATCTAAAGCCTTTTTTTCCCTGCAAATACGGTTCAAGAAAGCCATAAATCCAACTAAGATAAGCTATAAAATGTGATCGTAACACATTTAATTTATTATAGGGATGGGCTGATACAGATAAAGTACAGATATAAAATTTACCAATTCCGATTACCGATCCAATATAAAATTTCAAATGGTTGTTGAAGAACCTGAATGGTTCATTGGCCTCTTTAATAAATGTGTTTCGTGGTGACTGAAATGCAAAATAAATTGCATATTTAGACATTTACTTTTTTAGAAAGTAGGACATGGTGCCATACATCCTGTATTCTTCTGCACCTGGAATGAGGTATCATTAAAAACATAGCCACGGTAAGTTGCAACTTTTCCATGTGTGCTATGCAAAGAGTATTGGATAGATCATATGACAATTATTTTTTATCTGAGTTAGTAGGTCTATGATGAGTATTGCAATAAGAATTATTTAGGGCAGACTTAGTATTGCTTTAGGATGTTATGCGGGGGGGGGGGGGGGGGGGGGGGGTGAAGATGGTGCATTACTTTTGTTAGTTAATGTGATTTGATAACACATGTACAATGGTCAGCTATCAACACAATGAGTGTGTGTATGTGAGAGGGGAGGGGTGACAAGGGAAGTAAAAGGTGATCTTTTTGTGTAAATAACATTGATGGCCTATAGAATGACATTAATATGAACTAAAATGGTAAAAAAAAATACCTAAAATAATTTTCGCTCTTCAAATCAAAGCTTCATTTTTTTTTAAAAAAAGTACAAGAGCGTAGTTCAATAATTCAATAAAACTTCTTGTTTTGTAGTTTAAACTACCATAGCAGAGGGGGGGGGGGGGGGCAAGTAAGTGCTAATGTATGTTGGGGTATTTTTCCACTTCGAGGTTGCATAAAATACACAGTGAGATTTTTCAGTGTAAGTCATTCACCTCCTTTCTGAGTGACCCTTGCATGAACGTGATACAGTAGTCGGCCAGCATCTGAAAATATAGTTGTTTTGCATACAACAGGTTATAATTTATTTATTTTTAATTTTACTTTAAAACCACAGATAAAATGATACTAGTGGCCAGCAAAGGAAGAGTAGGGTTGACACAAAAGTATTTGGAGTTTGCTGGAGGAAAAATGCTGGAGGAAAAATAAATTTACAACAATTATTATTTAATCCATTGCCAAACATTTTGGTTAAAAATAGTATTGCGCTTTTCCATTGATCGTATTTTTGATTATAGGCGAACTTGCTAAAAGGACATTCTCAGGAAATTTAAATATTTTAGTTTTGCTAGTAAATGCATGAAACAAGAAAAGTAAACCTCAAAAATGAAGAGAATGCAAGAAAAACTGCAAAAAGTACTGAAAAATTACCTAAAAGCAAAAGAAGTTGAAAAATTCAAAATAAAACCAATGTTTACTGGTTCTAACTGAACGGAAACTGACATATCAGATTTAGCTTTGTTTTCAAGGCTTGGGGAAAAAATATGATTTTTTATCAACTTCTGACCCCTAATTATCAAGAAGATCAGTGTTTAGTAGGGGTGTGCAGGACAGATTTTTTTGGGTTGGTATGGGAAAATCTCTAATTCCATGCATCATTTTCACCTTAACCTTTAGATGGCCGAGCAGGTCTACGAAAGTAACCCCGTTCTGGCCCAGGCTTCTTTGTGGGAATTTTAAATTCGAACTCTCTTTGGAGGAAAATTGTTATAACTCTGGCACTATGGGAGCAATGTACTTCGGATAAATTTTGTTTTGCAGCTATAACATCAGCGCATGTGTACAATTTAGAAGGACCGGGAAGAGGAAGGGGGTCTTGGGGGCACAACCCCCAAATTTCAATGAAAAATACAGAAAAAAATCTGGAGTTTGCCCCCTCTTCTACCGCTATTTTGGGGAGAGGGTACGAACTTTAGTATTCTTTTCAAAGAATGGACGTTTCAATGGAATAAAAAGACTTTTTAAAATGATCATTTGGTATTTCCTGACTGCTCAGGATCCTGAAAAGTCAGGAAGTCATTCGAAGTCTGGATGGGGATGGGAAATTTTTTTACGATCCCAGTCCCGACTTTTTGGGTTCCCACTCACCTCTAGTGTTTAGCTATGGAGAGAGAGGGGGAGAGATAGAGAGAGAGAGAGAGAGAGAGAAAAGGCTGATATTTCTGTGTAAATAACATTGTCTGTTTATATTTTGTTTCAGTTGTCAGTTTGTTGTGAAGGCAGATGCAGATTACACACCATACGTAACAGATCCAGATACCCTTGTTAATTGGGACCTTATAGAACAGATAGTAAGTACTATAGATGCTATGATGACTTGTTCAAGAATACCAAAATAGCTATTAGGTTGTTACAAATTTTATAATAAGTGTACATGTGTCTACCCATAGCTGTGCACATGGCCTCCCCAATGGCACAGTAATTGCCTTGTAATCAAGGGGTCCCGGGTTCGATACCCGGTGGAGGCACATAGTAGTTTCGGATCCTGATTAGCCATAAAGTGGACTTAAAACACCAAATCAAACAAAGTAGAAAATTTTAAGTACAGTAACATGCAAAAGTTGCCTCAGGTGTTGCTTACAATTTCCATGTACAGTGGATTCTTTTTAATTTGAATTAATCTGTAATTGAAACAGAATTTTATTGCTCTTGAATTCATCTTTAATAATTTGAGGTTTTTGTTAATTCGAATTTTGTATACCACTACCATTTCTGTCTCAGATACCATAACCTTTGTTAATGAAGTCAGTGGTCCTTCGAAATTAATCAGAAAAAGCAATTAAATTTACAACATGGAAATACGGAACATCAGTTATGAATTATTTTCCTATAGTTTACGGTTATTACAAGCGTAAGAAAACAGTTTTTCGTTGTGATGTTTCAGGAGAACACAGGCTCCCTTCATCAGACATTTATTTTCATTGTGACTGAAATGAATAACCGTAAACTACAGGAAAATAATTCTACAATGCATAATGCGTACATACAAGAAAAACTATCACTTATGAAATATCAAAACTGTATTTACGGCCACAATTTGTTTTTCAAACATTTCAAGTGATATTTGATAGTCCCTGATTATTTGTATGTTTGGTAATTCTCTCTTTTCATTCAACGTGTCTCGTTCTGTTTACTGGGCACAAAAATATATTTAGTGGCCCAAAAAGTGCATTCAGTTAACAATGATACATGTCATAAATGTCTATTTTTTTATTTTTTTTTTACTTTTATAATTGAATAGTACAGGGAGGTTATTTAAATCTTTTACTGTGAGAGCGTCGGCCGCTCGGTGGCCCCGTAATGCAACAGGTCTCGGCAAATTGCGTTACAGGAAGTTCGTAACAGAAACCGCTGTTTTCTAATGTTTCCACTTTTCACAATTACAGTTACACTTACAATTGAAATAAGCACGTACCTTGTTGCAAGGATACTGGAAAATGTGTCCTCCCAAATACAAATATTTCTGGCACCTTATTTCTGACATCTAATCTTAGATTAGACATCGCTACTTTATCCTCAGTTGACAGAAAGGGAAGACAGCATCTGGCGCATGAAGCCTACCGAAAGCGTAAAATAATATTTAAAAGTAATATTAATGATGATCGCTAACCTCCTGTGTTATAATAGATGTTGAATTTGATCTCCTTCAACAGCAATACAACACGTTTCTTAGGTTCAAGAGACCCTGTGTCTCGTAATTGCCTGACCACTTCTCTGCAAGAGTTCGTTTTCACGTAATTATCGTACATAAAAACTCTTTGTTCAAGACTATATTTGTTTAGCGGTATAACTAATGAATGAATAACAATTAACACACAATAAAGCACTAGCACTGAATAGCAGACCCAACTCAATAACACAGTATAAACAACACACGTACTGATAAACGCAAACAGAAGTGAAAATGAGTGTGCACTCACTAGGTCTGGTAGCCGACAGTGTTGCCAACCATTTTTCGGCAATGTCCCTACAGACTTAGTCAAAATATCCCTACAACTGACCAAATGTCCCTGCGCCAAGTAAAGCAACTAAAAAAACACCACCTCATGAGCATGCAAAACAGAAGATAAAATATACACATTTACTGCCAAATCTTTCTGCTCGGTGCTTCCACAAATAATGAAGAAGCAAATTTACAATACAGGACCCTCCCCGATTGTTGTAATATTTCGCATACTCACTAATTGAGGCCTCCTAATCACGAATTTGAAGTTAAAATTTGGGGGTCACATGTAGAAATTGCAAAATATGCTAAATTGAGTGGTCCGCTATTGCTCATTATTTACCGGAAGATTTTGTGTTTCCAATACTTAAAAGCAAAATATACATTCCTGATATTACTACGACCCCAAATTTTAACTGTTTGCCTAACCTAACCTTACCGTGAATGGTTCGTGGGGCTATCCGTCAATGGTTTGTGGGTCTACCCGTGCATGGTTTTTCAACCCCAAATTTTAACTATGTTTGCCTTGCCTAAGCTTACCTTACCGAGAATGGTCAGTGGGGCTATCTGTGAATGGTTTTGTGCTAATTGTGATTACGAACTGATAAAAAATCTTATTTTCGTATCAATTTAAATGGTAAACGTTCATCATCGAAGATGCCATTTTCATATCCTGCAATTTTACGATCAATGCTCTGTTGCCAAACTTACCTGTAATCAAATCCGTCCACATGTTCTTCTACATCGTGATTGTCACTGTCACATGTAAGCACCTTCTTTGGGCAAAATACCGAAATCCATAAGTTTATTAATTAGCCCACGGCCATCCTCCTGCACACTCCATCTAACAATCTGTACAACATTAACAACTTTTTTACTGTTCTCTTCCGCCATTCTTACACAATCCATGCTCTCCAAGTATGAAATCAACAGTGTGGCAACACTGTAGACAGCGTAACTAATTGGGAACATCAATTGTTCATATCAACAAATATGGCTACCATACTTGTATACAGAGAATCATTGCAAGAATTGAAAAGCTTATTTTACAACTTCTACATGTTAATGAACAATTTTTTCACCTCACCCCAACATGTTAACCTGATATAAATCATCACGACTAATTATTTCATGAGTATAAGACGTAGCATAGAAATTACAGAAGGGTCAGATATTGTAAATTCTTGCCTTAATGAATAACGTTGAGTCTTTTACTGTTGATTATGTTATTTGAAGTCATACATGCTGCTGCTGTGAAGAGATAGATGTTGGTTGGTGATGCTGTATTTCCTGCAGCCTTGAACAATTCTGGTCCCATTTTATTTCTCTTATTTGTTTTTGTATCACAGAACATTGAAAATATTTTTTCCGTTTCCGCATTAGAATGTGGCAATGTTAGCACTATTTTCGCAAGAGTGGAAATGTTTTCAAAAAAGAACTTGTCTTGAAAGTTCTTGGTAACCGATAACATGTTCCAAAATTCTGATGGACATTTGTTAGTTAGTTTTTTTTCTCCTCCTCGCTAAAGTATCCAGATAAACTAATCCATTTATTCCAAACGGAGAGCGAAGAAAGTGCAACTGACTGGCGAGTAAGCTTTGCACAATAAAATGTTATTTTCCAAGATTGAAAAAAGTCCCTACATTTTCCCTCATTTGGCAAAATCTGTCCCTGCAGTTGGCATCACTACTGACAGGTGTTGCATTCGTCCAGTATGAAGTGCCCTCTCGTGGCTGACAATAAAATAAATAAATAAATAAAATGTGATATTTTGGATAACAGAGTAGCTACCGTGGGGTAACAGAGTGAGACCTAATAACCGTGGATTAGTTAAACCTTCTCAGACAGCCCACATGCGAAATTTAAGAGTAATGTAAATAGGTATTTTATGAAGTTAGTAAAGTGTTTACTTTGTAAATAGACATGATCCTTCCTTGGATGATTGAGATTCCTTATCAACCATCTTTCTTAGAAAATAAATTATCGTGGCATTATGTTTTATATGTTTTGTTTGTTTGAAACATGTTTTTGTTGTTGATAAAGCATTGTTTAAAGATTTAAAGCATGTAAAACAATTAACTGTTTAGTTTCTTTTAAAAAGAGAAACATAAATTTTGCCAATCCTGTTTATATTCTATGTCAATCAACAAGTATACTATTTGTAGAGTCACGTGTTTATGGTGAATAAAATATCATGATTTCCATATAAAAACTGGGCACATTTCAGGATTAAAAAGCGGTATATAAAATTGCTTTTCGGTACTAAAATTGTGAATATAATCCTAAATTTGATTTGAGAACTACACTTATTTCACAAAATGAAAAAAATATTCAGAGTATTAAGTTTATTCCTGTGTAAATTAATATATTTTTGCTTTTGAATTATTTACAGCAGAATTAATAAACTTTCCATAATTAGCATTACTCACAGGATAATTCATACTTCAGCAACAGTCTTGTCGATAAATAAACTCTAAATTTTGTGTTTAAGAGTCTATTTTGCAGTCAATTTTTCAAGACGTAGTAGGGAAATGTACCTCTCACCTTTCTAAAACTTGGAAAATGAACATTACAGTGTGTTATTTCATATTTCGTGTTAACGTCAAAAACTAAATATTCTATTTGCCTTGTATTTTCAGAGAGTGCAGAGTCCTGAAATCATCTCCTGCCCAATCTGTTTGTTTCCACCAATTGCTGCTAAAATGACACGCTGCGGTCATGTGTACTGTTGGTCTTGTATACTTCATTACTTAGCTCTCTCTGATAAACCCTGGCGTAAATGTCCAATTTGCTATGAATCCATTCACAAGAAGGATCTTAAAAGGTAAGCTTCCCCATCTGCATTACTCTTTCCCGCTCTGTTGTTAGTAAATGTTTATTGATGTACAGTCATATTTTTAAAAGCTGCTGAGTATTTTTAACTTTTCTGGATGAACCTGAAAATATGCTGGTTTTTTTCAAGAAATTATAGGAAATGTTGTTTTAAATTTAAATGCATTTTCTAGCATAGCTTACACGTTTAAATTTCCTGACATGTCCTTTTTAGCATGTACAAATAATGCATTCAGAAAATATTGGCTGCTGCATGTTTCAATTGTGTTATTGGAATGCAAAGTTAATTTCGAAAATCAAGTTAATGAGCATTATACACAAAAATAGGCAAAACAGTAAAGTATAAGCATTTTGCTTAACATCTGGTCTCTAGTATAGAATGTTATAGTATAGATTTTGGTACAAAAGCTTAGCATATTTCAGGATGAAAAGCGGTATATAAAATGGCATTTCGGTGTTACAATGGTGAATAAAAATCTAAATTTGATTTTAAAACTATACAAAATTAACATTCCACTTCTAATAGCATATAATATATATAGTTATCAGAGCATTAAATTTATTCCTGTATAAAGGAGTCCATTTTATATAAGGGATAGAATGAAGAAGAGTTCCAGAAAGGCGGATAAACAAAAATGGCATAGGAGACAATAAACACTTACCACAATTGAAGAAAAGTGTAATATTTCAAGGCTATAGCCTCATTGTCACATGTAGGTAGAAAGAAGAAGTAAAAAAAACCTTCTATATATATTTACAGCAGAATTAATCAATTTTCTGTGATTTGCATAACACTCAGGTAATTAAGACCTCAGAAGGTGCCATGTCAGTAAATAAAACCTAAATTTCATGTTTGAGTATTTTGCGTTTTGCAGTTCATTTCGCATCATTTCGTGACAAAACATGGTAGCAAAATACACCTCACACCTTTCAAAAACATGAAAAATGAACACTGCAATGTGTCATTTCACATTTCATGTCAAAATTGCATGCCCCTATTAATACAGTATGATATATTTTAAACCACAAAAATTATGAGTTCTATACTCTGGTACAACAGGCCTGCTGAGCTCTTGCTATGATCAGCTTATTGTCTCATCACTGTTTTCTGGCATTTAGACCAATTCAATTTTCTTATAATGCTTAAAATTTCTCAGTACCAGAAGTGTGTTTGTTTTTTAAACCACTTTATGCTCAGATAGGATACAGTTAGGCGATTTCCAACCAGCCTGCTGTGCAATGTGGAATTCTAACTGAATTGGTTGATTACAAGTTAACCATGTCAGCCACTCTTCTGGACCAAAGTATAATCTCTGATGAGATACACTAATTTTATAACATTTTTATTGAAAATGCCATTTTGTGGTGATATACAGGGTGAGCCTGAAAGAAATAAACTGTTTCAAAGTTTTACAGAAACGAGAGTTTTAATAACATGGCTGAAAAACTTACATGGTTAGAAGAGTATGTCCTGAAGTTTACAAGGCTAAGTCACAAATTCTTTGTGTGACCCTTTTGTAACACGATATATATCAATGCTGTGATACTCCAGTTCTCCCCAAACACGTCTCAGCGTGTACAATCAACAGCAAATGAATTAGGAGAAAAAATATTTTCTCGACGAAAAATGAGTTGGCAATGCTGCGAACACCGAGGCAATCTTGATAAGAGGCTTGAGGAGCGTCGAGCAAACTTTCCTGAAAAGTACAACTCAACTCCAGTATCGAAGTGGAGCATGCTGTCTGTCTACACAATTCTCCCCAAATGCCTGTTTGAAGATGAACCTTCTGCTCGCATTTTATTTTTCAAATGTAGTTCTAACGTGGTAGTCATTTTACAATTATTTGTATTTGTTCTTATTTTGCTTTGCTTTTATGTCACCTTTACAATTAATCGAAACTATGAAGATGGATGATAATGAGATTAAATTGATGAAGAGACACTTAAAAAAGAGATTTCCAGACCAGGACTCGAACCCGGAACCTAAAGTGGATAAGGTGGGGAGACCGTCAATAACTCCCGGCCATGAACTGGAGTATAAAATTTGTAATTGCTCAGGAGTATTTTTTGTTCTGTTCATGACTAATACCTGCTTTCGGACACTTAATTTATAAGTGACACACTTCGTTCGGTGGGGACAAGCCACGTATTGTTTGAGAGGAGGGACACATCTCGTTCATATACTAGATACAATCATGGACTATACTTGAAATGTGACGTGCTAAACAATACTTTCGCAGATCAGTTGAACATAGCAATTTTGATATACAAGTTGCATTTTCTCTACTTATTCATTATGCCTCATAGATAATCTCGCAACAACGCAAAATGTTTTAATTGACTCGAATGCACAATGACTAATATATACTGGACCTACATATTTTAAATGCAAAATCTAGGTGACGAAAATATGCCTCAACACGAAATGAAAATGCAATATTCATTCAATACACTAAAAAAGCTAACCAAAGCAGACATTTAACAACATTACACACGTAACGTTTCCATCCTCTAACAGGTTTTTTTTTGGAGTAAGATTCACATGGCGTAATAGGATTATCATTCACTACAAAGCAATAGCTATAAACATGAGATAAACCTGAAATGAGGGGTTAGAATTCACCATAAGAGAAGTGCAGCAGGTAAAACGAAATACATATGTAAGGAAGAGGTGTGTAAGTGTAAGTTTCTATGTGAAAATTGACTGAGTGGTAGCACTAGACGGTTTTACGTCAAGGATCCTAGGTTCGAATACCGGTCTGGGCATTGGTGTTGTTTCTGAATGTTCTATTTATTTTATCTTCACTCATCTTCGTCGTCGCGATTGCCTGAAAGTGGAAGAAAAGCGACACTAAATAAAAATAAAAAATATGTGAAAATTAAAAGGTTATTCATGATTGGGAAAAGAGAGACGCGGTAGTATATAAATACGGAGAAACTAGTACTCACTTTTATCCGCGAAGCTGTTTTTTCTTCTTTTTCGATTAATTTCAGTGGCCACTGCCACCATCCTCGTTGGAACTTGCTGCGCTGTTGCTTGGCGTGCGTCTTTTGTTCGTAGTTCTCTGGTTGCCGTTAGGTGCGCTGTGCGTCTTGGTACGTCGTCTGCTATTTCCGGGCGATAACTGCTGCAGTAGTGGAATCCAAGTATGGTGCGCTTGCCCGCTATCGATGTTTAGTTCGTGCGGGAAGTGCATTATGGCATGCGTTTCCTTGATTTTGGTGTCTATGAGCGTGTGGGCAGTGTGTTTGACTCGAACCTTTTGAATTTTATGGCTATTGTATTTGATATGTCTAGCAAGACCGGTAGTGGGTTGGGCTTTTTTCGCATCTGCTAGGTGCTGTTGGATTCTTTCATTGACAGATCTGATGGACCTGCCGATGTAATGAGCCTTGCACTCACACTCAGCATCATATACACCTGGGTTGTCAAGGGGGGAGAGGAAGTACCGTTTGTGCTTGTTTAGTTTGTCAGTTATTTTGGAGTTGGGTTTGTGCGCTACTTTGATGCCAAATGGGAGAAGGGCTTTGGCTATGCGGTTGGAAGTGGTGGGATGGTAGGGGAAGGCAAACCATTTATATTGGTCGCTGGGGGTTGGTTGTGGCTGGGTTGCTTGTGGATGGGTTGATTGTGGTAGGTTAGGGTGTCTGACCTGTATTTCCGCCTTACTGCACCAAGTGGAGAGTTGTGATTCAGTGTAGCCATGCTTCAGGGCTATTTCTGTGATGGTGGCTATCTCCTCTCGTAGATCCTCTTCTTTGCCACAGTAGGAGAAGGCTCTTCGATAAAAGTTTAGCCACACATTGGCTTTTTGCTTAGGGGGATGGCTAGCAAAAAGCCAATGTGTGGCTAAACTTTTATCGAAGAGCCTTCTCCTACTGTGGCAAAGAAGAGGATCTACGAGAGGAGATAGCCACCATCACAGAAATAGCCCTGAAGCATGGCTACACTGAATCACAACTCTCCACTTGGTGCAGTAAGGCGGAAATACAGGTCAGACACCCTAACCTACCACAATCAACCCATCCACAAGCAACCCAGCCACAACCAACCCCCAGCGACCAATATAAATGGTTTGCCTTCCCCTACCATCCCACCACTTCCAACCGCATAGCCAAAGCCCTTCTCCCATTTGGCATCAAAGTAGCGCACAAACCCAACTCCAAAATAACTGACAAACTAAACAAGCACAAACGGTACTTCCTCTCCCCCCTTGACAACCAGGTGTATATGATGCTGAGTGTGAGTGCAAGGCTCATTACATCGGCAGGTCCATCAGATCTGTCAATGAAAGAATCCAACAGCACCTAGCAGATGCGAAAAAAGCCCAACCCACTACCGGTCTTGCTAGACATATCAAATACAATAGCCATAAAATTCAAAAGGTTCGAGTCAAACACACTGCCCACACGCTCATAGACACCAAAATCAAGGAAACGCATGCCATAATGCACTTCCCCGCACGAACTAAACATCGATAGCGGGCAAGCGCACCATACTTGGATTCCACTACTGCAGCAGTTATCGCCCGGAAATAGCAGACGACGTACCAAGACGCACAGCGCACCTAACGGCAACCAGAGAACTACGAACAAAAGACGCACGCCAAGCAACAGCGCAGCAAGTTCCAACGAGGATGGTGGCAGTGGCCACTGAAATTAATCGAAAAAGAAGAAAAAACAGCTTCGCGGATAAAAGTGAGTACTAGTTTCTCCGTATTTAAAAGGTTAATTAAGAGCTGATAGGTAAAATATACTCTATGAGCCATGTTCGATAGAAGTTCTGTTAAGATGTCAAACCTGTAAGAAGCAAATAGCGAAGTTGTGTGAAGGATTCAAGATAAGCTTCGATAACATGGTCACCTGGATTGTCTCGAGCTGAACCAGTAAATGGGCGATGTTTAATCCCCAAAGCCATTCTGCAAAACGAATGCCAAAATAGGTTCGTGTGTGGATTTGGTCAGCATGAAATTGTTGCGTGTTGATAAGTGAATGGTATTTTTTCTGTTTTCGTTATTTTACGTTGCTTTTCTTCCTCTGGATCTTGAATGACGAATAAATTAATTTGGTGAACTGATAAACACAAAAAAGCCAACCCCGTGGCTAATTGGTTAGCGCACGCGCTTCGAAGTAAGGTGAAGATGTGTCATTGTCTGCATCCCACTTCCATCTTCAACCTTCATCATTGCGATTATCCGAGACTGGTAGAACAGTGACGTGAAATAACAAAAATATCACCCTCGGTGTCGATTTCAAAGTTTGAAGTATTGCTGTTTTTGCATTCAATAGCGGCTCTAGATTGTGACAGTGATGTGAAATACTTCTGATTTTATAAGAAATAGTAAAACGGGAAGAGCGATAGATATTCCTCTATTTTCAATTTTCTCTAAAACTATTTTCCCCGACTGTGGTGATAATGAATTCTATGTAGTATGAGAAATATACTTTAATTTATACTAATTTATGCATATGCAACTGATTAAGAGAGCCTCCACAATGGCGCAAGGAAATCGTCGCCGCATTGTAATCAAGGAGTTCTCGGTTCGATGCCCGGTGGAGGCACATAGTGATTCGGATTCTAGTTTAATCTGTAGATCTCTTCCCGGTTTGCCTATTTGTGCATAAAACTCAGACTCAGAATGATTAAGGACTTTTCGAAATATTCTGTCTGTATCGGAATGGCAACTTTCTTCAGAACGAAAATTAATTCGTAAAGCAATAATACGCACAGCACCTCTAATTACCTACTGCCATTCAACACGCTACTATTCGTAAATTCAGAATTATTATTTTAGGGTTCAAACCCTGGCATCTGAAAGAGGGACACTTGGCCCCAAAAGTTTCAGGTTTGTTAACATTTACTAGTTAAGGATATTTTTGTTAAGCTCCTGGGACCTGAGGAACAAAAATATAGATCTTTTAAAATGATTTCTCAAATTAAATGTAGAAATCATGCAGCACACTAGCCCAGGGACGCTATAGCTTATTCATGGGATGGAAAAATTGTCATTTCCTGGTCTCAGCTTGGAGTTCTATCTCTGCAGTGTTTCCTTATCAATTTAATGTAATTATCATCCATCCTCATAGTTGCGACAAATTATAAATGTCATGGTAAAAACAAAGCAAAATAAGAAAAAAAATATTGTAACATTACTGCAATGTCAGAACTACGTTGGCAAAAAAAGTGAACACCAGATCATTTTCAAACAGGCATTTGGGGAGAAGTGTGTAGAGGTAGACAGACAACATGCTCTCGAAAGTTGCCAATCAACATGACCTTCGGCACTGAAGTTGTGCGTTAAGAAAACTTTGCTTGAGGCTCCTCAAGCATCTTATCGCAAATGCCTCGGTGTTCACAGCATTGCCAACTCATTTTTCGTCGAGAAAATATTTTTTCTAGTAATTCATTTGCTGTTGATTGTACATACCAGCAGCAGCTACTGTGATGCATTGTTTAAGATCGTCCACATTTGTAGGAAGGGGAGGAACAAGAAGTCCTGTCCTTGATGTATCCCCAACAAGAAGTAGTTGCACGGTGTTAAATCACAAGCACACACAAAGCCTTTTCTACCTCCCCAACAAGAAGTAGTTGCACGGTGTTAAATCACAAGCACACAGAAAGCCTTTTCTACCTGGCTAGCGGCCATTTTGCTCATCGGACATCAAGGGCGCTCACGTGATGCTACGTCATTTAAACAAAATAAAAGTAGAGGTGATAAACTTGACAACTTGATCTATGAAACAGTACTTAATGCTTCTTGATAAAACAAACAGTTTTTGATTTATGAAGCGTTTCATCTGTCTATTTCTCTGCGACTCACCCTGTATACCGATATTTGTTCAAAAAATTATCAGCAAGTGCATTGGGTGAATGACTTTTCTGCATCATCAGGTCACTAGTTAAATTGGCTTGGTGTGCTACGAACATTTCAATTATTTATTGACAAAAATCTTGTAAAAATATGATCAGTGTACATAACTTTTTAGTTATAGACTATTACATGATATGTTCTACATATTAAAATTTGTTTTCCCCCCTCTCAGTATAATTCAATTACAGGCTATTTGTTTTGCTTTTAGTGTAACTACCCTTCAACAAACCCAGCACAGTGTTGGTGGGACAATCAGAATGCGACTGATGAAACGGGAACGAGGCTCGTTGGTTGTGATGCCCGTGAATCAACATGCTGTTCACCACACAGAAAAGCCTCTCTATGTGACAGAGACAGCAGTTGATACTGTTTACTCAAAACTATTGGTAGCTAAACCTGAAGATGTAAGTACCTTCTCCAAAATTCAAGTTTAAATCTCGTGTGTTTTTCCTTTATAGAAAAAAAATTGTTCTTTTGCTTTGTAAGAAGTTTTATTTCAGACACAAGGTCATAAAGTTGGTGTAAATTTTCCTATTATTATTATTGTTACATAAGGTTTACTTAGGGCTGTGCGATACTATCACATCAAAAAATTGATATCAAAATGTCAACCTTGATATATCAATATTCCACACCCCTAGGTGGAATTACCACTGATTTTGAAGTCGTAAGTGGAACACACATTAATTTGAGCTTATTCTATTGGAATCACACTATACAATGCCAGTTTACAGTAACACTTCAATAACTAAAGCAAATTAACATTAACACTTCAGAAATAACGAAAACTAACACAAATAACTTGAAAACATAGGCGTGCCCACGGAGGGACAAGGGGTAACAAATGCCCCCCCCCCCCAATCATGGACGTCCACAGATTGTTTCTACAAGCAAGGTATTTTTCCATGGGGTGGATTATCCCCATAATAGTGTTGCCCCCTGAAAGAACACCTCTTAAATTTGAAATTATCGCATTCCTGCATCACCATTATAATAATTAATGTAAATTATTATGACTGAAATCAAATTATATGTGTGAAAATGTACTTTTAGGTTGGCATTTGGGTTTCTAAGGGAAGATGTGGCCATTCTTGCCCCTCTTCCAGACGTCAATGCCCCTATATTATTATATTTTCAGCTAGAAATTTAGGATAGAGAAATCTTATCACCGTTATTAAACGATATTATACTCTTAAAGAAAATGAAATATTTTCAAGCCAATGAAAGTTCAAAGCAACTACGGGGGAGGGGGTGCAGTGGCGCAACCACAGGAGGGCAGATGGCATTGGTCCCCATCCTTGGATGGAAATCAGTTTTAGGGGGCAAACATGGAAGACTAGCAGGTTCTAAGAGTAGCAGGACAAAAGGATACTCAAGATGGAATTTTTCACATCTTTCTTGCATTATTTCTTCGAGATGGCCAAGAGCACCTGCAGGTGGTCACAGAGCTGCAATTGCCCCCTCGATTTCAAATTTTATACAAATATGTTTCATAAAATTGCTGGATGAAAATTTTTGAGCCATATGAAATCAATATTGGTTTCATTTGAAAATTTTCTTGCTTGCTTCGCTTGTGATTTGTTTTCTGTAATGCATTATAAATTACCAAGGAGATAAGTATTCTTTTAAATTCATGAACAATTGTTTGGAGGAAAAGGAGCGCACCCATTAATTGAGAGACAATTTATATGATTTTTGCTGTTGGTTTGTTATGGGGCAGATGTATCTATCTATCTATATATTGAAGAGGGGTGCAGATCCGAATCTGTAAAAGTTATACTTTTTCATCTCTCCACTTCTAACCAACGATCCGACCATTCATTGACAATGCCGCATTCCACAGAGAATAGATTCATTGTTTTAAGCTGCATACTGCTATGTATGTAGTTCCAGCCTCATTTCATTTGGGGATTTTCCATGCTGGATAGAGGCTTTGTCCTCTCATCGAGAAGTAAGAACAAAGGCTATTGAAAGGTGTAGAAAACATCCTGCAAGGTAAAACTCTCAGTTGTTAGTAACAATTCGTCAAGTATAGTGGATATTGGATCGCGAAAGTTCAGGTGGCGTATAACTTTAGAGAGAGAGAGAGAGATAGAGGGAGTGAAGGGATCTCTTCTCCTCTCTCTCTCTCTCTCTGAAAAGAAGAAGAAGCATTTCAAAGAAAGAGAAAGAAAAGGGAGAGAGATGCCCCTTCTTTCTCTCTCTTATCTTGTAGAGGGAGAGAGAGAAGGAAAGGGCAAGGAAAAAGAAAGGGGGAGAGAGAGGGGGGCGGCTTCTTCTTTTCTTTTCTCTCTCTCTCTCTCTCTCTCTCTCTCTCTCTCTCCCTCTCCCTCTCTCTCTCTCTCTCTCTCTCTCTCTCTCTCTCTCTCTCTCTCTCTCTCTCTCTCTCTCTCTCTCTCTCTCTCTCTCTCTCTCTCTCTCTCTCTCTCTCTCTCCCTCTCTGAACCTCTCTCCTTCTCTCTGGGGGAGTAAGAAGGAGGGGGAGGGGGTCCGAGAGAGAGATAGCTCTCTCTCTCATCTGGGAGGGACCTCTCTCTTTTCTTTCTCAACCTTTCTTCTTCTCTCTTCTCTTTCTATTTCTCTCTCTCTCTTTGTATAAGGGAGGAGGAGAGGAAGGAGAGGGTGAGGGCGGTGGAGGGCGAGGGCCACCCCGCACTCACTTCCCCTCTCACCGATCCCCCCCGTGGAATGGAAGGGGCAGGGGGGCACACTTCTTTCTCTCTTTCACCTCCCCCCCCCGTTGCCCCCCAAAGGTGCGATATGCATCAGTAAGTTGCACCTCGAACCAAGGACTTCACATGGATGAACATCGCGATCGGATCTAGGTAAGTGTGGAGAGAGATCAGCTCTGTCATTCCTCTTCTTTCTTCTTGACAAAATAAGCCAAGTCAATATTGTAAGAAATGAAACCTCTCGCATTTGCATAATTAGTAACATCCCTTGTGACTATAAGATTCCCTAGTATAAATCAAGTCACACTTCAATATATGGCGGTAGTACACACACCCATCAATGCAATAAAAGTTAAACAGTGAGATAAAAATAGCTTTTTTTTCCCCGACTGAACTTTCATCAAGGCTTTTGCCCCCCCCCCCCCCCCCCCCCCCCCAATCAGAGGATCTCTGCACACCTATGCTTGAAAAGTCCACGTCTCTGGCTATTAACAATCACCCTCAGAGATGAGGCTGTATATTTGTAGGGTAGAGTCTTGTTGAAAATTTGCGATTTGGTCTTTCTGCATTGTTTTGCATCGCTTACAATTTTGGACAACCCGGCCAGCGATGTTAGACTGACAACAACATTGTGCAAGTAAGTTTTCTGATTACCCTGTAGATTCCAGTAAAAACAACACCTTTCTGCTCAACTGGTAAAAACAGTTTGTCTACTGCCAATAGATGGCATCTAACAGTAGTTTGACATCAACAATGCAGCGAACATATACATGCAGGTTGAACTGCCATTATTACAGAATTCCGTCAACATACACACAAGTACGTCGTTCCGCCTGAGGGGTAAAGGTCTAACCACCAAAGGGTCTGGAATCGAGTTCTTGTGTGGATATGAGTGTCCCTTCACCAGTTTCATGTAACTGAAGAATAGGGTGTTGGCAGACACACTTGAATCTCCGTAAAGGACATGAAGATAAACACGTATTCCGATTTAATCTCTCTACAACAATTAGACCTCAAGCTATGATTTTTGTAGATCACTGTAGATTTTACATGTGAATTTTTTATATCCAAATACAACCTACCTCCCTCCTACATACACACAAGTGAGAGAGAGTATGTCTTACATTTTTATATTTTTCTTCTCCAGGTTATGGAAATTCTGAGGCAAGAAAGATCACAGCTTGAATGGCAATTGACAGAAGATAGCGGCTCACCTGAAGTTTGCTTCACAGAACAAGCACTGGAATTGCTGGTAGAAAGAGAATCATCATTGTTTCTTCTAAAGGTAATATTGTTAGTTCATTTTCATAGTCTTCGTTCAAAGTTAACTGGAAACCGTTAGTACAGGGTGTTTCAAAATGATCTGAACGATAAAAAAATGTTGCATGAACAACACAACATAATTACACATCGAATATCCCGTGAAATACATTTGAACACATCCTTAAGGTTTTTTTTGGAACGGTTTCAGTAGTTTTAAATTCTGCTGCCAGGTGGCAGGCTGATCAATTGTAAAATGGCTGCCAGTGGTGAGGAGAAAGCATTTTGCGAGAGTACGTCAGTCATGAGTGTGTAACGTCAGTTTCGTAGACTATTTCATGAAGATCCACCAGCAAAGAACTCTTATTAGATCCACTCATTGGCGCCGTTGTGCACATTATTGTGCACAGCATGTGAGAACTTTCTGAAACATAGTGAAACGTCTTCATGGAGCTAGATTACAGTACTGACGTGTGTAGAGTGCAGAAGAGTAACGAAGGGTGCTCACATTGAGCATTTGTGAGTTCACTTCGTGATAACCATTGACACAAACTTGGAGTTATATTGCATGTGTGTGAAGTTTCATCTGATTTTGACAATTTATGAATAAAATATAACTGGTTGAAATTGTTCAGATCATTTTGAAACATGGTCAGGCGCGGTTGGCTGTATAGCGCAAATGTGCAGTGAACCCCCAGTAATATACAAAATAAACAATAACTGAGAAGTTCATAAGCGTAGTGGCAAATTCTCTTAGTGAGAAGGAGAAACCGCGGGCCATAGCCACTCAGCTCCCCTCTAGTTCCGTTTCGTGCAAAGTCTCCGCTGAACCTCCGCAAGCCAACCCCTACCATGCTAAAAGCTTAGGACGGCTAGCAGAAGCTCGACGCGTACATATGGCGAAAATACATGCAGTCTGAGACTGGAGGAAGGCCGTCTCGTCAAAACGGACATGCGCAGTTCGTAGGATCACCAGCGAACTGGACTGAATCACGCTCTTCTCTCTTCCAGTGTTGCACTATGTGTTTCAATTTGAATTCATTTGGCATTCTCTTTGTATTTTCATATTTTACAAGACTTATTAGATTAATGAAGAGGGTGTAATATAAATGTAGAGGTAACACCGAACGAAAGCTAGAAGTAAAGATGATGGGACAAATAAGATAAATATGATAGAAAACAACTTGCCTACACATTCAGAGTTTTCATCTTTAAGATGGAAACACTTCAGGTGGAAGGAGCCGAAAAGTCAAAAATAGCGCGAGGGCGAGGGGTTGCTTATCGGACAAGACTTAAACAACCTTTTGGTCTTCTTACGTCAGACTAAATGCTTTCGTTGACATGTTAGGCTTTTTAGGTTTAGTTGTCTTAGAATATATACACTCAATTTTCGGGGCTTACCGTGCTTGACCAAAAATGTAATATTTGCTATTTATTCAAGCCTAACCTAACAATGAAGGCATTTCGCACTTACGTAAGAAGACTACCAAAAAGTTGTTTGGGTTTCGTGCGATCAGTTATACTCTAGCGCGAGAGGGTGTTCGAAGGGACGCGCACATTTAACTTTGTTACGTGTCATTGTCTCCATACTTGTTAGTTTGTTTTGAAGTGCATGGCTCGTGATTGAAATATATATGGCATAGTGATACGTTGAGTGAAGTGAGGTGGATTGTGTATTGGAAGGAGTGTAGTTGTTGCTGTGCGAGAAGTTAACATATTGCATACAATAGAATCTAATCACTTTGATTTAGCGATATACTTTCGAATAGTTATATAATTGATTGATTGATTGATTTAGTTTATTTTACTTCGCGTTTTGTGCCTCTTGGCTAATTTGCAAAGATGGGGATGAGTGATGAAATGATGAAATTGATGAATGGACATTCACAAACAACCAAGCCCGACCGGGATTCGAACCCGGGACCCTTGGCGTCGCGAATAGTTATATAAGAATTATCTTGTAATCAAGGGGTCTTGGGTTCGATTACTGATACATACTCATTTTAGCAGGCAGAGATTTGTATTTTTTAACTGTAGGTTCAGGATCCAGTTCCAATAATATAGTCTATTTGACAGTGGTGGGACCAGAAAAGAGTTGGCAAGAGTGGAAGAGGCAAAATTGAGGCGAGAATATTTTCTGAATTCTGAGATACACCTAAATACAATACCATACGAAAATCTTAAATTAAAATGATCGCCCCCTACACACACACTCCTTGGTGCTGTCACTGTTATCTGAACATAGCAAATTAACTTTGCCAGTAATCTACCGGCCAAAATTTGATAATTTTTCCAGTACTATCTCTACGAACCAAAGTGTCTCAAAAGCTTTAGATAAGTCCACTTTGCATAATTTTGGTGAACCCCCAGGAAAATTATGCACGAGCCGCGCCTGAACATGGTGTATAAATGTCAGGATAATGATCTGTGGTGATTGTCGTTTCTGTATTAGCCCATTTGCCTCCAGTCACCAGCCTTTTTTTATTATAAGGGTTGATGAAATGAAAAGGTACAAAACGACACTGTCGGTGTAAATGAATACTTTATTCAAAGTATCCTCCATAGGCCTGAGCACATCGATGAACGAGTCGAATGATTCCTTTATCCCAGAATTCCTTTGGCCGTGACGCGACCCAGTCCTTCACAGTGTCCTTGAGTTCATCGTCCGAGGTGAAGTGCTTTCCTTTGAGATGCTTTTTCAGGGGACCAAACACATGGAAGTCCCAGGGGGATAAGTCCAGACTGTAGGGCGGATGGTCTAGTTGCTCCCACTTGAACCTGGCCAGTTCCGCGTGTGTGACCCTGGAGACGTGTGGACGTGCGTTATCATGGAGCAGAACGAAAACGGGCACTCCATTTCCTCACTGATTTGCCAGACACACAGTCTTCCCCGTAAACATTCACCATCCGGCGATGAATATTGGCCGGTTTAACACCTTCCGCTGTCAGAAAATGGATAACTACTCGCTGCTCCTCAACAGTCGAATTTGCCAATGTTAACGCCATCCTGTCCGAACACGCACTGCCGCGTCACTTGGACGGCGCTCTGTATCGGAGCCTCTGCTCTCTCCTGCGCATGCACGTTCCCCTGCATGCTCCGATGCCGTGTGGCGACTCCAATCGCACCCCTACATATCACGCTACGTTCTCCCATCGCGGCATCGGAATTATATAAATGATTCCGTTGTTACGACATTTCGTACCTTTTCATTTGATCAACCCTTGTATAACGGCCAGATCACATGGAACTGGATTTCCAGTAGGAATGCCCTAGTTGACGCTGGACTGGCTACATGGATGGAAATGACTGGCAAAGGAAAGTTTTTGCTTTGTGGTTCTGAGTGCTGTGTTAGTTTGCTTCTCGATAAAAGAAAATGTAACAAATATGTGCATTCGTATTCAGTTTATTAATATTTAGGAATTTATCCAAAGCGATTAGATTTGTACGCAACAAATGTGATTAGCCAATAATGAAAATCAATATTATTACAAGTGTATTAAATGTTTGACATATTTACATGAACAAAATATTATTATTATTATTATTTTTTATGGATGAATCCTGTGAATCTCGTGTATAAATATGCACAGCCATGTTCATGAAAAAGCTATTATTTAGCTACATATCCTTTTGATAATACATATTTAAAGTCCATTTTTTTCTACTACGAAGTGGATGTAAACAAAAGCACGTGTTCTAGAGAAAGCCAGTGCAGCCCTATTGGTGGATTCTGGCAGTAGTCCCTCCGCAGACCTTTTGCACCCTGATAGATAGTCCATTCAATGCCGTCTTGAAACTAGAGTAATACAGCATTGTATGCTGTTCAAAGCATTTTCTAGCCTTATCCTTGCTTATGAATTCATAACCATTCTTTAGTAAAGCACCTACGGTGACATTCACTCATTTAAATTAACGAAATTCCCGCTACTTGTCCGTCACTCTTCGTTGTGCAGTGTTGCAAATTCGCAATATTAAGTAAAGTATATAATCTTGAAACATCGGACTAGACAGAATCAGAAAACATGATTTAGACTGACAGTGACTGACATGGGAATCTCTAGATTACACACGTGTTGATGTGTATATATCACAAACACGCACACACTACTTTCAACTTCATGCATTTTGGTAAAATCAACACACTGCAAAAGATTGTAGCGAAACCTTTGAGAAAGCCAAAGTGCTTGGTGCAAATACAACCAGTGATGCTTAAAATCGTACGGAATGTTTCTTTAGCATTTATTAAATGATTCACCTACGCTTACTTTCCTTTACTTCCCACATAAAACATGCTCAGATTTCAGGAACCCGAATTCCCCCAGCTTTTCAAAGAAAAATGCCAGATGCATACACTGGCAACTGCTTCCAAGAAGGAATTTGTAGAGGACGGGGACACAAGCTTTGGGCAAACTGTGCCATTCAGTGTTGCTATCCGACCTTTATAGAAACATCGTTACAATTCGGTAATATTCCAAAGCTGTTATCGTATCTAATTGCTATATAGCCAACTTCGCAACTACAAAGTCCAACTTCGCAACTACAAAGTTTTATTAATGTTCCAACACGGGTGTACGTAATAAGTATTTCACATTTCTTGTATCTAATTCATAAGGGAAAAAATAACATAGTTGGAGACACTACTTCTCGTGGTCAAGAATCTTCAGAAAACCTGTTACCCTCAAGCACACAGCTATTTATAGCTTTCCTCCCCTCGACCCTGCAAAACCTGCCCTCCTCTCCGTTGCCGTGTGGTGGTTCTCGAGATTTTGCGTAGTGTTTATAGGTTGTAAGTATCATTGAATGTTGATGTGGCTTCAACAGCAAGTGTTGCAAAACATCTACATTTGAAACCTTGAACAAGTGGCGATACCAAAATTGCGGTGAATCCAGAGTATTGTGTTGAATCGTTGACCTCTGAACAGGTGTCTTAAAAACAAACATTTATGCGGTCCGCAAGGAAATTCAGCCGAACAAAAACGCGGATGGCACATTTTAGCCGATTTTGGACTTGCTGCCATCAGCAGGAAAGTGTTTTTGTTTTTTTTCGTGGATATGAGTTTGTCTATGCTGGTTAAATTATTGCATGATTCATTTGGTTTATTTTACTTTGCATTTCTGCCACACTTGGCTAATCGCGAGGATGAAGATGAGTGATGATATGGTGAAATTGATGAAATAACACTCACAAAGAATATCCATGCCCAGGCCAAGATTGAAACTCGCGACTCCTGGCATCGTAGCGCACAGTGATAACCACTCCGCTACAACGGCCAGCTGTGTGAATTCTTCTTACATGGTATATTACCATTGACGAGAACTGACATCGTTGGTAAGTGTTTACCTCTATTTTATTATATTTTCTTCATCTCTCGTATTTACAACAGTGTTCATTTTAAAAACTAATATTTGCACATTTTTAAAAGTCACTCTAGTTTCGAAACGTTGTGGAAAATACTGACACCGAAGCTAACACGTGCGCTAGGAGGGAGGGGCAAGTGCTGGCGAATAGAAAGTTGGCACCGTGCGCATTTATACAAATTTCGGTAACTTATTGGCCACACCTACTTCGTTTTAAAGCTGGAAACAGAATAGGTACATATTTTATCAATTACTAGCTGATTACCCAGCATTGCCCAGGTATTTATTTATCCCAATCTTGTATTAGACAGGGAAAATAATGAATTCTAACTTAACTATAGTGTAAAATTTAACTAATTGGGAGTCACTAAAACTATGGATTCCATTCACAACACAGCCTGAATGTTAGACAACCTGAGAAACACTATTGTTGTGCTGGATTGCATAGAGTCACGGATGTCTGTCTGTGCGGAATTTAATATCGGTCGTTCTCGATTATTTTTACATGTCACCTGTTCCCACCTCACCCCTAGGAGTGCCAGGGATGTCTTACCCCAAAAATATTCTTTCCAGATTGCAAGTGATACGTGTACCAAGTTTGGTTGAAATTGCTCCAGGTATTCGAGAGTTATGCCAGAACAGACATTTATATACACACCCACATACGCAAACAGTACACCTTACCTTACAACTGCTAAGTTTTATCCATATCTCCAACCAGGAACAGTACACTTACTGGAATATTTGCATCATGTGAGTGTTTGAACCACTTTAAAACACTCACGTCAATATCGGGGAAGTCGCCGCCTCTAATACGCTTTCTCTTTTGCACGCACTTAAACTTTCTTATCTAATTCATACTATGGGAATGAGAGACGCAGTAATAGATAATTAAGGTACTCATGTTTTCCACGAAGTTGTTTTACATTATTTTCTATTAATTTCGGTAGCCACTGCCACCATCCTCGTTGGAATTCGTTGTTGTTGATTCGCGCGTTTCTGTTGTTTTTTTCCTAAATCGCCGCTAGGTGTGCATTAGTTGTACATTCCTACAAACAAAAGGTGTGGGGATTCCTGCTGCCCCCTCGTATCTGCCATCGGCACATCTGTTAACCATAAAAGCCACCTTTTCAAGAAGAAAAGGGGGACGAGTCTGTTGGAATTTCTTATGTAGCAACCACTTTGGTCTTTCTTGGAAAGATTTATGTTAAATTATTGGAAACCTGACTTCAAATTTTCCAAATTTAACCTTCAAAATTCGAATTAAGTAGTCATTTCTAACATTGTTTTAGATAGGGGTTTCAAGGGGAATGTGCTTTTGTTCGAATTATCCAAGTTCGAATTAAAGAGAGTGCACTGTAGATTGTTACATATTTATGTACTTCGATATTACATAAAAATCTGTGATCTAGTGATCACCCAAAAAGGTGGACCAACAACTTATCAGGTAGAAGTTACTAATGCAGTGATTGTTCAGTGTGTGTGTGTGTGTGTGTGTGTGATTAGTATAAATCACTTGTCTTTCTTATTTCAGCCCTTTGAAAAATCAAGGAGTGAGCCAAACATAAAACACGAATCACAATCACCAGACGAAACCTTTGCAACTGGAAGTCCTCCTGTGGGAATTTCACAATATGTGCGAAGTGAAAAGGTATGTTTCTTGTATTATTTGTACGTACTGCTAGGTTGTCTAATATCTTAAGACCATGCCCGAGGAGCACAATAACCAAATGTACACTGTAGAATGAAAACTACTTGTGGAAAGTTCCAATTTGTTTTATTTTGGATTTTATAGCAAAGGCTTTCACAGGAAGTAAAAATTCACTTCCCATCTCAATACAAGTGCAATTAGAAGAAGAAGAAAAGAGTTATTTACTCAAGAAATTTCTTTTTAAGGAGCTTCTGCAGTGTCCACAGTAAAGCAAATTGAATAGAGAAATTTTAAAACTTGGCTTTACAATGCACATACAGTTGTGCTAAGTGTAGTTGAAAATTGCCCAATTTTTTTTTTATAAAAAATAAATTACAGTGTATCCTCGATTTTACGTTCTTCAGGGAACCAAGAACTTAAAATGTGGGAAAATGTAAAATTGGGGTTCCATTGTATTTCAGCCACCAGGGGAAGAAAAAATGGCATTGCCACTATTTCCAAGTAGGCCATTCGTTTTATTCCACCAATAAGTTACGTAACTCAGATGCTTGAATTTATGTGCTGATACAGACCAGAACAATTCCAAGAAATTTAACGGGAAAATGTTTTCTTTTTAACCTTCATCCACTCTTATTTGATCCCTATGTAGTACACTGCAAGGAACACTGTAGGACGTAGATATCTGAATAGGACACATACAATCCAACTGCATTTACCTAGCATTCAGCTAAACTAATTATCAACACCAATCTAGCTTTTTTCTGCTATTGCATAATGATGATAGTTATATTTTTATGAATAACTGATCGGTCGATTTTCAACACTACTACATACACACCATGGTAGGATCATA
This sequence comes from Lepisma saccharinum, assembly GCF_977018435.1. Classification (NCBI taxonomy): domain Eukaryota; kingdom Metazoa; phylum Arthropoda; class Insecta; order Zygentoma; family Lepismatidae; genus Lepisma; species Lepisma saccharinum. Next base: position 95,482,145 of record NC_139235.1, read on the forward strand.
ATAATCTTACATTTAAGTATTATTATATTCAATTTAGCTTATTGTGGGGACCATAGGGATTCTCCAAGTAAAAATGTTTGCATTAAATTTTGTAGAGAAATGAATACCAAAATTTCCCTTTCGCTTTTAGAAAAAGAAAACAAGAAACAAAACCAATCCCAACTGTGTGAGTAAGTATTTTTTGCTTTTAAGCACCACACGTTTGAAAAACCTCCTGTCTGGAGAGGGTTTACATTATAAAAAGGTCTCATTCGCCAGAGAACGAAAGATGTCCTAGCAGTTAGCAGTAAGGATTGGTCGTGCTTTACAGGATCTTCTGGAAAATTCCTTGTGATTGTGTGAAGTAATTCTCAAGAAATATTATTTTAATAGAATAAGAAAAGATAAGGTTTTTTACCTTAACCTTCTCAAGTCTTCAGTTAGGGATCAGAACTGATAATAATGTCCTACTTTAAGCTCTCTGGCTGTGTTGAAAATTGCGTATTTTTTTTTTTCAGACAATTGTTTACAAGTCAGCATTCGATGATGAACAGCTCCCTCCTGTCCCTGTAGGTGAAGGAATTTCAGATGAAGCTTCTCTAAGTGAAAAGGAAGATGATGCTTCATCCCATGCAACAACAGATGAAGGTACCAACAGGTAAGATTCTACTAATTCTAAGCTAACGTAGTAATTCCACTTAGTTATGTATCTGGGAAGGAAGCATAACTGAGCATATGCAGAGCTTGCATGAGATTGCGAAGGCAGTAGTATTGGCAACCATCAATTCAAGTTTTAATAATACGGTAAGTGGAGGATCATTTTCCAAAGTCTAGGAATTGCACTGGGTATTCAACGAAGAAAAATTATTGTTGTGTGTGCAGTTGAATATCTCTACATTACAAGTCATTTCGGAGGGAGAGCTCCAAAAAATATCCCTTTATATTGCATGCATTTTTAAAATTAAATGCTTTTTGTAAATTAATTGTGATCATCGGTATCGAAGGTATCATTTCCTACATTTCCAAGGATACCGAATTGATGTTTGGGGTGAATGCATTCAGCAATGTCACTACATCAAGTTTTGCCAAAATCTTTTTGATACCCAAACTAAAACCCTTCATAAGATTCAGCAGGCTTAGTACAGCAATGATATTGGTCTTACAACAGGCCCTTAACCAAGATTTCATTTAAGTCGTCGCCTTGTAATCAAGGGGTCCCGGGTTCGATACCTGGTGGAGGCACATAGTGGTTCGGATCCCACTTTAAACCGTAGGTCCTGATAAACGATTGAAGAATTGGAACTAAGTTTTTAATTTGTATTGTGCTGTGCCTTCTTTAAAATTTTCTAGCTATAAGGTACAGTGGAACCCGAATTTTACATTTTCCCACATTTTAAGCTTTTTGAGCTTGGCCCAATGAAAAATTTAAAATCGAGGTTTCACTGTAATTCAGGGTGGCTACTCACATGGAATTCTGTGTGAATTATTGACTCCAGGAATTATGCGTGAATTCCGCTTGAATTTTTCTCCGTAGACTTGAAAAATTGCAACTTTTATTAATCCAAATCCCATTGAATTTATAAATATTTATAAATGCCCTGAAGCAAGTTTTTCACTATATTTTATTTTTATCGAAGAAAAATATCGAATGGAAAATGAAACAGAATTCTCTCAATCCTTTTACTTTTTTAGTGCCCTTTGCAAAACACAATATCTGACAGATGGAAGATTATTGCAAGATAAGGTATCCTGAAGTTGAATAGGCAAATTTGAGTTTGAAAATCTTGAACAATTAACAATTTTTTGTAGAGTAGTGTATTCCATAACATCTGTGACTTGTGTTTAAAGATGTATTTCGAGTCTGAATATGTGAAATTACAAATGTAAACTCCGTACCTTAAATTAAATATTTTAAATGTACATACGTACCATTTAATTGAATTGATTTAGAATTTTTGAATACGTTGGAATCGCACAAACCCTTTATATTGTTAATATATACTGAGGTGCAAAAAAAACGCAACACCTCAAAAAAATTTATAAATATGATGACATGCCAATTTTAACCGTTACTTTGTGCTTCTATGTAGGGTTTTTATAACTTTAATTGACAACAATGTATACAAAGACAATTCAGCAGCAGAATAAGCTCAATAATGGCCAAGAATGGTAACATAGTGTATACCCAACCACAATGACATACAAGTTAAGCTGCATTCTTGTGCAATAAAATTTGTTTGTTTCAACAACAAAAGCAAATAAGCCATTATTGCAACTCACTGATTGTGTCTTCTTTCTTTGAGTGTGAAATACATCACTTGAAGGAGGTAAGATGCCATTAAGTACGGAGGATGCTGCCAAAGCAGTTGCATTGGTAGAGGATTGGGGCAGCTTGCGTTATGTTGCGTACCACACCGTCCACAATTTCACATACCCTCCAGAGATACAGAGAGCTTGGTACATACTCTAGACGGCCGGGTTCTGGACGGCGGCGGTCAACATCTGCAAGAGATGACCAGTTTTTGCACCTTGAGGTTCTCCGTAATCGCCACATGACTGCAGTTGAAGTCAGAAATCAGCTTGAACAAGTGAGAGATGTGAATGTCAGCAAGTGGACTGTGAGAAGAAGGTTGCATGATGCGAAACTCTTATCCAGGAGACCTGCTACTGGCCCAGAACTGACAAGAAAACATCGAAAGAATCGCTTGCGTTTTGCAAGACACCATAGTGACTGGAATGACGAGCAGTGAGGAGCAGTTATCTTCTGATGAGTCTCGATTTAGCCTTAGATCTCCAGATGGAAGAGAAAAGGTCTGGAGAAGGACAGGAGAATGATAATTACCGTGCACATTTTCGTCAGACAGCATTCAAGGGTGTCTCTGTGATGGTTTGAGCAGGGATATGCTTGACTGCACGAACAGACCTGGTTCTTGTGGACGGTGGATCACTCACGGAACACCGCTACATTGAAGAAATCATTGGAGATCATGTTATTCCCATTGCTTACTACATTCGTGAGAATTTTATGCTCATGCATGACAATGCACGTCCTCATGTAGCACAATGTGCCAATTGGTACCTGAATGATGTTGGAATTGAAGTTATGCAGTGGCCAGCACGTAGTCCAGATCTCAACCCTATCGAGCACGTTTGGGACATTTTAGGGAGAAATGTTTGCCATCGTGCCCCAGAGACCCTGCATGAGCTGTGAGAAGTCCTCAGACAGGAATGGGAGCGAATCAACCAGTAGGATACCGCTATCATCATAAGGAGTATGCCTCACAGGATACATGCTGTAATTGATGCCACAGGGAACAACACACGTTATTGAATATGATCGGAATAGTATTAAAAAAAATTCGTGAAGTGCTACAGGGAGTCGGAAGAAGATGCTTGAGATCAAAGTGGAAGAAACATTTCATAAAATCATGGGAAATGTTCAGTGTGCACAATGACTGTACAGTTTACGTTACGTTACATTATGTTATTAATGGCGAGTTGGTTAAAGAAATTACTCTCTCTGTGTTAGAAATATTGTAGCAAGGAGAAAATACACAATTTTCTGCAAAACTTTTAATTACAAGCATGTCATAAAGAGTTTGGATTAAATATATCACCTTTTCTGTAAAAGTTTCAAGTGTTGCATTTTTTTGGCACCTCAGTGTATTTGTGTGTGTAAGTGGTGAGAGTCGTAATACATTGAAATAGATAAAACATCCACTGGAATTTTTGGAAAGTCAGTCTTGAAAGCCGTGATTTATACTTGAATTTTATCCTGGTCCTTGAGTGCTTACCGTGTAATTGTAATTTTACCATGATTGTTCTAGCATGTGGCATATGAAGTTCAAAATTCTATGAAAGAAATACTGACTGGTTGAATCCATACTTTCTACAGCATTAGTTTCTTAGTGACAATTTCTATGGATTAAGGGCCTCCGCAATGGCGCAGTGGTAGCGTTGTCACCTTGTTATCAAGGGGTCCCAGGTTTCATACCTGGTGGAGGCCCATCCCTCTTTAAACTGTAGACCCAGTAACGATTAGCTTTACTGTGCATAAAGTGGACTTAAAGCACCAACTCAATTAATCTATAGATTAAGGTTCTAAATATTCCACAGTTGATCATTCATATTGTACTTCCGCATATTAATAAGGTTTATCATACATTGCAATCTAATATTATAATTATTCTTATTCCAGGCTACGGTATGAAAGTGTTAGTAGTGAAGGATGCATTAGCGATGATGGCACAGCAATAACAGCTGAAGACCTGGAGATATCAACAAAGGCTTCCAGTAATCAAAACACAGCTACAAGACCTTTTTATTTCTATCAGGGTTAGTGCATAAACTAGTGCATGGAATAACTTTTTCACTTGAATTCTCATTTCTGTTGATGGTAGAATTTTTGTAACATGCCGCATGCCACTGATAACAGTTGCACTGATTGTCACACAAAACTTGTTACTTCATCTTCCTGTTAGTTAATTGTAATAGCATAACAGATATATGTACTACTTCCTCTACTACCTTGCAAGAAAAGTCGGCTAGTAAATGGGCCTCCCCCATGGCACAGTGGTAGCGTCATTGCCTTGTAATCAAGGGGTCCCGGGTTCGATACCTGGTGGAGGCACAAGTGGTTCGGATTCCACTTTAAAACTGTAGGTCCAGTCCCGATTAGCCTTACTGCGCATAAAGTGGACTTAAAACACCAAATCAAACCAAAATCGGCGAGTATATGGTTTACATGTGTTCCAGTGAGAACATTACAAGAATTAGTTTTTGGATCAAATCTCTGTTCTCTTTGTGCCATCACTACAAATATTGTGATTATCCTAAGCGGAAAAATTAATGCAAAATAGAAATGCACAATCTAGCAACTTTATTTTTGGGCATAAGTTATTTTTGTCTCTCTTTATTGTGGCTTACACTCTCATCTTGTAATCAAGGAGTTGTGTGTTTGATCCCAGTGAAGCAATATACTGTACTCTTCGATACATCCTTCTTTTCAAATAACATTCTATAAAACTTTACACACTTGTGTTTAAAGTTCACCTTAATAATCAAGATAGCTTTCAAAGTTTCTACTGAAAGAGCATTCTTGTCACTTGTCTACAAACCATTCATGTATGAAAACACTTGTTCAGTGGGGTTTAGGTAAATGGAGAAGAAACTTCAATATTTTAAGAAAATTGGAATGGGTTAGATTTTGATATTTGAAATAATTCCTATAACTTGACAAGTTAAAAACAAGATGCTGCAAATAGCTGTTGCGCAGCTCACACCACATTTCACCACTCCATTCTCCGCAGATACGTTGGTTCGCAGTGTTGCAACCTGGAGGGAGCGGAATAGTCTGAGGATTTTGACCGAAATTTGTATGTGCTTTTTCCTGGGCTGTTTTCTACCTGTCAGAGTACAGATCTTCAGCTCACCTTTCGCCAATGACACTTTTCCTTGTTTTAAAACTTGAACTCCCTGATGGCGCAGTGGTAGCGTCGTCGCCTTGTAATCAAGGGATCCCAGGTTCGATTCCCGGTGTGGTTCGGATCCCACTTTAAACTGTACGTCCAGTCCCGATTAGCCTTACTGTGCATCCATCCATTTATGGCAGTGCTTGTGGACTCGACAACATTATACTTAAGTTTATGTAATTCCTTCTGATTTCGCAAATATGTTGCAACATTGTAAACAATTTATCTGGCCTGTCCTCTAAGGGGCTTTTCAGAGCAGATTGTGGATTTCGTTGGACCCAGCATGATTTGATTTCTGCATTTCAAAAATATGCAGTCAAGAGTAAAGAGCAAGAACATTTCAGTGCTTTAAAAAAGGACACAGGCAAGCGTATTATCAGATTGCCTTCTCGTAGTGATTGTTGTACAATAAACAAAATAACCCCCACCCCACTCGGCTTTAAAAAAGAAACCAGGCCACTGCTCGATGTCTCATTCAGAAAATGAAGTCATTCGCCCAGTAGTTTCTCTTCGTTATAAACGTTAACGCATGTGCGTAATACTACAGTTTAAGATCCTCACACCACATGCATTTTCAAAGACCGGATGAAATCAAATGAACCACTGATAAACTGAGCACCGACAATCTACACAGTAAAAATAGTTTGTCATATTTGTTTTAGCTTAATTTTGCTGAGTTAGCACCACTCGTAGTCTGAAGGCCAGACCAGTACGTAGAAGAGTGGTGGGGAGGATGACGTAATTGGAAGTTCTCTGCAACGATCTGCACATATCGGGACTTAACTTGTCAGGCTATATGCAACAATGCCATAGTTCATAGTGATAGTAGAGAAGGTGTATTATTGCAGTAATTATATTCTGATAAATCATTGTCACAAATAATAGGACATTTTTGCACCCTGTTTTAATTTCCAAAAATATTGGGACAAGCACTCAAAAAAAGGGACTGCCCCGGCTAATACTGGGTGCCAAATCACCTTACCCTACCCAGAGCATTAAAATGTGTGTGTGTGATGCAAATAAGAGGAATCTTTTTTTTCCCTTTCAGCATCCGATGGACAACATATTTACATGCATGCTTTGAACATCCGCATGTTGGAACACGTGTATGGCTCCCTAGACCAGTGCCCTGAAGTTGTCCAAGGCAAGATCATTGAGAAGGAATCTGGATCAATGACGGAAGAGCTTCGCCATCGCCTTCGGTACCTGCAGCATCTACCTGTGACCTGTCAGTTTGAAGTAGTCGAACTCAATCTTCAGCCACCAATGATTACCAGAAAAACGGTGGATCATTTTAAAGGTAAGACCAGACGTTGCATTGGTTACATGTAGGGCTCGGAAGTTGAGGACCTATAAATTGCCAAAAAAAATACCTAAAAATATCTAAAAAGGACCTAAAGAAAAAGACTTATAAATGTGATCCAAATTAATTAATAACTTCAGTTTTGAAAGAACACTAAGTTGCTGACCAAGGCAGTTTATTAAGATATAAAAACACTTAACATGTAACGTTTCAACCCTGTATCAGGGTCTTCCTCAGACGAAGAACTAAAACGTTACATGTAGTATGGAAACAAGGCTTAATTATATTACTTCAGTTTTAATTACATATTTAATGAATATGCACGGCACCTCCTTATCTGACTTGAGATCTTTGCAGGTACGTGCTGTCTGGTCGTATACACGGTGCTGAAAGCTTCAAACCAAGAGAAAGTTGCCACTTATAGCGCGACCGTCCAGACAAGTTATGGTTAAAGGATCTTGTACTGTACCTGCTACAGTTATCCAAAAATGTTTTTATCTCGTTTCAGGGATGGTTCAAATATATTTATTTATTTTATTTCTTTACTTCAGAAAGGATGTTTAAGAGGTGATGAACTGATGAAGATTTGAATTGAGAATGGGCAGTAAAAATGTAGTCGAAAGAAGTGAAGTTGCAAAAAAAAAACTGTTAAGACCTTAAAAAGAAGGCTAAAAAAGGACCAATAAGCCAAAAAAATGCCCAAAAAGGGACAAATAATACCCACCTTTTTCTGGCCTACAATGACCCAAAATGAACATATTATGTTGGGCCTAGTCTTCAGATACTTGGAAAAAGAAGGATTTTTCAACTTCCGAGCCCTAGTTACATGATACAAGTAGTGCAATTTTTGGTTTAACATACTGTCACATATTCCTCTCCTTCTCTAACTCCTAATGAGTTTACCACTTCGCAAGGTGGATTGATTTAAATCAGGATTTAAATAAATAATTTATAGAACTTTTTTTAAAAATTCAACTTTCTTCTTCTTCATTTAACACTAATTATTGGGAGACACAATGAATAATTTTACCTCCGCTAAAAGCCCTATCTTTAAGAAAGAAAACAAAACAAATTTTGTGTCTACGACAATTAGTTCAGGAGTTACGATTTTTTTGTACTTCACGGAAAGTTTGTAAATGTACCGGCGTGAACGGGAATACAGGCACTCGAGAGGTCTGGCGACTAAAGGTTAAGTAACAAAATGTTGTAATTTGAAGTATCTGTTTTCAAGACTTTCGCTAAAAACTTCATTCTAGTGTATTTATAAAATGGAAATTGTATGGGTGTATGTACATTAATGTAAAATTAATGAGTGTGGTGATAGTTGATGCAGCTTTTTCAAAGATCATTCAGTACATTATTTTTTAATTGAACATAATACATATGCATGCACACATGTTACTTGACATAAACTTCTGTTTTCTAGATCAAATAGAAATGCGCCGTAAAAGACGACAGCGCCGTGCGAGAGAAGAGAAGAGGCGAGAAAAGCGTATAACAGAAGAAGAAAACAGGAGACTCGGGCTTTTCCCTACACCACATATTCGTATTGAGTCCCAATACCATTTTCCTCAGTGTGGCCCACAAACGTAAGTACATGTTTCATATCTATTCAGCTTGACTTTCACTAGTCGGCAAATTATTGTATTTTCTCTGGTACAAACATCAGCAGGTGCATTCTGTTTTCTTGGGAATATTGCAAAATGCTATTTTGCTACATTGTTAGTTTGAGAAGTGTTAATGGAAAAACCATGTAGGCATTGTACGCGAACTTTTTGGTGACTGGAAGAAATCCGGAGGTTCTCGTCGACGTGTTTCGGAGGGTAAGGTGGAAGAAATTCGAGCGGAATTTCAGAGAAGCCCACACTTCGCCAAGTGTCCAAACAGTTCAAAGTTCGAACTTCGCACACCATGCCTTAATGGTTTTCCCATCAGGTGCTCCACCTCCATATTCTCTCCGGTAATTTCTTTGCACTGTAATGATTGATTTGGTCTCTGCATACCAGAATACAGATTGTGCGCGCTGCTGCGGAGTTGCCATTGTGCTTTATGCGATTGTGGCGCTGCATAGTGAGAGAGGGGTGAACTTCGAGGTCATGCAATAAAATTCTATGAGTTTCTCTTTTGTATATTACCACTCGCATTCCATTATGTTTCATAACCTTTTAGCAATGATGGAATGTGGGAGGTTTGAACGGAACACGCTTTAGAGTTAAATTATATTTTTCCAATGAACTGCTGAACAATTATTGACACAAACTTCACATTGTTGTAAGACGCTATCAGTATTACATTTGAGAATTGTTTTATACACTTCAGTCTTGAAGGTGCCCTCCTTTTTTTTTTTTTCCAAACAGGACAGTTTATGGAAAAGTAAACGTGTTGCATTTGTTTCAGGTCTAAGAGGGTAACCCCTAATGAATCGAGTGAAGGAAGCAGTCGCAGCCCATCAGTGATGAATCTTGGTGCTTTGTCTTCAGAAGTGGAAAGTCTTGGTATAAGCTCCCCTGATATGCATACCAGCGATGAGAACATCAACGTTCAACCATCAGAAAGCAGTGGTCCATCATTTGCCCAGGTATGTTGAATCTACTGGTAATTTTAATGGAAAATGGATTATTTGTGTGATGGAGTGAATTATTTTTGAATACTTCTCTGAATAACAATAGTTTTTAATATCATGCATTCTTAATTTTACATTCTCCAGTGTCTAGTGCTTCTTTTACCTATTCTAACATGACATTTCAGAGAGCACCTTCTCTTATATTTTTTGTGCTTTGGCATGGTAAACGTAACCACGAACTGGTTGTAAACAAAGCAAATGATGCACTACTATCTCCTCCCTGGATATCACAACCTGTGTTAATGAAGGCTGTGGTCCTTTTAAAATTAATCAGTTACAAAACAGCAATGTTCAAACACACACCATTTTTTCCACACAATATGCATATTTCTTTTTGCCAGTGGTGTGTATCGAATTTGTAATGCCATGTGATTTAGTACAAGTTCAATGTGCTAACCAACTTCTCCCATGGATCTCACCAGCAGCTAAGATAAATTTTCTTTGCATGTAGATGAGAAAAGAGGTGTTCTCTAGAAATATTTGTGTTAGAATAGGTAAACAATGGATAATGTCCAATTAACGTTACATATATAACATATAATAATATCCCATGGCTCGACAGCCCTTCAAGGGCCTAGGCCAATCTCACGACTGCCAGTTCCCCCCCCCCCCCCCACACAATCCTACCTAGAGGCGTGTGGTCAGCACATCGAACCCTCAGCTGTTATAGGAGTTTTCCTAGACCAGGTTATGCTACTCACTCATAGCTCCCCAATTGTCTCGCAATGGTAGGTTGCCACCAGTCTTATACACAGGCTAAAAACCCAGAGTCCAAAGCACTGCACCTGAGACAGCATGGCCACGGAGAAGGACAATTAACGTTACATACTAAAGTTATTTTTTCTCTTTGAAATGATTCTGATTTATGATTTTTCTAACTAGGATATGGACTTTGAAAATATTGGAAGATAAACATGTTTTTTTTAATTGTCGATCTGCTGGTGACTGAACCACTTTAATCATTCAGGCATAACCAATTTTTCATCAACTACTTTTTGGTAATGTCCTCTTTTCCACATATTATGCCCTGGGCTGCATTCTTGCAGGCTAACAAGGCTCAGGCATCTGGACTCACCTTCCATATAGTCTTCTGTGCGGCTTGTGTTGTCTCCTGTCCATCATCACTTTTCATCCCCGTCCATCATCACTTTTCATCCCCAGCTTCCATTATTGGGCAAAAGTGTCAGAAAGGCAAAGGAAAATAAAACAAATTAATCCTTTCTCAATATACTCTTGCGGGATTGTTTTGCGAGAAACAATCTGATTGGCTTTGTGTAACACTTAAAACTGCATGATAGAAATAAAAAATACGAGAATTATTGTCCATTGCCTGTGTTAGTGTTTTATATTATGCATTTGTACCCACTCTTTAATAATTGGCTGCCTAGTCTGAAATTGGCATGTTAAGTGCAGCTTTGGTCTGTCTTGTTGAGGCCACGATTCGGCTTTCAGCAATAATAATGCCATTGACAGACTACTTTTGAATGTTAAAGTTCCCCCCCCCCACAACCATTTCAAAGTATAAAATATCTGGAAAGAATAAACTTCGTACAGGGGTGACCCATAAGTCACAACGTGGTTTGAACAAATGATAACTTTTTTATTATTAAATATTTTATCAATTTTTATTTACAATAAAGTTGGGAAATTTGTTTACATTATGTATGGAAAGTCATATCCTTTAAATGACTCCCATTATTGGTTTTTCAAAGACGTGCTCTTTCTACACTTGTTCCATGACAGCTGTTAGCATCGCTGGCTGTAATGTTCTAATTTATGTATGAATATTCTCCTTCAGTTGGTGGATGGTCTGAAGCTTGTTAGCATACACCCTTTTTCAAATAACCTCACAAGAAAAAGTCAGGAGCAGTCAGGTCAAAAAATGATATTTTGTAATTTCTTTGGGATGACTTTGTTATTGTGTGTGTGCTGTGGTCAGAAGTAGCGAGCTACTTGTAGCATCGCTACTGTAACTAGCTACAAAATTTGTAGCTGTAGCGACACTACATTTTGAAAATTGTAGTTGTAGCGGTAGCGAAGCTACAAAATTCCGGTAGTTGTAGCAAAAATTTTGCTACAGCTACATTTTTTCTCAGCATTTTGAGGTGAATTTTGAATGTGGCAACAGCGTCAGAAAAAATCGACAATAACCCTTAATTTTGCAGGAGGTTCATGAAGACAGTCTATTACATGGAGGTACAGATTATCTAGATTGTAGGTTATAGATATCTTCGTAATTTATTTAATTAGTAGCTGAATAATTCAGATATCCAGATAACTAACTGACATATATGAATATATTCCTGCTAACAGCTACGTCTTTTTAGCTGCATCGCTATTTTGGGGAGAAACATGCCTCGTTTGCTGCACCACTGGAAAAAAGTGCCTCGTTTGCGTCACCCTCGGAACAAATCCTGTGGATATTCATGGTGTAAGAGACACCAAAATGTCATTAATTGCTGTGTAAGACGCAACTTGCAGTGCAAAAACGAGTGATGCATTTTTCACTGCACTGACAAGGGAATAGTGCCAGCAATAAATGGCTCAGTACGGTAACAGCATTTATCATCGTCAGTATATAGGATCTCACTAGCAGGAAATTATTGTTACAAGAATGATCGAGTTTCTGGAATTACAATCATTTTCGCGATAGTATTTGTTCACAATTTTTAAAATTACAATACTTTTAGAACAGTCAAGTTTACGTGACAGTTTCCTCAATAACTTTATCATATTGCAAAAAGTATGTACGAGGTATTGACTTTCCTACAGAAACGACAATTTTCTTTAGTTAATACGTATACATAGTTTTCAAATTTATGTATTTCTCCTACTTTTGCATCACTTTTCTGTAACATTTGCTAATCATGACATCATCATCCCTTGCTGTTTCCTGCTTCTGGCTGGGTCAGCATACAAGTCAAGCATCTCCATTTTTTCCTGGTCTTCCACCACTCCTCTCTTTCCATGGTGTTCCAATCTTGTCCTCTTCTCCTAACACTCTCCGCTATCTGCTCTTTCCACCGACATCTTGGTCTATCTCGTGGCCTTATTCCCACTCCTTGTGCATTGTAAGCTCTTACTGCTAGTCTTTCTGCATCCATCCTCTTCATGTATCTGAACCATCTCATCTGTGCCTTACCTGTTCTGTCCTGAAGCTTCACTACACCCACTGTCTGTCGGATCTCCTCATTCCTTATTCTATCCCTTCTAGTCTTCCTCAAAAGACTCCTTAAAAATTTAATCTCCACTGCCTGCATCTTTTTTTTTGTCTCTCTCTGTCATTGTCCAACTCTCTGCTCCATACGTAATTATTGGCACATAGTATGTGTTATATATTACCTTCTTGCATTTCATAGGTACATCCCTGTTCCATACTAATCTTCGAACGCTTTGATATAGTCCACCACCCATTTGTCCTCTTCTGTTTACCTCCTCATCTATTCTTCCACTTCATTCAATCGTGACAATGAGGATGAATGGTTTATTTAATTATTCTCTTATCTATAGTCGCTTTCTGTAACTTTCGGCTAATTGTGAGAACGAGGAAGAATGATGAATGATGAGCAGTGCGGGGAATGGAGGAGCAGGAGGATCCCATCCTCCCAACTTGGCGTCTTTCCTACTTTTTGTTTGAGTCCATTTTATTCATAGATAAGCTGATCGAGACTGGATCCGAACCACTATGAGCCTCCGCTGGGAATCGAACCTGAGGCCCTTTTGTAGTCAAAGGGCTTCAAGTACTTTTCATTCAAAATGCTGTCTTCATATCAGTCTATAAAAAATGAAATATTTATTCTCAAGAAAAATATATTGATGTGAACATACGTAAATACGTAATCCTACCAAATTTGATTTGTGTATAGTTGTAATCATTACTTTGGGTAACACACTAATTGCAATATTCATATATCAAATTTGCATTGATATGCCACTTGCATAGGTATGGTATTCTCAAAACTATAGTAAAAATAAGTAACTGAAGTAACACTGCTATCAAAATTATTGAATGACTGGAATCATGATAATAGATAACAGAATTTATTTACCAGTAGTAGGAGATTTTTTAATACCTATATGGTTGTTTTTTTTATTTTTTTTATGCAGAAGTAGCGCAAAAAGTAGCAAAGTAGTGAGTATCGAACAGGAGTAGTGTAGCGAAGCTACTTTTAAAATGTAGCGTTCTGATCACTGTGTGTGTGTGTTTTTTTCTATAAAACTCCAATTTTTTTTATTCACTGTGCAGTTGTATTTCCATGATAAATCTCATTGTGCAATACAATTTCTGAAGGAAAGACAAAATTAATAATCAAGAAAGTTATTAGCTTTTCAAACAGAGTTGTGGCCCACCCTGTATTAAATACTCAAGATTTTTTCTTTGTTATTGCTGAAAGTTAATGTTTCCTTCTCCCAAGAAAGCCTACTAAGCAATTGTTACTGCACATAAACAATATTTTCTGCTTGTGGTTTCCATAGAAATGGTTTTGAGTAACCGAAAGTATTCAGTTCGTAAGAATTGAATACATATTATTTCACCATATTTATTTTTGCCGGTCTGAAAAATGCAGCGAACAAAAAAGGATGAGGTTTTCCCTAAGTTCGTGAGAAAATATACTGTGGAGCAGCTCTATGGAGGCAGCAAGAAAGTGTTGGCCAAGAGGAGCCAGACTATTGTACGAGAACCTAGTTTCCATCATCTGGCACAACCAAGAGGAAGAGATGCTAAGCTGAAAGATATAAAGATTCCCGACCTACACCCCTTCGGCAACATAGCTAAGAAGCAATCTAAACTTGATGCCTCCCAACAGCTGATGGATCTGCAAAGTAAGGCTGCCAAGATGCATCAGAAGTTGAAGAAGGAAACAGACGAGAGGGATGCTGTCGAGGCCGACCTTGTTGATTGTAAGCAGAGAATGGTAGAGTTGAAGCTTTCCTTGAAAGAAGCAACAAACCGACGTGACAGTCTGCTTCCCATGTTACGGCAGTACAGGGAAAGGGTTGAAGCAGAGGGGAAGAAGTTCGCCAAAAAACAACAATCGAAGCTGTTGGGAGATGCTGTGGATTCCAACAAGCGGATGGACGTTAGTGAAATTGTTGATTTCCTGAAGAAAGATCCCAAGTTCTTTTCTGTGCTGAAGAATTTTGTCAGTTTTGTGTACGGCTCCAAGGAATTACAACTGACAAAGGATGTTTTACAATCCATGGAAGGAAGATCATGCAAAGATGACACACGTACAGATCCATCTTCTGGAAAACTTTCAAACTCTCAGGAAAAGCAAATCCCTCTAGTTTCAGAATTGGATTTATTTCGCAGGAAGGCCAATTTTAAAAGTGGACTCATTAAAAGTTACTGACCGAAAGCCATTGTCCATGTTTCGAAATAATTTTGTACATCAGTGTACATTTTATTGAAGCATACTAGTTTTTATTGGTATAAAATTTTAATCTAAGACTACAGTGTACATTTTATTGAAGCATACTAGTTTTTATTGGTATAAAATTTTAATCTAAGACTACTTTGATGAAATTTTAATTCCATTTTTTTACTTACTTAGTACAAGTGCATATGCAATATTTTTTGTATTATTGCAAAAATTTTACAGGCTGCTTTGCTAGCAACAGCGAAAGTTCCAGCCAAACCTCAACCTGATGCACATTGCAGCTTACGTTTTCATCATTGAAGTTGCTTTGTAATTAACATTGCTGAATGTAAGCCTGTGCATTTAAAATTTACATTTCACTTCACCTCATAGTCTTGAGCTTTCGAAGATTGCAGTGGTGTATAAATACCACATTTGGTGGGAATTCTCTTTTGAAATGTTGATTTTGTGTAAAGTGGTATATCAGAATCAATTTTGGAATCTGCAAAAATTCAATACATAAACTGATACTGATTCTCAATTTCATACAGAGCCTCGATGTTGCAGTGCAGTGGTAGCGTCATCACCTTGTAATCAAGGGGTCCCAGGTTCAATACCCCGTGGAGGTACATGGTGGTTCGGATCCCACTTTAAACTGTAGTTCCAGTCCCGATTAGTGCATTAGGTGGACCTAAAACAACAATTCATTCAATTGCAAAATCAATAAAAGAAGTCATTCATTGTTAAGACAATGTGTTGTTTTCACTAAGGGAAATCTAAGAATTATAGGCTGTCTTGTAATACAAATCTGTTGCACTACTCCCATCTTACATATACAAGGTGTTCCGAAATGAATATTGGGGTTTTAATTAAGTGTATATTCTATTACATATACAATACAGAAACAGGGTGGCGACAGACCTGGAAAACCGGGAAAAGTCTGGGAATTTGAGGTGTCAAAAAAGGTCAGGGAAATGTCAGGGAATTTCGTCTTCATTTACGTTATTTATTTATTTAAAGATATCGTTATGGAATTGCACGGGAACAGGAAACAGGAAATCTCGTTCGTAAGTTTCGGCCTCAACGTTTAGGCCCCTTTTATGCGCAACTCATCCACGGCGCCAGAAACCAGTGATGGCAGGAGGAGAGAGAGAGAGAAATTTTTCTCGCCCGGTCTTCTCAGCGGGAAATTTAAGTTCGAACACTCTTTGGAGGAAAATTGTTATAACTCGGGCACTATGGGAGCGATCTACTTCGGATAAGTGTTGTTTTGCAGCTAAAACATCAGCGCATGCAACCGTGTACAATTCAGAACACCGGACCGAGGAAGGGCGGCTTGGGTGTGTGTGTGGGGGAGGGGGTACGTCCCCCGAATTTAAATGGAAAAAACATAAAAAATTGGAGTTTGCCCCTCTTCTCCCGCTATTTTGGGGAGAAGGCGCGAACTTTAGTATTCTTTTCAAAGAATGGACATTTCTCAAGAGAATGAAACATATTTCATGTTCTTGGGTGCCATACAAGTTGAATAATAAGTCAAAATATGATTATTATTTTTTTTACGAAAAATGGGTAATTTGCATTTTTGGAGGAAAATTGTTATAACTCAGGCACTATGGGAGCAATCTACTTCGGATCAGTTTTGTTTTGCAGCTAAAACATCATAGCATGCAACCGTGTACAATTCAGAACGCCGAACCGATCAAAGGGGGTTTGGGGTCGCGACCACCGAATTTCAATGAAAAAAAAAACATAAAAATCTTGAGTTTGCCCCCTCTTCTCCCGCTATCTTGGGGAGAAGGTGCAAACCTTAGTATTCTCTTCAAAGAATGGACGTTTCCAAAGAGATTGAAACATGTTTCATGTTCCTGGGTGCCATACAAGTTGAATAATGAGCCCAAATGTGAAACTCTGTTCGGAAATGTGGCATGGATATGTTGTGGAGGGGGGGGGGGGAGGTTGGTCATCAATATGAATTTCCCAGGCTTGCTCCAGACCTGTGTCAGAGTTTCCACCCAAACAAACATATGAGTATGAAGGTCCAAAAAGCACATTCATTTCGTAATCAGCGCCATGATACCATATGGTATCATCGGGCCAGTACGACCTTACTCTGATGATACCACATGGTATCATCGGGGGAGTAAAGGTTAAGCCTCTAAATATTACCTGGAAAATGATTTGAATTATCATTTTTTCTTCTCCGTATAGGAGTAGTAAGGGGACTTGTCAACAGATGGAGGGGATAAGAGCGGGTGGCTCCATCCGATACTTGTCGGACGTCGTAGTAACGCATTTTGTTGGGTAAACTGAAGGAACATGGAAACAAATATGTTCCATTGATACATACGATTTTTGTCGAATATCGCCACCATGCGACAGAAATTGCATGGACTGCAACATCCAACAAAAATCACATGCATAAACAAGAAGAGCTTTAGACTGCAAATATGCTGCTGGAATTTTATTGCTCTTCTGGCTCACTTCACCTTATTTAATGTAGCAGTGCTTACGAAGGTTTTCTTTCATCATCCTGACGTATTACTGGTTTCGCACGAGTTAACATACGTTTACAGTGACATTGCACTATTCTTAGATATCAAGAAGAATCCAACCAAACGGGATATATATTGAATACTATCACGAAAAGTGAAACTTAAATCTGCATTGGTGAACGAGAGCATGCTCCCAACCTCAAATTTACTGCAACACTAGTATTGCAATGAAATTAACGCCACACTCTGTCCTGTCTGTTTAAACTGGTGAGAGATGGTCATTAATCTCTCACTGAGGAAGGTTAATGTCCAATATTATGAAATAAAATACTAATAATAAATACGTAAATATTTTAATATCATATTTACTCGAATCATTCAATCATAAAAGCAAATCACATTCTTCAAGAATTGACTCTTCTCTGCCAGCCCTGCTAAATTTTCACTTTCCATCTACTGATTTATACGAGGGGTGGCCAGAAAGTAATTTCCAATTAGTAGGGATATTGATTTTTCGCAAACGCCAAAACCGTGAAAAATGGTAATTGCTGCGAAGTTATGTTTAGGAATGTGCAGTGATGTCTGGACACATTTTTCGCCCTTTCGAAATATCGAAATAATGCGAATTTGGCATAAAATGCCAAGAATGTCTTAAAACAACGAAAAATTCCATGAAATCCAACATTCTTGTCTTTTCTAGGCCATGTTTGTGTACATAGAACATTCAAGTTTTCCAACATTTTACTCAAGAGTAAACTATAGAGTTATACGTACATGGAAAAATTCCGACAGCCACATTAAATCATGTATTCCCCACAATTTTTTCAACTTCTAGCAAAACCATTTGCATCACAGAGCAAAGTGCCAGGGTTCTAACAGGAGAGCGAGTGCGTATCTACCGTCACACGGAGCCACATTTTCGTATTTGTCGCACGAGATATGTTTTGAATTAACAAGCTATGTGCGCACCATCGGCATTTGTCGAGCGAGTAATAATGGAGCTCAGTCGTTAAGGCGTCTGACTACTATGCAAGATACCCAGGGTCGATCCCCTGCGGGGGAGAACCGGGATGTTTTCCACCTATTCAAATTGCTCCGGCACCCACCCAGCATCATATGAAGTTGGTAACTTGAGGAAACTTTGAGGGATAAAGGTAGCCAGGAGTGTGGTGCTGATCACATCACCCCCACCTTCAGCCGTGATCAAGAAAGTGTGGGGCCCTAACTCCACACCCCTATACACCTTCATGGAAAAGTGCAGGGGAGCGCTTTACTTTTACTTCCTCAAAAATCTGTTCCAACATATCAAACTGTCACGAAAATACGTATACCATGTGACCTACAATTTAAAATAATAGTTTAAAAGCACAATGGAGTATTAAGTTTCGGTATATTTGGCAGATAAATGTGCTAAAACAAAAACGCGAATTTTGGGAAACGTAACACTAACAAGTCAAAAAAAGATAATGCCAATTTTTCGTGCCATAATATATCGGTATCTGTCACGTGAGATTGATTGATTTTAATTGTTTGGGTGTGTCGCCACTTATGGTCATTATGCACCCTTCAGTATACCAGCTGGTCCATTTATAATGATAGTATGGAATATCGCATGCAGAATGCATCCAATCAAAAAATTGCACAAAAAAAATTTCATACTATTGAGGGGGTAAGTCAATGCCGCAATGTGAAATTTCAAATGGAACACCCCCATTCGTTTTACATATTTGGATTCTATGTTGAAAGAGAAGTATTTTTTGTTCGAAAAAGTTTGTAAAAAAATTGCAACCTTCGAACATTTACAAACATTTGGTAGTTTCAGTTTCATTTTGTTCCCTTTATGTAATAACAGTTTTGGTTTCCGTTGAGAACATTGCAAAAACGAATTTTTCATATTCATATTCTTTATTTTGTTCGATTCAATTGTTTCACTTATATGCAAGAGTTAAGTTGTTTGCTTTACAGAGAAGAGAGAAGTAGCTTTATGCATTGAAAAATGAGTCCGCACTCATGGTTCTTGCAAGCAGAGGGTTCCAAACCTCAGTGGAAATATCAACATATAATACCGAGAATGTATAAGGAGACTGATAAATTACAAATTGTATTTCTTAATCAATCACTCTTCACTCTTATCTCATTTAGTCGTAACTTTAAAAATAATCAAGTATTTTATTTTAAACTTACTGCGTATGGCAAAATTCCGTAATCCTTCCCTAGCTTGTGAATTGTAATAATTTTCCAAATTCACTATTTTGCAGTTTGAATTCAAATCATAGAGAATAGAGAAATTAAGTCAATTTCATAGAAGATAATATTTGTACTTAACAAAACCATACGTGGATCTGTATGAATTTATTGTTTCCATTTGCAAATACATCAATTTACTTTATTTTGCAATTGTCAGGGAAAAATGTAAATTTTGTCCTGGAAAACCTGGAAAAGTCAGGGAATTTCATTTCTGCTTGTTTGTAGCCACCCTGAGAAATGAAACATACCTTAAAAGGAAGGGTAACTCAAACAGTTTTTTGTCACAAGTTGCAAGTGTTCAATGTGAGATCCCCTTGTGACACGGCACACACATCTAGTCTGTAGGCAATTTCTTCCCACACTCAAGCTAGCATGTCTGGTGTAACAGACTCCACAGCTGCATCAATCCTGCGTCGCAATTCAGGGAGGTCGGCAGGTAGCGGTGGCATGTATACACTATCCTTTACATACCACCACAAAAAGAAATCACAGGGGGTGAGGTCAGGAGATCTTGGGGCCCATTGCAGAAGAGTCACGTCATCCTCACAATGACGACCGATCCATCGTTAGGGAAAAACAGCATTCAACCAATTCCGTACTTCACGATGAAAGTGAGGGGTCGAGCCGTCTTGTTCCCAGATGATGGTTCCCTTTTTGCTCACGATCCTGTTGAGGGTAGAACCATTGCTGGAGCATGTCCAAATAAGCAGTACCAGTGATAGTGTTTTCCACAAAGAAGAAAGGTCCATGCACTTGTAATTTCATAGAGCACAAAAGACATTCACTTTTGTTGAATCCCTCATCTGCTGCACTGTTTGGTGTGGATTTTCAGAGCCCCAAATACACACTTCACTCGTCCACTAAGATGAAATGAGGCTGCATCACTAAAGATTATACGTGTAAGAAAATCGTTTTTCCATGTCCAGCACATTTTCGCAGAAGTTGGCACGGGTCATCTTCAGGCTTTAGGGCCTGTAACAGATGTAGACGGTACGGCCTCATGTGTAGTCTCTTTCGTAACACCCTCCAAACAGTCGTGGACGGCATTGACAGTTCTCGACTTGCCCGCCTTTCAGATTTCCTGGGACTCCGACCAAAACTTGCTCTGACCTGTTCCACTTGCTCATCTGGTAGACGTGGTCTTCCGGAGCTCTTCCCTTTGCACAGGCATTCCGTATTCTTAAATACCATCTTCGGATGTTATTATCCGATGGGGGATCACATCCATATTCCCGCCGAAAAGCACGTTGCACTCCAATTGCTGAGTTACACCTTGCGAATTCCAAGACACAGAAGGCTTTACGCTCAGGAGTCATCTCCATCTTTACTACTAGCGCCGTGCTGCGGCGGAGTTACGAAACATTACATCACAAGGAGAAACAAAAACTGTTTGAGTTACCTTTCCTTTTAAGGTATGTTTCATTTCTGTAATGTATATGTAATAGAAGCTACACTTCATTGAAACCCCGATATTCATTTTGGAACACCCTGTATGAATAACTGGAATAAAATAACACAGCACACAATAACACTGCCAGGTTTTCTATCGTACTTCTGAAGGATGGAAATGATGATAAGGTAAAAAGGGGTGGATGCAATGAAGCAGAGACTGTGCTTTCCAACATCTAAAACCCAAGTGTCTTCATAGTAGTTTTTTTAACGTAAACTTTTTTCAAAATTTTCAATTTTTTTTTCAGTCATTCTTATCTTCTAGCGCATTTCTTGTTATTTTTTCTGTTTCCCCAAATACTAATGAGGAGGTGTGCAAATTTGTAACATTTGTGTTTAAATGCTTTAGAATTCCATTAAAACATCAAATATGTATACTCTGTCCCTGGAATGTGTGGAGCAAGGCCATGCACATAGTGGCAGAGAAAGGGGGGGGGGGGAATCGAGTGACCAGAGTGAAGCAGTACACTTTCTTTTGAAGGCTGGTAACTGCAGTTGCTCTCCCCCCCCCCCCACCCCCATACACAATATCATCCACTCTCACGTGTTCATTGGAGAGTGTGTGTACATAAATATGTAAGTTTCCCGTCCACTGTGCACCATACCATGAGGCATATATGGTAGAGCCCCACATATTCTTCGATCTCTGCAAGGTTTTTTTTTTTTTTTTTTTTTTTTATATATATATATATATATATATATATATATATATATATATATATATATATATATATATATATATATAGTTTGGGAGGTGATGAGATTAGCACAATCACATCTAGTTCCTGTGCTGTGAAATAATATAAACTTTATTCGAAATCCATGTTGTAAACACACAGTATTGCCAGGTCGAACTTTGGTTTTTAACGTGGATATGTATACAAATTTCCACCAGGATTCAACTTTCTTTATTTCGTGTTTTCATTCGTATTTATGATATTCATTTTATATGAAGTTTCTATTTTTTAATAACTGTAAAATATTTTTGTTAATTTAAATTGTTTTTCTTCAATTTGTTTGGGAAATATATGATTTTTTGGTTATTTGATTGTTGAAGGTGTCTCCCTTTCGCACAACGTGAGGACAACCGTGATGGGTTGTGACATCACTAGAGGAATGCCTACATTGTGAGGTTTTGTTCTCTTAGCATAAATACACTGCAAGCGTATTATTTATGCTAAGATAATTAAACCCAACAACCCTTACATAACAAATTAGGCATTTAGCCTTAGATCTGAACATAATTTAGACTCATTATGTTTAATTTATAATGGAGGTTCCTCAAACTTAATACTACGTTTCTTTCACTTTCAGTTGTTTCCTCATCATAAATCTTAGTTCTGAAATCCTTGATTCATACCCATTCCAACCTTAGATCATCCAACCTATTAATCGAACCTGGGTCTCCTGCGTGGCAGTCAGATGCCCTTCAGACAAGACCACCACGGCTCCAAATATATACATAAGAATTGGTAAATTTCATGATTTGTCACGTCACTAATGCATGGTGTGGTAGGAAAAACATATTCCGCAATTTTAGTTCCTTCAGTAGTCAGCAACTCCAGAATATAAAGGAGGACATGGCAACAGTGAATGTTCCCCACGTTGGCATAATATTTTCTCATCCAATTGCAGATGCTCCGAGATGGCAAAAGCAAAATGCCTTCAAATTGGCCAAGGGCCTCGCCAGCCGAAAGGAAACTTGTGGGCAGCACTCCAGCGAAGGATCTTGACCAGCATGCAGACAGCAATTCAGAATCTGAGATGTACACGTCGGCAGCACCTGTATTCAGCCAGAGCTTTGGTGATGCCATTGCCATGGCTCTAGAGAAAGCTGCATCAGGGAATGGAGACACTGCAGGTAAGCTATTGTTTCGTGGTGCAAATTTCGGGGGGGAAATGCCAAATTTTCAAAATTTCCCGAAAATTACAACTTTCAAAAATTTCTCAAAAAAGTGAGTGAAGGGGTGGAAAATGGTCGGTAAATGTCAGTAATTTGTCAGTATTTTTGGGGCAAAAATGGTGTTAACTTGAGTAGTCATCATTTATATCCATCACACGAACAACATTGTATCCAACAAAAATCAAATACCACAGACAAAGCATAACAGCATTGTTGATTTGTCTTACACATTTTTCGCCGGCCCCCGTGGCAGAGTGGTTAGCACGTCGTGCTATGATGCCAAGTTTCCCAGGTTTGAGTCCCGGCCTGGGCATGGATGTTTGTGAGTGTCCATTCATTGCCATCTTTGCAAATTAGCCAAATGTGGCAGAAAAGTGAAGTAAAATGAAGCAAATCAATCAATCAGTTTTACATATTTTTCCTCAGGGAGTTCCATGGGTGCAGAAAACTCTTCCATCTGTTTACTAGAAGCCAAAGACAATTTTTCTCCAATTGGTCTTTGTCATCTCTGTTGGTTAAAATGTTGTTTGTGTGACTAATTCAATTATTACAGTGTTATAATGAACAACATTATGAGCATATGTTAGAGCTAAATACTTGACATTAAAAAACTTCATGAAATTTTTAAAAAATGACCACTGCGAGAGTATTACCATTGAGTATGGATGGTTGATATATCAACCAGCAATGCATGGCAACAATTAACGTGCCATTTCTTGAAAACTATACATTATATTTCAGTTCTGTCTTTTTTATTCATTAGTAAACCTCTAAAGGTATTACATACTCAAATTTCAAAGCAGTGTGTCCATTGTTACTGTTATTAACAAGTGTTGTTTGAAAATGTCCTTTTTGATTTTAGTACTGTGGGATAAATTGAAGATTGAGGGCTATAACTCCTCAACCACTGCATCTTTTCGAAAATTTTAAATATTACATATAAGAATGAGTAAAAAGCAACATTTTAAGCATTGTGCGACATTCCCCCCCCCCCCCCCCTTCAAAGTTGCAGTACAGACATTACATATCCTCATAAGAGTGGTCTTTTTGCCTTGCTTTCCTCCACGTTTGGTCCATTCATAGAGGCACATATTTTTGGTAAATAAAAAAAGCAAAATTTTGGTATAAAAACTGAGTCAATTTCGGGTTCAAAAGCGGTAAATAAAATAAAATATCGGTGTTATAGCGGTGAAAAATTGGATTAAAAGTGGTATATAAAAAGACATTTTGGTTTTAAAATTGTGAATATATTCCTAAATTTGATTTAAAAACTACTTATTCCACAGAATTAACATTTCACTTCTAATAGCCTATTTAACAGTTGGGCTGAAAAGTTCGTAGGCTAACATAGTAAAAAATATTTTTTTGACAAAATTCGATTTTATTATTCAATATAGTTGCCTTCGAGGGCGATACAACGATTATAGCGGTCATACAATTTTTCGATGCCATTTTTATAGTACGATTTCTCTTTAGCCTCAAAATAGGCCTCAGTGCTAAATTTCTTTCCAGCGAGCATTCTTTTAAGGTCAGCAAACAGGAAAAAGTCACTGGGGGCCAGATCTGGAGAATATGGTGGATGGGGAAGCAATTCGTAGTCTAATTCATATAATTTTGCCATAGTTTTCATTGATTTGTGACACGGTGCATTGTCTTGATGAAACAGCACTTTTTTCTTCTTCAAATGGGGCCGTTTTTTCGTGATTTCATCCTTTAAACGCTCCAACAACGCTATGTAATAATCGCTGTTGATGGTCTGGCCCTTTTTGAGGTAATCGATGAATATAATACCATGCGCATCCCAGAATACTGATGCCATAACCTTGCCAGCCGACTGTTGCGTCTTTCCACGCTTTGGATTCGGTTCATCACGTGCAGTCCACTCGGCTGACTGTCGATTGGACTCTGGAGTGTAGTTATGGAGCCATGTTTCATCCATTGTAATATATCGACGGAAAAATTCGTGTTTATTACGGTTGAATATCGCTAAACATTGCTCCGAATCATCAAAACGTTGTTGCTTTTGTTCGATTGTGAGCATGCGCGGCACCCATTTTGCACACAGCTTTCGCATGTTCAAATATTCATGCACAATATGTCCAACACGTTCCTTTGATATTTTTAAAGTCTCAGCTATCTCAATCAACTTCACTTTACGATCATTTAAAATTATTTTGTGGACTTTTTTGATGTTTTCGTCGGTAACAGCCTCTTTGGGGCGTCCACTGCGTGCATCGTCTTCGATGCTCATTTCGCCTCGTTTAAATTTAGCAAACCACTTCTCAACGGTTGATTTTCCTGGTGCAGAGTCCGAATAATGTTTATCAAGCCAAGCCTTGGCTTCAACAGTATTTTTTTTCGCCAAAAAGCAATGCTTTATTAACACACGAAATTCTTTTTTATCCATTTTTTCACAATAACAAAAGCTGCTTCACTCACAATGCTATATCTCACGAACTAATTATCCGGCAGCTGTGAAATTTATACACGTATCTTTTGAAGGTTAGTACTAAGTAAAAATCACATGGATTTAATTCTAGTAACGCCATCTATGAGTCAACCTACGAACTTTTCAGCCCAACTGTTATGTAGTTATCCGAGTATTAAGTTTATTTCTGTGTAAAGGAGTCAATTTTTGTTTCTCCAATATTAACATCAGAATTAATCAATTTTCCGGGAATTGCATAACACTCAGGATAATTCAGACCTCAGAAGGTGCTGCGTCGGTGAATAAACCCTAAATTTCGTGTTTAAGAGTTAATTTCGCTTTTTGCAGTTCATTTCGCATTATTTCATGACAAAACATGGTCACAAAATGCATCTCACACCTTTCAAAAAGATGAAAAATTAACACTACAATGTGTTTTTTTTCAAATTTCGTTTTTTTGTCAAAAACGAAATATGCATGACCCTATCCATTCAATATCCATAGGGCCGACAATATAGTGAAATTCCGGGAATTGTTTTTCTTTATACAATGTTGGATGTACCACAGCTACATTTTGTATTTTTTCATTAAATATGAAATTGTACAATATTATACAACATATACATACAGTAAAATACATGATAGCTTATGAAATTACACAATATCAAATGTTACGGGTGTGCTGAAGCCTATTACTGATGTATGATTATGGACAGAAATTGTTATTGGCATCGGCAAAAATCTGATATTTAAATTGATACTGATAATACTAGAGTTTTACCTTCTAATAACTTTTATAATTTTGTAAGATTTATTGAAAATTAGGTTATGGGTCTTCATTATGTAGTTTTTTTTATTAGTTTTGTGATAAAATTATTGCAAACTCTCATTCAAAGGATCAACCTACCTCAGAATCAGAAATAGAACAGTACATTTGCTGACCCGACTATTCCACGTGACCACGATTTGCTGTTGTATTGGAAATTCAAAAATGAGTATCCAAACGCGAAGCAAGTTGTGAAAAAATACTTGGGCATACGTGATGCATCAGTATTCAGTAAACGAGAGTTCAGATTTGCGATAAGAGAAGAAGTAGGTTACGTCTGGAAGTGCTTCAAAAACTTGTTTTTCTGAAGTTGAATCTGCCAGCATTACATTTACAATATTAAGAACAAGAATTCATTTTGCATTTCAAAGAACTGCTTTGCATACTGATATGCAATTGAAATGTACATAGCAAATTTATTTTTGTCATGCTGAACATATTTCATTTCTTTCATAATTGGGAAATGAGAGATGCGGTAGTAGATAAATACAGGGAAAGTAGTAATCACTTTTTTCTGCGAAACAGGTTTCTCTTTTGTAGAAGTTCCAATGAGGGTGGTGGCAGTGGCCACTGAAATTTATAAAACTTTAATAAAAATTTTAAAAAAGAGAACAGTTTTGCTGAAAACGTGAGTACTAATTTTTCCGTATTTATTGAATTTCTGTTGAATAATCTTATGTGTCGGAATCAGTTACAAAAATTATTGGTGAGTACAGTAAATTTTCAGCTTCGCCACATCACTATCAAAAGTGAATGCCTATTATGTTATGTTTAGTGCCTAAAAATGCACGTCTAATTTTTACTTCCTATTTTAAATTCAATTAGATTTAAATGCAGCTCCAGGCAAGAAGAAGAAGAAACAGAAGCACAAGAAGGTGCTCTTCCAAACGGCCATGGCTTGCACTGGAAAATAAGGGAAAAGGAGAGAAAGTAAAAATTTAATGGTATTTGTAACATTACTGATCCTTAATTTTCTGTTCTTAAAATGACTTAGATTAAAAAATAATTCCAAAAAAATCATTTGTGTTAGTGTTCAACATATTGTCTTAAGAATTAAATCAAAAAGAAAATAAAAACTAGTAAAAATATCTTAATTTCACTTGCTACGCAGAAGAAAAGAAAAAAAGAACAGGGTTGTTCTGAATTAAGTTGTTGATTATTTATCTTTTTATCGTTACCTCTGCAAACTGTTTTTGTTGCTTAAGATACGCACACATAATGTGTAAATTTCACATTTTTTTTAGTTTAACAGCATAATTACACTATTTTAAAAATATACTTTTGTCTGCACTTATGTCTAGCAGTACTATTTCAAATAAAACTGTGTGCCCATATTTCAATATGTAATAAAACTGGATTCAAGGGGAGGGAGACTATTTTCTTCTTTCAGGAATCCATGAATCAAATATTTAAGTTCCGAAGTGTCGGTCCAGTTTGGTTGAAACAATTCACATCTTGTGCTGTCATTCTCTAAGTAGATCCCGATTTGCTTAAGTCTTGTAGCAAACTCTTCACTTACAATGCTGTTCGTTATTATTTTATCTGTTTGAAATAAATATAAGAATGTTATGGCACACATGCATGTATGTGTGTGTGTGTGTGTACGTAAACTAATTTTAAAACAGTTTGCTGCGGTAATCAAACAAGTGTTTGAAGTTTATGTAAAAAAATAATAATAAAAGGTGAAAAAAAAGTCTGTGATATTGTGCAAGCAGTTTAGCTTATAAGAGTTACATGTAGCATTAAGGAAAGATATCATAATATGAGATGTACAGGTGTTTGTAAAAGTGGATTATAGTTTAGTATTATCTTGAATAATCAGAATGGAATACAGTTGCCCAAACTGAACTGTAGTCCAGTTTTACTCTTTACTGTACAAGTGCCACTTCATACATGTTTGTTTTGCTGTAAATGAAGAGAAGGACTGACGACAGGTGCTACATTATTTCAATTTTTATTTTCAAAGATGCTTGTCGCTTGTAATTTTTTGATCACCACTTTGTAAGTAATTTTCTGTAAAATGTATGATGTAATTTTTTTTCCTGCCATTCAGAATTTGGGTTTATGGAAAATTCATCTTCATACAATGGAATTGCTCTACACTGCTGTGCTCAGTGTCTAGTCCTGCTTCTGTAGATTTATTGTATTTTTTTTTCAAAACGTTACAAGTTTTACCTAATTTATGCTCTTTACCTTGATTAATGCAATGCATTGTGGAAGATTGATTCTTGTATGCGTTTCTTATGTTGGGATAGCCTCGGACCCAACATTGAGTGCATACGTATAACAAGATATATGCAGTAAAAGGCTGATTGGGATTACAAACACATTAGTATCCTTTTTTTTATGAAAAGGGGAAAGGAAGTGAAGATATCTGTACAGGGATTGTAAATTTACATGAAATAAATCATCGGGAAACTTCCATTGAGTATTTGTCTGTGTGTACACCTATGTCCCAATCAATGTACTGGGTGTTTGTTTCATAAATAATTGAGGGGTTACAAAAATTCATTGCACATATTGAACCTACGTTAATGAAACCAGTCCAGAACGATTGAGAGAAACAAACCAGCCAGGCGACACACAAATCACCCATATCACTCATGTTTTGTGCAAGTTTTTGATCCCCAAGATCACCGGATCTTACACCGTTTGACTTATTTTTTTGTGGGGGTTTCATCTCATGGATGCTGCTTTATATGTCATCAATAAGGGAGCGTAACATCGCAGCGATAGACACTATCAACAATCCCATGTTGCACACAAATTGAGTTCCTTGTTCGTTCTGGACTGGTTCAATTAACGTAAGTTCAACAGTAGTGAGCAGCTCCAGCGGAACTTCAACCGCGTCCCTTCCATCGCCCCTCGACCATCACTGATGATGATTCTGAGATGGAATCGAAAGCTCGGAAGAACTCCTGAAGTGTTTTTTTTATTTTGCTGTTTATGTACTCTTTTTAGTGGTTTTAACAAATATGTTACCGGCACGTGACGTAAGAATTTTTTCTACTGTCATATTCAATAGTTTACTTGCAGTACATTTTTGTAACCCCTCAATTATTTATTAAACACCCTGTTCTATATAAATGTTGGTTGTCCATTAAAGAAAACAATTTTGTTCTGCTAGCAGGAAAAGAACAGTTTGTTAAAGACACAAGAGTGCTGACAACAGCTTGGCAGGAGACTGTTTCAACATATATTGAATTTTGCTTGTAATGAGAGAATATGGCAAATTATAATTTATATAATTTGCATAGGTTGTATAGCCTAAAGGTAAAAATCACTCAATTATATCGTTTGTGAAATCCCCCCCTTCGGAAGTTGGCCATACTTGGCATGAATGGTGATCATTAGGGCTACGATTTTTATGACCTAAAACTTTACAAAATATGCACTATAATTTGAAAAATATGCCCTCATAACGACTGTTTCAAACATCAATATCTAAAGCTGAGATATTCCACATACGTACTATTTTTAGTTCACTGTATGGGCCTTAGTTGCAATGCACAATGAATACTTTCTCTAAATTTTCAAATAAAAATTAAAAAGATTTTGTTACAGTCCAAAGGGAAAAAACCTCGAGTAAACATGGGAGCAAGAACGAATCAGTTTCGAAAATTACTATATTTCTTGAAAATGCAAAAATATGCTGAATATGACCAAATATCCATGAAAATATGCTCCATCATGCAGAAATGGCAAAATATGCCCTTAAAAAAACACCTTAATTTAATTAGTTTCTTCATAATATGAATTTCTGTGTGTTTAGGGAACACCTCACCCTTACCAAAAAAATATGCTGTCATGAAAATCCTAACGCTAGGGATCGTACATTTGAAATGTAATCTGCAAAGTCTTATTTCACATTAAAATGCACAATTTTGCCTTAAGCACAAAAAACACATTTCGAGGGGAAAACATAAAATGTGAATATTTTAGACATTCCAGACAAAATTAGGTTTTGACTTTTAGCCACATATTTCAGCTCTTTTTAGAATATAAATATGTCTGAAGTTTTTTAGCACCTAAAAATCTGCTCCGTGGTTATTTATTAACCTGAAGTTTATGGAAGGAAGAATACTATATATTATATATCTACTACCTGTGCTGAAAGTTTTTTCCTGAAAAATATTTATAATATAGTTCCAATAAGTTTATTTCGAATAAAACATAGGTAATGTTTTATAAAGAAGGTAAAGTGCTCCCCTGTGCATAGCACCACGCCATGAAGGCGTATAGGGGGTGTGGGGGTAATGCCCCACACTTTCTTGACCCGGTCGTGAGTGGGGGTGATGTGATCAGCATCACGCCCCTGACCGCCTTTACCCCCCAGGTACCCATGTTATTCGACGCTGGGTGGGCGCCGGGGGCGCTTCCAACGT
The DNA here is from genome assembly GCF_977018435.1 of Lepisma saccharinum. NCBI lineage: Eukaryota > Metazoa > Arthropoda > Insecta > Zygentoma > Lepismatidae > Lepisma > Lepisma saccharinum. The sequence continues at coordinate 95,512,611 of NC_139235.1, forward strand.
TAGAAAAGTTCCCGGATTTGAACCGGCCGGGGATCGAACCCGGGACCTTTAGCATGGTAGTCGGACGCGTTACCGACTGAGCCACCGCGGCCACAGTGTAAATATTAAGTTTGAAAATATGAAAGTGAATCTTCAAGAGCACATGTATATCTTAACTTGTAATTAGTTAGTGCTTTAGAAATGTGTAGTCCCTTACTCAGTGATATCAGATTGAGGATTGCTTTTCAGAATTGTTCTTTCGTCTTGCACTGATTTGAAACGGTCAGTGTAGCACACACTGGGAGAACTACTATATGTCCACAACCATTCAGGGTCTGACAGTTGCACGTAAGCGGCACTCAAGGAGCATTATATTTTGGGGGGGTTGATTCCCAAGGATATCAATCCTATGACAAGGTGAAGCCTGAGCCACCACAAATCAATCCTCTCTGGCAACCTATATAGAAAAACAGTCTTGATGTGACCACCAGACGAAGTGGAGCCTGGGTCACTCATAACTCTCCCTGGCAACTTCATGTACAAGAGGTCCTTGTAACCGACAGACGAGGTGGAGCCTTGCCCACAGAATAATCCTACAAGGCAACAATTTATTCTCTATATAGATACCATTCCCAAAGACGACATGTGTCCAGGGATTGCAATGTGATTTAGTAGATCACCCACTACTCTGAAGACGGAGGCAGAATCAGCCTCCGAAACAGGGGTGCTCACAGGGGGTTTTCATGATGCGACTGTGCCATGGGAATTTTTTTGGGGGACAAAATTTTATAGGAATTCTATATATCTTCACACAAAAATGGGGGTGATCATATCAGTTGATTGACTTGTTATTGATTTTTAGTTTTGGTTATTATGTATAGTTTTTCTACCTACCTGTGAATTGTGTTGAAATGAAACACCACCTCTTATGCCTTTTGAATCGGTATTCGCATTAATACAAGGTTTGTCGAGCAGACAAACTGTGCAGAATAAGGTTGACTAACAATGGCAGTGAGCCTAAAGTATCTAAAGTAAGCACATAATGCTTAAATATGTCTGTATTATACAGTGACGCAACCACAGGGGTGGCAGGGGGTCATTGTCCCCCACCAAACTTCGACGGAAGTAAATTCTAGGGTAGCAAGGGGGACAAACATTGACAGCCAAGGGCACCTGCAGGGGAGCACAAAGGAGCAATTACCCCTTCGATTTCAAATTTTATGCAAATAAAAATACATTTTGTAAAATGTTCTTGCTTGCTTGGCTCGCATTATCTGCTTTTCTCGTTTTCGTCAAGTTCAGAGCTGTAGCTAGGGGCGGCGGGAGTTGGCCATGGGCACTGAGTGAGCTAAAAAAAAGGTTTAAAAAAGAGAATGCCATGGCATCCAGTGAAATTATTTGCACCCTATTAAATCAATATTGTTTTCAATTGGAAAAATTGGATCTTAAAATTTTCTTGCTCGCTTCTCTCGCATTCTGCTTCTTTTCTGTAATGTAATGTATTTAAATAATGTGTGTTGTATATTTGTATTGAATAAGCTTTCAATACGTACACAATTTAGTTAGTGTTAGCTTGTTGAATATGTATTTTCTATTTTATGTCTCATATGTGTAAAGTATATGTTGTGCGTTAAAGTTACACATGTATCTTCGGAATGTATTTATCATTAATTTTCTGCCATTCAAAAATACAGTTTTGTGTGCTTGTTTTCCATTATGAGCTAATGTGAAATTGACGGTTTTGAAAAATGTTACATATCGTTTGTTCCAAACAAACTTCTACCCCCCTCTTTGCATAATTTATGAGGATAATATCATCTTTGTTACTACTACTACTACTACTGGTAGTAAAAGTTGTAATAATAATAATAAAGCCATTATTACTATTATTATTATTATTGGTACGTTTATCCTGGTACTTGCCCCCCCCCCCCCCCCGACAAAATTCGTGGTTGCATCTCTGGTATTATATTTTTCCACAAGTTTTGTCTGACAAAAATAATTGGCGTAATTAAGTCGATATAAACGGGGGGGGGGGATCTTCTACGTTTTTGGTGGGGAGTGTGTCATGGGCCTTGGGGAGGATGGGCACCCCTGCTCCGAAACGTTGGTAATTTTAAAAATAACACAGTAGTTAAAAGTCCAAAACTAAGAATGAATCATTTAAAACAGTTTTCACCTGAAAGAAAATTTTCCGATTTCTCAGATCTATTGAGCTAACAAGTGGGATCCATGAGTATTACCGTGCAAATTGTCCATAAATATTTTCATTGATTTTTCTCTTGCATCCTATGTGTTTTTAAGCGATGGATTTTTATGTATGCTGGTGACAGAGACGGCGACAGGGGTGGGCAAGTGCCCACCCAAAAATTCCTGTGCCCACCCGATTGCCCACCCAATCAAATTCAATAAGTACATATACTTTGGGATATATAAATGATTCAATATATAAGTGTATTCTGGTTCATAACATGTATATTTTACTTGTGAATATTATCTATGCTAAAAATGTTCACATATTATCAACCCATAAAAAGCCAATTTTGTCATTAGAAAGTCAAAGTAATTACTAAAGCTATTGAAACAAAAAAAAACTGTGATGAAATTAATACTTCCATGATTAAAAGCTGCTAGAAGGCTTAGAAGGCTCAAAATTATGCAGGGTATGATCAAGATTAGATCAGAATTTAGGGTGAACATCAGGACTGCAGCTCCAGGCCTTCACTGGGAAAGACTGCTTTGAAAAGTACCACATAATTAAAAAATTAGGTACTTTGGATGTGGTAACAATATAATAACAAATCACACTATGTAACTTGGCGAGAAGTTATAACTGAAACTGTGTAGAGGAGATTGGAGTGAGGTCTTGGTGCTGTAAGCTCCTTCCTCCACATACGTATATAAATCCCGACCTGGGTATGGTTAAAATAATCTCCAAATAAACAAATCAAAACATCATCTTAGCATTACTTCCTCCAGCAACACAATAAATGATTTTGACTTTTTAATTATTATTAGAATAATTTAATCAAGAAGACTTAGATGGGCAGGCCATGTGACACAAATGGCAGAGAAAATAATGGTTTACAGGATTCTTGTTGGGAAACCTGATCGTAAGAGACCAGTAGGAAGGCTAAGACGAAGATGGAGGGATAACGTTGAGATGGACCTAAAAGAAATCGGTAAGGATGAGAAAGATTGGATTCATCTTGCCCCGGATACGGACAGATGGAAGGCTTGTGTTGCTGCATCCATAAACCTTCGGGTTTAAGTATGCTACAGAGTATAATATAGTTTTAATTAGCTCTGCATTGAAATTCCAGAAGTGTCCCTTTTTTATTTCATTACAATTTTTATGTACCTGTCATCTTCAAATATCAATATGGTACGTGAAATATCAACTTTATATTCGTTCTACACATGTACCTAAGAAGGAATCACAATAATCACTACAATACCAAAGTGAATAAATTTTAAGTATGGGAAAAGCTGTAATTATTCAATTGCTAATGAGTTGGCTTATTCTATTTAGAAATCCTCGTTCCACACAAATTTTGCCACATGAATCAGCCAAAAATGTCAACAGAATCTGTAGATGCAGCTGAAGTAAAGAAAGTTATGTCATGAAGTATATAGAAGACGATTTTGTTTGTTTTTAAGCACACTTTTATGGTCAGAAAGGCTAATCGGGAATAAACCTACAGTTTAACGTGTAGTCCGAACCAGTGTGCATTGTGCTTGCACCAGAGGAGGGGGGAGTCGAATACAGGACCTCTCTATTAAAACGACAGCGTTATGCCATTGGGGGAAAAAATATACAGAAATAACTTGCACCAAACGTGTCTTTTATCACCACAGAAGATGTGTCTATTTTAAGAGGATGATTGCCCTGAGACAAATATTTGAGACTTTCGGAAAACAACGTCATTGTTCACGGAATTAGCTGCCTTGATCAAGTAATGAAGCGCTGTGCAATTGAAACTACCACCTCAACTTCCTAAGAGATATGAACTAATGAAACTCCATTTTTGGAAGAGTAAGTTCTGGTGGATTTGTTTTAAATTGTCATTTTTCTGCTAATTTTGATAATGACGACGATAAGGTTCAATGGTGATTAGATGAAGTAGCCAAGGGTCGAAAACAAACGCATGCTGACACTACACTCAAAATACAAACCCTCATAAATTATTAATTTGACAGTGGTTCCAGGCGCCAGGGACTCGTTTCCAGGGTATGCTGCACAGGGTAGAGGTTGACATTCTAGTGTATTCGAAATGGTCACGCCATACAACCCAAGACATCTATGAAAAATAGATGAATTATTACTGGTACGGTGATCAACTTCGACGAATTCCTTGTGTCCCAAATCATTTTGTTACTTCAGAAAATACGTTCATGTAACCATACGTGTACTGCTTCTCCCGCACTAGTAACATGACAGTTCCGAAAACAAGTAGCAACTTAGCTAATAATCTCTTCAATTCTGAACAGATTTTTCAATCTTACTTGTTTATTACTTATGAGTGATATTTTGTCAAAATAGCCTTTCATTAGTCTAGGAATACTTCATGGACAATGAAAAAAGAATTAGTTTTCCGTGTGTGTTTTAAATTATTCCTAATAAGACATTCATTTTAATCCAAACATTCAGTGGCGGCGATTAGGAGGAGCGGGAAGTGGCGGATGCCTACTTTCACATTTTGCCCCCGCACTATGTCCTCTTTATGCTAAGCCTAACGTATATGTATTGTCCTTGCCCCTCAAATGTTGGCACCCAATCTCCGCTACTGCAAACATTCAGATAGATTTCTCAGTTGTACAAACCTTGTAAGCTAAGAAAAGTGACCCCCAAGGAGTAAGAAAACTCTTTCAGTCAAAAACTCATACGATGGAAATACTATGCTCAGGAACATGCATTTAAATTACTTCACGATTGTCTACCATCGCACATTCTATCATTGTCGCCGAATACATAAATCAAGTATGTGCCTTGTGTTTGCAACACAAGCTTAAACCTAATTCACATTTATTTCACTGTATTAACATGCATGAAATAATGTGATTAGAATGTATGGTTGCGCATGGGTAAACACTTCCTTAATTGTCTCCAGCAGAGACAAAGCGAAAGGAAATGGAACAAGATGCGAGAATAGATTAGAAAATAATAAAAAGGAAACAAGAATAGGAAAGGGAAAAGAAGTAAGACGAAAATCGAGAGTGTGAGAGAGAGGGGGATAAATACGTCTTACATACACATATATACTATATATGGTCTTACATTTATACTGCCCACCCTAATCTATCAATATGGAGCTTCTGCCCACCCTGTCGAAAATTTCTGGAGCCGCCCCTGGCTGGTGAAGAAGTTGTCAACAGCTTGTTTTAAATTTTCTTTTAATTCTTGAAGCTGTTATTGGGTCAAATAAAGTGCACCCGAACATGGTGATGGACAATTTGCAAGGTAATAATACTCATGGATCCCACTGTACGTATAAAAAGTAATTTACTCGAACCCCAGCTATTACAAGTTTATTTGTTTTTGTAACAGAGGTGTTCTAGAAAGAAAAATCGTCAGTGAAGCACAGGACAACTTCTACGCCAACATGAGCGCAAATGTAATTTCTTAAGAACGCGGGAAATTTTACGAAAAGTGAACAACAATTAATATTATTTTGTTACCATTAGGTTTACAAGAAGTGAAGTGTATAGATAGATACTTCTGAATTTATTTCGCAGTTGGCAACACTATATGGATGACGTAAACGAATACGCTGTTTGGCCGAAAGATGGCAGAGCTATCGACACATTGGCTCGCGTCTGTTCTGTTAGCCAAGCCAAGTCCAACGAAACGAGTGTGTGAAATATTTGCTGCACGAAACTTATTTTAAGCAGTTTCCGAATTTTGATACAATTTCGTATCTCGAAGCTATATAATTTGTTCGTTCGAAATGACAAGTGCAATCTTCCGAAAACAATAAAAGGAAGATAAACATTCGCGGTGTCGTGTTGCTGTCTTTTGTGTGCGTTTAATAGAAACAATTGAGCAACGATATTTGAGAAGAGACACTTGTGTTATTATCTTGAAGGAGGTGCCGAATTGCTATTGTGAACTTGCGTAGTACAAATATTGAGGTGGTTGTTTCAGAAGCGAAGTGAATAGGGCTTGCATTGTGCTTCCAAGTTTGATTTTTCAGTTAAAGAAGGCAGTGCGTTGTGTAAAAGTGAAGGTGTTGTGTAATAATAGTGCAAAGTCACGCGAGTGTGTGATGCCATGGCTGAAAACAAAAGTGATTACTTGACTCAGTACAAGCAATTTTTTGAGCATTTTGCTCAAACGGTGAATCCTGACGATCCACTGCCACTAAATGTTGCAGGGTACAACCTCAGTGAATGTGAGGTCCGTGGTGAGATAGTTGATTGGACTTTGCAATACCTTAATCAAAAGTAAGTACAACTAATTGTAGTTTAGTAAGTGCGATTCAGGGAACTTTCCACGCAAAAAAGTCCGTTTAAAATGTGTGTTACTAAAAGACGTAAAAGTAATCTTATCGTTTACTTGCTAAAAAGCTTAGTTCACAAGAAGTTGCTTGTTGTCAGGCAGTAAACAGTTCAAGAAACTTTGACGGTGTTGCCGTTGTTCACCGACTGCGTGTCGTAGTCTGAATGGCACAGGGAGCATTTTCATGTTTTCTTTCGGATAGATAATGGAGCAGATGTTGCGTACCAGCATATAGAATGAAACCAATTGAATCACGGGAGGTTTAAGGGGGAAGGTCAAGGCAAGAGGGCCGGCCCATCGCTCTAAAGCTAGCAACACATTGTCACTAAACAGGTGTAAGCGGTAATTGTTGTCTTTTTTCATGTCGCAACATTTAAGCGATCACCCACGCAGGCAATAAATCGTATCGTCGTTAACATGAAGATATATGACCGTCGCCGTCCCAACATTTGAAATTGAAATTTAGCGATCATGTTTACCAGAGCCGCGCAAATCTTACATCAAGTCATCAATTAATAAAAAAGTCTCATTCCTTAACATCTCAAAAAAGTTAATTTCCTCCCATTGGCATCTTGAGATAAAGATATCTCTCACCAAGGCATCGAGAACAAACAATAGTCAATAATAAATAATGGCGGTTTCCCCGGAGACGACGTGTAAGTACTAACAATGAACCTTTAGCAGGCCAAAGTTAATATATCTATACTTCCCCCAAGAAACAAATAGCCCCCAAGAAACAAATAGGAGGAGGAAGGGGGGGTGTCTAAAAAAGTCCAGTTACAGTCTGTCACTAGCACTACTGGGTTGTAATAATAATAGTGTCCTCGCAACCCAGAAGCGTCGGTGACCAACCCCATAATCTCCCCAGAAACAAGTAGCTCGAGCAAAGGGGAAAAGTTTATCAAGGTGAAGCCCCGTTCCAAAGTCAAACAAATATGTATCTAATTTGAAAAGTGTATAATGGTAATTAATTATACTTAGCAGGATTAATCATCTTGTTTAATAAGCTGTAATATACTGAGAAATTCATCTTCAAGACTTCTACGCCTCGCTTTTCACCTTTAGATGGTTCTGCTAAGAAAAATGGATGAGCCCTCCCGAAATAAAATTCTGGCCATGGGCCTGTAATGTCACTTCGGACAGAGTTCTGGTTTCAATTTCTGATAAAACATGTTTTTATTCATTGTAAAACTAACAAAAACAAAGTTGCCTGTCAGTAAAGTATGGGATAATGTGGGAGAGGGTAGTATATGTGGACTGGAAAGGTTGTCTCTTGTAATTTTAAATATTGAAGAGAACTATTTTATTTTTTGTAGGGAGCTATATTGTCCAAATACTGTTCATATGAGTGTAGCCTAGGAGTTGGCGAGTCTCTTGACAAGCTTCGAATGACAGCACTGATTTCAAGGTCTCTATAAATGACGCCCAGTGGCAGGGGGGGTGCGAAGGGGTGCTCACTTAATTTTCTTCCGCACCCCCTATCCAATAATCTTCCGAAAACATTAACTGTCTTACAGTGTTGTATTATGTCATGTCGCGCTGTCATATTGAGGGCAGAATGCTACTGAAGTGAGACTTCTGTTATTATTTACAACAGGCAAGCATTCATCCTACTCTCAAAGAGAATCCGCATTTATTTTCGTCTACTGTCGGTAGTCTATTAAGATCAGCGGCCCTTGTCTTTATTTATTCAGAATTGTTTCTTCTTGTGTTTCAAGTAGTCTGTTTGTGATTTTTGATAAATGTACATAGCTCAGTGTCAGTTGTATGTTTTCCTTTGCACTGCTGATACACGGTTTTGTTGTGCGCCTACTTGTTCTTCCACTTTTCTTCAAGTCGCATTGGAACAAAAATTTCAGTTGCTTTCGAGTATCATCAGGTCGTTCGTTCTCGGGAAATTATTTAACGCGGGTTGTATCGTGACGGTAGTTTCCTTAATTCGATCTATTTGTTCTAGTAAATGTACCATGTCAGACTTTTTCAAAGACTGTTGTTACGAACAGGCCAAAAATTCCCGAAGAAATTTTGTAGTTCGTTCATGGGGACGGTGCGGTGCGGCCCAAGGGATTATATTTGAGAAGTTGCTGTCACCTATACAATGTATTTGACATTTGATTAATAACTGAATTTTGTACCTCAATTGGTTGTGCCTTGTAATCAAGGGATCCCCAGTTCGATACCCAGTGGAGGCACATAGTGGTTCGGGTCCCACTTTAAACTGTACGACCAGTCCCGATTAGCCTATATGTGCATAAAGTGGACTTAAAACAATGGATGTCAATCTAAAAGAGTACATTTCAGTCACGGTCATTTATGTCAATTATTATAAGAGCGTTGGAGGAACATGGTAACTTCAAACTGAATGATTTTTTTAGAGAGTGAGCAACACTATAAGGGGAAAATATACCACGACTCCTCTCTGTGGAAAATGCCTTGCCTGCCTCTCCATGGAAAAAATCCCCCAATCATCCATATATATATCATTGGCCTCCCTTGAACAAGCTGTTCTTTTTTGAAATTTCCAAACGTCGTCGTTGTGCTAAAATCAGGCAAAAATGATGCAAGTCATAGACGCCTGCCTACTAAAAGTTGATTGATATTTGATTTAAGAGCCTAAGACATGCATATTTCGTGTTTTCTTTATTTACAACATCTTGCCCCTAAATTTCATTCCGCACCCCCTCAGCACCCCTAGATGATTAATCCTGGCGTCGCCGCTGCCCAGTGGGGTATTTGTTAAGAAGTAAATGGTGGGTGGATGGTTGGCGAGAAAAAATCCTATTCAGCCTTGCTAAAAAAAAAAGGTCAAACACAACTGTGTGCTATTAGGGAAGCATACATACCTTCTGCTTACTCCCATTGTCTCAATTTTACCAAATTTCCGTTGCACTCGTTAGTAGTGTAAAAGTGAATATGTTTTCGTCAGAAATTCCTTGGCAAGGACGCTGTCAAAATGTTTTGGAAACCGTTGCTGGTGACAAGTGAAATCGATTCTAGTGAAGGTCTGCTGATTGATTTGCATTTGTCACACTTCGTGCAATTGGTTCAGTTCAGGTCATTACAGTATGTAGTGACATCCCAGTGCAAATTCACCTACCCCCGTGGCTGAATGGTTAGCGCTGCGACGCAAGGGTTCCCGGGTTCGAATCTCTGCCTGGACATGGGCGTTTGTGGCTGTCCATTCATCATATCATCGTCGCGATTATCCAAAAGTGACAGAGAAGCGCAGTAAAATAAACCAAGTCAATCAGTCACAAGGGTTAGCATTGTAAGAGCACATAGTGTGGGGCCAAAAGTGGAGGCAACTGCAAACCTAATCGCCGCCAAAGTTGAAATTGCAGTACAGCGTAAGTTAGTAAATGATTTTTTTGAAAAACTCAATATGCTGACCAAGGCAGAAATTTATTTTATTTTAAAACGTAAACTAAACGTAACGTTTCAACCTTCTAGCAAGGTCTTCTTCAGACTCTGTACCAAGTACAAAAGTCCTTGCTAGAAGATTGAAACGTTACGTTTAGTTTACGTTTTAAAATAAAATAAATTTCTGCCTTGGTCAGCATATTGAGTTTTTCATTTCATGGAAACAAGACATAATGGTGTTATGATTTTTTTATCAATGTTGTGAACATTTCATAGAATCAATAACTATTCCTTACTCTTTGTCCCCCAACCCCTAATTTTCTGCGTTCTCGCATGATTTAGCAATGTTTTGAATACGGTGATGCTCAACTTCTTATAGTATGCACAATTGCCAGCAGGTGGTTTCCTGGCGCCTGAATTTCAGAGCTCTGATGAAGATTTTAATTTTTTCCCGGATTAATTGGCACTCGTCACCCATATCCTTCCCGTGATAGAAAATCGAGTCACAGTCGAGATGTGACGCCAGAAAAAAAGTGAATGAGGTATTATAAGGGGGTTGTCGTATAAAAACACCCACATACCATGCAACAAAGAATACATATTTGGTCCAAGAAAGCATTCCATTTGACACGTTCTTTATCCAAAGAATGCCTCCCCGATGGCGCAGTGGTAGCGTCGTTGCCTTGTAATCTAGGGGTCCCGGGTTCGATACCCGGTGGAGGCACATAGTGGTTTAAACTAGGGATGGCCAGATCCGGATCCGGACCACACACACACACACACATACACACATATACACACGCGATTTGTAATTAATTAATACACTTACAAGGGAGGTCTAAGTCTCCCCCTCCGATTTCCATGAAACATGGCAGGTGTATAGAGGCCCCCCTCAAATGTCAAGATGAGGAGAAACTGAAGTGGGGATCTGACCCCGAAACCACGTAAATATGGCGCAGGAAGAAACATGGGTCATAGGGCCTCTCTAATATACCTGTCAAATTTCATGAGAATCGGAGGGGGACACAGGGGTCAGATGATCCTCACGTCAATTTGTCCTCATCTTGACATTTGAGGCGGGTTTTGCCCCCCAAAACAGTTTTTTAGCCGAAACAAAAAAAAACACGTATTTCTTCCTTTGGGCCTCTCTATACACCTGCCAAGTTTCATGAAAATCGGAGGGGGACACAGGGGTCAGATCCTTTCTTCAATTTGTCCTCATCTTGACATTTGAGGGGATCTTGCCACCTAAAACAGTTTTTAGCTGAAACAAAAATACGCGTAATTCTTCCTTTGGGCCCCTCTATACACCTGCCACGTTTCATGGAAATCGGAGGGGAACACAGGGGTCAGATCCCCACTTCAATTTGTCCTCATCTTGACATTTGAGATGAGGTTGCCCCCTAGAACAATTTTTTTGCCGAAACAAAAAAAAAACACGTATTTCTTCATTTGGGCCCGTTTATACACACACATGCCAAGTTTCATGGAAATCGGAGGGTGACACAGGGGTCAGATCCCCACTTCAATATGTCCTCATCTTGACAATTGAGTGGGTTTCGCCCTGTAAAACCGTTTTTTAGCTGAAACAATAAAAATACACGTATTTCTCCCTTTGGGCCCCACTATACACCTGCCAAGTTTCATGGAAATCGGAGGGGGACACATAAGTCAAATGCCCACTTAAATTTGTCCTCATATTGACATTTGAGGGTTGCCCCCTAAAACAGTTTTTTAGCTGAAACAAAAAAACACGTAATTCTTCCTTCGGGCCCCACTATACTGCCAAGTTTCATGGAAATCGGAGGGGGGCACTTAGGTAACCTCCCTTGTTAGTCCTACAGTTTGTAATTATTTAACACTGCATATATTATAATGTTTTATTTTAATTTGAAAAAATTTAACTGTAGAACAATTGTATAATTTTTGTATAACATTTCTATCTTGTTATATGTGTTAAAGGTTTCATCCTGGAATGGAATGTCTCACATTTATGTGTGTTTTCATTTCCAATACATTCGAATGAATACATATTCGTTTCAATGGCATTTACAAAATCACCTCTGACATGTGTGCACGAGTGTGTTAGCCGATGCGTAGCAAAGTATTTTAGGAACAACACTTGAAAAAAATTCTTGTAGGACTAACGAAAAATTTCTTTGTAATCGAAGATCATAATACCTTTTAAGGTGTGGTAATATTATAATGGGATTGAGATACGAAACTCTCGGATCCGGATCCAGATCCGAATCTTTCGGACCCGGATCCGGATCCAGATCCGTAACTTTTGGATCCGGATCCGTTTGGCCATCCCTAGTTTAAACTGTAGGTCCAGTCCCGATTAGCCTTACTGTGCATAAAGTGGACTTAAAACATCAAATCAAAATCAATTTTAGCCAAAGAACATTATTTTTAAAAAATGATCACATGAGAACTCGCAGCCTCTCACCTTGATGCCTCTCAGGGCATGGGTAATATCTGTTCGTTCATTGTTCAAATAATATTCAAGTCGTTTTCGCTAAGAAAGAGAAGTGCATTTTACTTCTTATCAAGAAGTAGCGTCTTACAATTCAGATTGACAGCCACCCTTTTTAGAAACTAAAGACAAAACCCACACAATTCCCATGGCAACAGGTCTTACAAGATATATACATACAGGTCAATCACTATCCTGCGACATTATCAGTGATAGGTCTAAATATTAAATAACGCAAGAATCATGTACAAATTTACAGAGATTAAGATTAACAATAAATATTTCTGCAAGTGAGAAGGACAATAAATTTTTGTAGAATGAGAAAGGACGTGTCACCTTGTTTACTTAGGGAAGAGACGAACTCGTCGACCACCTTCCTCCCCCGCACCCACCCTGGCGCCGTCACTAGTAGGCCCGAAGCCAGGATTTTATTTCGGGGGGCTCATCCCTTATCAGCACAGGCGTCGCCAGAAATATTTGAACAGGGGGCAGGCCACTAATAAAACTTGATTAGTAGAAATAATAATTATTACGACGGTTATAATTGTCATTTTACAATTATAAGTTATTAAAAATAAACCAATTTTAATTACAAATTTATTGTTATTATTATTATTATATAAATGGAGATACTTGGCTACTCGATCCACGGTATGAGTAAATATCAAACACCGTTGTCCATTAATTTCCTTACATTTTTTAGTTAGTGTACTTAAATTCATAGTTATTGTATTTTGTTATTAACTTTTATACATTCCGTTTAAGAAAAAAAAGTTTCAAAAGTTTGGGCCAAATTTTACTCATAAGGTTTATATTGTGTGACCTCTCACAAAGAAAACTATTAGTTTTGGAAACTGTGGATCCATTTATTCTTTGGATTAAATTGTATAGAAATGCAACCTGGTTTCTCTGTTGAACACTAAACTTTTTTTCGATGTAATGTTTATTCCTGTTAAGGAAGTAAAATTAATTGCCATTACATACTATTTAAATTTGATATTTCTGGGATTCCGGGGTGAAGCCCCCCCCCCCCCCGTGGCTACGTGCCTCACTAGATAAAGCAGCAGAAAGGAATGCTGCTCAGTCAACAACAATTGCATACAATTAATGATAAAGGAAGCAATAATTTATGTAGGTGGTTACTGAGCGTGACCAGGGAAGTGAGCCCCGGGATGGTCAATGTCCACATTCAGAAAGAAACCGCCGATCGCATTGTCACCTGACCGCGTGTAAAACGCAGGGAAAAGGCAGAATAATGGAATAAGGGTCGTCGACCCTTTTATTCTCGACTTCCTAAACAGCGTGGGGAGACATCCGAAGTGGGACTGCGATCAGCTCTAACAGGCGGTGTTGCAACATCGAAGTGCGGGTGCACTGATGCGCACGAGACTTTCCAATATTTCGAGACTGCGTAGATGTTCCAGCAATAAGTACGCACAAGAATTTCGATGAGTAAAGCATGTATGCACAATCGCGAGGACGAGTGAAATCATTAAAACACTTCTTAATATTTCTATAATTTTAGGCTGACCTAGACGCTTAATTGTGTCGAGGTTTGAAACCCAGAAGCGAAATACGATATCTTTTCTGAGTAATTTTATCTTATCAATGCCATCATCTGGGAAATATAACGAAGTGCTTTATGTATAAGATTAGGGCTGTAGGTCCGTTGTTTTTAATATTGTGCAAGAATGCAGTATATACTACCAGCAAAAATGTATTTAATTTTTAAAATTTATGTTTTTAAGCATAAGATGAAAACAATAAAACCCAGTTTTATACTTTATTTCGGGTTTTATCTTGAAAAATAACCGATAAACCCACCCGGTTTGGGCTTTTTCGAAAAACCCAGGCAAAATGGCAACCATGGTATGATATATGCCCTTTTTGGTATATCAGTCGATATGAGAATTGCGCCTGTTTCGAGTAACATGAGGCAGACAGAATGTGTATCCATGTGATGTAGTACAGTCACGGACACTGCTGAGTTGTAATTATTCTATTGGAAGTTAATGGGTTGTAACAAACCAAAAAGGTGCGTGGCTACAACAGGGAGAGACAGAAAAGCTTCAACGAGGCTAGCGGTTCGGGCATTGTTGAACTGACTCTCCTTGAGGCTTGCAGTTATTTTGATGTGTCGACACCTAGAGCTACTGTAGTTCAACTAGTAACGTATCCGACTTGTTAACGTAGGCGAACCGGGGTTCTCTTGCGTGTTAGAAAGCGGAGCAGAAGGCACTACCAATACTTGTTGTATTGGTGGTTGGCAAGGTAATTTACTTGTTGCGTAATTTACTTTTCGTAGAAAATCAGTTTTTTCAGCAGATGTAAAAAACTATTTTTCTTTCGTAAATTAGTAACTTAAAAACTACTTTCATTATATTACATCTTAAACTTTATTTTTCTTACATATCTCAGCACAAAATCATAATTTTCTGAAGATCGTTTATACAGTCAATTTATTTGAATCGGATTTCAAAGTTTTAGTAACAGCTTCACATTCATATTTCATGCGTATCAGACGCTTGCATAGGCTAATTATGACGTGAATGTGAATATGGCAGTTTGTGAAATTCCAGTATAGGAGCACGTACAAATTCTGAAGGAAAGTTTTTAAAGCCTTTTTTCTTCTGACACTGCCAACTGCCATACATAACAATAACCATCGCAAAATCATGTTGTTGTTTTTTATTTTTATGTTTGATTCTAGTTTTTTTTACGTAGTTTACGTTTCATACACATTTTACGCGTAATTTACGTGTCATGTAGAAGACCTTTTTTACGCGTAATTACACAACCCTGGTCAATGTTTCTTTCAGAAAGTTTGCTCGGGGGGGCATTCCAGAGAACCGGGAGGGAGGGTGTTGTGAATCTCATCTGCGAAATACAACATATGTGCGTTAACATTGAGAATTACCAGTGGTCGTTCGTGGTTCGTCAAGGAACTTGACGCTTAGTGTTACAGGTGGGAAGTGACGTATAGTAACAAAAATTAAGTAGGATGTGGTGACCTAAGTTGTAGTAATTCAGTGTGGAAGGACATATTTCTTTTTTATTTGTCTCTGTTTCTTTTTATTAGTCTGTTGTCTAACATTTACAAATATTATCTTGTGCAATTAGCATTACAATAGTAAATAGTAAATTACAAAACATCACCTACTTTTACATTTTATCATCCAGAACAAATTCCACAATGGTGAACCAGGAAAAATATTACAATTATTAAACTCAATAGAACGCATCATGCAAAGCTTAAGATGGCATGAAGAATTTACAGCAAACTTATCCTGTGAGCTTTCTTCGTGGCATATAAATCTACTGTTCTCTCCAGAAAACCATCACTTGGAATCTTAGGTCCCTCAGTGCTTATTATCATGCAATGCATTGAAGTTCCTGGTAGCATTCTACTTCCTGTCCTAGTTAGTATCCTATTCATAGCACTGAAAGAACCTTTCTACGCCGGCTGTCGTTACGGGAATGGTTAGAAGGACTTCACAGTTTTTTCAACTCGCAATATCCCACGTCACCTAAGATTTTCAACAATGGATTGTCAGCTTCTGTATATATTCCATTATCACGCATCGACTTGACAAAAAATGTGTAGGACTTGAGGTCAGCAAGAACGCCTTCCATCTTAAGCATGGGGAAATTAGCACACATTCTTTTGATTTCGGTGTCTTGCAAGTCTACTACTGACTGAAAGGTTTCAAATTGACTTGCGAATCTCATGGTATCAACAGATTGATCGTTGAACCTGTTTTCCATTTCTTCAATTACACTATCCGCGTATTCCTTCATCCCACAGAAAGTTTTTCCTAGAGTCGTTTTCACGTTCAGAAGACACAATGGGCTCTTATGGGCAATGCTTTTCTTATGGGAAATACGAGCGCGCTGTTGTCAAATTTCTGGATTTACAAATTTAGCTTAAGTAAAATCGGTACCTGCAGTTTTGCAGGAAATTTTGTAGAGAATACGATGGTGAACACAAAAAACTGGTAACTTGCTTACATAATTTTAGATAAATTAAAAACGCAAGTTTTCTGTGAAAACACAATTTTTACATTGTTTTCATTCCTAACGTTGAAACATGCCGTAAAATTGAAGCTTTCATTATGAAAAAAATTGACACTGTTTTTTAATTGTCGTAGGTGACGGTGGTGCTCAGAATTTATCAACACTTTAAAGCATATTTGCATTAAAAAATATTCAAATATAGTATGTGGAGATTTTTTATATTCGTGCAGTAGAAAATGTCGTCGCTGGCCATTTTTTGTTCTGTAATTCCAAGTAAAAACTTCCACCGACAAAGTTGTGGAGAAAATAATGAAATTATTTTTTATAACCACTCAAAGGTTCCCAGAAATATTACTTCCATGCATTTGGAGTTTCTTTTTAACCCGAACCGCGCGCGAAGTAAGGAGACGTTGTCTGGCCATCTTGAGCTGACTCACCGCAGCATTCCGGTTAATCACCACCAAGTTTTCCAGTTATTTTATTTCCATTCAGTAAAAATATGAACTTCATGCAGTTTGTTATAATAGAATTGAAATTACTTAAATTTAATAATTGACAATTATTTCCAATGCTGCTGTTGTGAGCAACATTAGTGCTGTCGCAAATACACGTTGTTTTCGTTTACATTACTGTCGACATTAATGCTGAAATGAAGATCACCTTTCAGTTTCCAACGTACACATAAATTCATAGACACCATATTAACCTTTGAAAGGCTTTCCAACACGTGACAAAATATGGGGCTTCAAGATAGAAATATGACATGCCTTGCTTGAGTCATTCACGTCTTATCAGTTCACGTGGGCCATAACTCATTTGTTTGTTTGGGTTGCAACTTGAATCTAACCCATGTGCCAGGGTCCCCTTACTTGAGTGAGAGATGTGCTTTGGTCTGTTTAGACTTTTTCCCTCTCCCGAAAAAGTGTTTTCAGTTGTGTGAGCTCTCAGTGATTTTTACTTTTTTAAGTGATTTCTGAAGTGTCATATTCGTGCATTACACTCGCGTGTGTAGTGATCGCAATGGATCATAGTAAAAAGGGTAACTGTAACGTTCACAGTATAATATTAATGTTAATAATTACATATAATTATCATTATATATACAAAATATGTAACACCTTCATTGTGAAGGAAGGTCATCATTTCCCGGCGACATGAGCTAGCGCTGTATTGGCAACACTGTGCGGTTTCTCCATAAGCGCCGTTGTCTCTTCTGAACGTGAAAACGACTCTAGCATCTTCATCAGCAACCAGGTCCGAATACTTTTTTGCAGATCATATTCTCGAAGGTACAAAAAAGCAATGCGGTGGCTAGATTCTAGCAAGCACATAAAGATTTTTTTAAAAAAACTCAATACTTTTCAGTCTGTCCACCTTTGACTCAACAGTCGAGTTTCTTATGATTTACAAATATACTGTTGTGTATCAATTACAAAGAAAACACCGCGTCGGCTTTGATGACAATGAGTCGGCGCTTTTGGTGTGCAAAGTACTACTGCCCATTCGAGATGGGAGAGAGGATATAAGGCTAGTGCGGTGCCAGTTTTATTCTGCTTCTTCTGTAAGATTGGACAAGTGTGATCGTTGTTATTTACGGAGGGAAATATAAAGGCAAAAATATTCGCCACACAAAGTAATGCGGTCCGATGCGAGGGAAACAACGGTGGCAGAAATGTTTTATACTTTGGTTTTGTTGTACAATTTTGTCCGGGGGGGGCGGTAGATTCCCTCCGGGGGTGCACAAACACTGACCCTGGTCCCCCTGAACATAGCTCGTGTGCGTCAATCTGAGCGCATGAGTGAAGAGTGTTTGCTCCACTTCTTGACGGTCAAATAAGTGTTGCAGGCCACAGAATATGGTGTAAGCAGTTTATTCAGTGGATATGGCCGAGGGAGATGTCAGCGTTCAGCTTCTTCAGACGCAAAAGTAAACAGTGTCGGTCAGATAGGCGAAGTTAAATAAATTTGATAAAATTGATATTTCTTCTGTTCCCGTGTCTGTCTCAGTTTTGAAATGGCGACCGGGCTCGATGAGTGTACGTGAGATGAGCAGCATTGATACTCTTTACTGAAATAAAGTCTAGTGCTATATTTGGGAATCTTGTAACCTATAGCTCTCATGAAATGATCATTATCAATATTTGATTATCATTTCATGTACAAATGTACTTACTCCTTCTTGAGTACAGTGTTATAATTTAAGTGATTACAACCACTCATATTTAAACGTTACATAACAATTTTGAGTTTTCATACACAATAGTCTGATAAATAATTTCTGAATTGATTGTTTTTTCTGTATGGCATTTAGCTGCTGAGCTCATTAATTCTATTTGTACAATCTAGACGCATCTGAAAGTTCCCATTTTTTACAAATGAAGACCAAATAAAAAAAAGTATAAAACCTGGTTACTTTTTAGCTGTTTTACAAGTTTCTTTAATGTGTTCATCAATTAATAGTGCAAATAACTGTATACAGGGTGATTCAGAATTCCTATTACACACTTCTAGGGCTTGTAGAGGGGGACTTAGTAGATCAGGTTTTGATAAGAAACCCATGTCCGGAAACGTATCGTTTTGGTACTACACAGATGACAAGATCACATAATTTCACATCTCCCGCTTCACGCCATGAAGCGGACACGGGTTCCTTATGAAAACTTGATCTACTAAGTCCCCCTCTACAAGCCCTAGAAGTGTGTAATACGAATTCTGAATCACCCTGTATATAAGTATAATTACCTTTGGAATTAGTATCTGTAACTGACTGACTTGTGTGGAGATGCAACTGGTAATGCGGTTAGTTTCAACAAAGTAACTTTCGAAACAGAAAAAAATGGTGCATGGTGAGTAAGAATTAAGAAAAAACATGTTTCAATGAATCAGCCATTGTATAATAAATTGCCATGCTAACCTTGAATAAGTTGAATTCGACGCAACGCTGCGCAGGATATGACACAACAGATTGTGTGTCTTTTTGAGCATTTCCTGGCCACATAAGCCAGCAGATGGGAAATATGACGTGAACGTTGAAGTCACCGTCACACGCCCTCGCTCTGATTTGGTGGGAGAGGATGGACAGGCCAATTTCCTTCAAGCATTCTTTCCTGTGGAAGAAGGGGGTGGGGTGGCGGTATTTGCAGGACTGAAGGTCTATTTTTTTGGGTGAATTGAGATAATCAAACGCTTCCACGTACAGTATTTGTGCCTGTGTGGAAGAACCCGTGTAGACGCACAAACACCATGTCTTGTATCTATACTGTGTCCCGGGAATCTCTGTAGCAACGAACGAAAACAAGTCCTCTGCGCAAGTAATGACTCCAGAGGGCTCGACCAGTGAACGCGTGAGAGGGGAAGTGAGTGCATGGAGGAGAAAACGCGGCTCCAGCCACCAGCCGCTTTGCAGCTGCGCGCACTGCTTTCTTTGATCTGCCCACTCGTTTTCACCTTTCTCTACCGTTATGCGCGGCTCTGCTTCTGTTACCAGGACAGAGTGTACGTTGCATATCGAGTTATTTCTCGCCTCCTTGCTGACCAATTTATTACAGTATTACATCCAATTTCAAACTCGGTAGATGCTTCCTTTGTGGTAATCAGAACCATGTGTACAGGAATTACAACAACGCACTCGAGCGTAGAGAAACGTATAGTCGACGCACTAGCAACGTTAACGACCGGTTGGCTTTGAAGTCCACGTAGCGCGCCCACCAGCTGCAACATACACTCTCAACCCACAGTGTTGCCACACATCTACTCTACGCCACCGTGTCCTCCACCTTCCCACGGTCTCCACATTGAAGTTGCAAAGTACGACAACAGCGTATCCGCAGTCATGTGACTGAGACTCCACGTGGAGTAGACGAGCAGAATGACAGCTGCGCCCATTGGCTGAAGGTTGAGTGTGATTGGACGAAAACAACTCGCCCGCTGTTTATCCCCACCCACGTTCGTGGCGGCGGCTTTCTTCAGTTCTTCGACGTTAACGAAGTAAACCCGTGGACTATAACTACTAGAAAACTACTACAGTACGTTGAAAAGTTTGCACAGTAAAATTCTCATCTTTATATTTTCCTAGTCATAAATTAAAATGGATCCCACTTTAAACTAGGTCCAGTTCCGATTAGCCTCACTGTGCATAAAGTGGACTTAAAACACCAAATCAACCAACCAACCAATCATAAATTAAAAGCGGGAGCCAGCCTCCGTGACGGAATGGTTCTCAGAGCATACTACGACGCCAGGGGTCCCGGGTTCAAATCCCCGCCCGGGCATGGTAGTTCTTTGTGAGTGCCCCTTCATCAATTTAATCATATGGATTACATCGTTGAGATTTGACAAGAAGAGCAGGAAGCGGCGCTAAATAAAAATATAAATACTGGATCAACCTTGTAGTGAAACACACTGTATTGTGCCATTTTTAGCAAAATATCTTATTTTGTGATTACTTCGATCCCCGGTGGAGGCACGTTGTACATACAGTGGTTCGGATCCCACTTTAAACAGTATGTCCGGTCCCGATTACCTGTACGACAAACTTTGAGTACTTGAGTTGTTTTGAAATGACTTTTCGGGAGACTAGCTAAGTGACAGCGCCTAGACATGTTTTTATCTTGGAGCAAAGAACATGCACGTCTGCACGTTGCTTCTCTAGGAGCACAGACCGCCAGAGATTTCACTTCGGGTTACTGGAAAGGAAAGGACCAAAATAAACGCAAAGGGCGGCGATGTGCCAAAGAATGGGGCCAAGATTAGATTTGCTACGGACAACAAAGGTGCATTGGGCGGGGAGGACTATAATTCTCAATCCCCCCTCCCCACGAACACGTGATAAGCAGCACCCATAAAGATACGCACCAAACTGCAAAGGATTTCTTCCTTCTTTATCGTCCTTACCTCTTCCGGTCGTTTTTCCGTCCTGCGCTACAAAGATCGTTACACCTAACCTCCCTTCTGCAGTCGAGATGCTTTGTTTTTAGACAAGTAGCGGGTTTTTCCTATTTTAGTGTAGGATTGTCGTTTCGCTGTCCAAAATAATATTTTCCTTTGACCGAAAATGCTAAGAGAATTTTCGTGTTATGGTTTGATAAAAAGCAGTGTGTTTCTAAGTAAAACGTACTGAGAAAATACAGGGTGCGTTTAAATTATTGGTCGATTTTGTGTTTTCACGCAGACCCTTAAATCAGGGTGGATACTAACCGCGAATGTCGGGAATGACATGAAAAATTTCAAATTTTATTCATCCAAATCCCATTGAAGCCCTGAAACGATTATTTCACAGTTTATTTTTATTTTTATCGAGGTAGAAAAGAAAGCTGCGTGGCTAGTAAAACAGAATTCTCTCAATCCCTTTACTTCGTTACATTCTTCGCAGAACAATCTATTTGACAGACGGAAGATTATTGCAAGATAATGTATCCCGAAGTTGATCAGGTTAATTTCAGTCTGAATTTCTTACACAATTAACAATTTTTCGTAATTAGTGTATCCCGTAATATTTGTGACTTGTGTTTGTAAATGTATTTCGAGTGTGAATATGTGAAATGACAAATTTAAACTCCGCACCTTAAAATTAAATATTTTAGATATACGTGGGTTGGAAATTTAATAGTGGCAACTATTAATTTACGCATGATACGAAAGAGATACCTCTTTGAAACTTTTACAGCTCTTCGATGTAGTCACCTGCATTGTGTACAACAAGAGGGATGCAAGGACATTCTACTTTTTCTTGGTAGACAAGGCTTAACATTTAGAGGCCATGGTGGGAGTCAAAAGGTGGCAATGCCCCTTCCCCTAATCACCGACACTGGTAATAAAGTTAAGTTATGGCTTGCTGACAGAGGCGTCTCCTCAACGCATGCGTCAATTGTGGGAAAATGGACAGCTTGCTCTGCGAAGACATTAATGAGCATTTCTACATTCTAATTTCTTCATATAGGAGAAGTATTTATTTTAGACGAGAGCGCTGAACTACGTGCAATTACATTTCTTGGATCTAAAGTGACGCATGCGTCAATTGTGGGAAAATTATTATTATTTTATTTCACTTCTCCTATCATACTTCTCCTATATGAAGAAATTAAAATGTATAAGTGCTCATTAATGTAGTCTCAGATCAAGCTGTCCTATTTCCCACAATTGACGCATGCGCAGCATTTATTTATTTATTTCGAACACACAGGCACATGCCCAATTACAGTGTTCACAGAGTAAACGAGAAAGTAATACAAAATACAAAAATAATATCACATCAAGTGAGAAATATGACATTTCATTCTACAACATACTTATAAACATGACTGATTTCATATATTGCTTGATTTAATAGAGTTTATGTAATATTTGTATACAAGTTATACAGAGGTAATCAGCTTATATACATGTAAATAGTAGTAGTGTAATAGAGATATTGAGTAATATGTTGCACATAAAAGAGACACAATGATAAACATAGGACAGTGAAATTGAAACAGTACTTTATATTAAATAAGGTTAAACAAAAATTTAGATAATGTCTAATTTAGGGTGAGATTATGAACATAACAATTTTAATTGTGTCCTCTTTGTATAGGCTACAGTGTTCAGAAAGTCGTTTTCACGTTCAGAAGACACAATGGGCTCTTAAGGGCAATGTTTTTCTTATGGGAAATACGGGCGCGCTGTTGTGAAATTTCTGGATTTACAAATTTAGGTAAAGGTAAGTAAGGTAAAGTGCTCCCCTGTGCATAGCACCACGCCATGAAGGCGTATAGGGGGTGTGGGGGTAACGCCCCAAATTTAGCTTAAGTAAAATCGGTACCTGCAGTTTTGCAGGAAATTTTGTAGAGAATACGATGGTGAACACAAAAAACTGGTAACTTGCTTACATAATTTTAGATAAATTAAAAACGCAAATTTTCTGTTTTCATTCCTAACGTTGAAACATGCCGTAAAATTGAAGCAGTCATTATTAAAAAATTGACACTGTTTTTTAATTGTCATAGGTGACGGTGGTACTCAGAATTTATCAATACTTTAAAGCATATTTGCATTAAAAAATATTCAAATAAAGTATGTGGAGATTTTTTATATTCGTGCAGTAGAAAATGTCGTCGCTGGCCATTTTTTGTTCTGTAATTCCAAGTAAAAACTTCCAGCGACAAAGTTGTGGAGAAAATAATGAAATTATTTTTTATAACCACTCAAAGCTTCCCAGAAATATTACTTCCATGCATTTGGAGTTTCTTTTTAACCCGAACCGCGCGCGAAGTAAGGAGACGTTGTCTGGCCATCTTGAGCCGACTCACCGCAGCATTCCGGCTAATCACCACCAAGTTTTCGAGTTGTTATTTTATTTCCATTCAGTAAAAATATGAACTTCATGCAATTTGTTATAATAGAATTGAAATTACTTAAATTTAATAATTGACAATTATTTCCAATGCTGCTGTTGTGAGCAACATTAGTGCTGTCGCAAATACACGTTGTTTTTGTTTACATTACTGTCGACATTAATACTGAAATGAAGATCACCTTTCAGTTTCCAACGTACACATAAATTCATAGACACAATATTAACCTTTGAAGCCTTTCCAACACGTGACAAAATATGGGGCTTCAAGATAGAAATATGACATGCCTTGCTTGAGTCATTCACGTCTTATCAGTTCACGTGGGCCATAACTCATTTGTTTGTTTGGGGTGCAACTTGAATCTAACCCATGTGCCAGGTTCCCCTTACTTGAGTGAAAGATCTGGTTTGGTCTGTTTAGACTTTTTCCCTCTCTCGAAAAAGTATTTTCAGTTTTGTGAGCGCTCAGTGATTTTTACTTTTTTAAGTGATTTCTGAAGTGTCATATTCGTGCATTACACTCGCGTGTGTAGTGATCGCAATGGATCATAGTAAAAAGGGTAACAGTATAATATTAATGTTAATAATTACATATAATTATCATTATATATACAAAATATGTAACACCTTCATTGTGAAGGAAGGTCATCATTTCCCGGCGGCATGAGCTATCGCTGTATTAACAACACTGTGCGGTTTCTCCATAAGCGCCGTTGTGTCTTCTGAACGTGAAAACGACTTTAGACACTGAATTGAACAACTTGCACATTCTCCTCAGGGGTTCCATTTCAACCATGTTGGTTCTTCCATGCGAGATTTTAGAGAGATTATTTCTGGGTCTTAAAATAGCGTTTGGAACATAAAAGTTCAATTGTGAGAGTAGAGCTGGAGAATCTATTTTTCCGTTGACAAGTTTGGATAAGAAAGTCAGTTGATGCATTTGTTTTCTTATTTCGAGCGACGGAACACTCAACATTTCACGCAAGGTGTTATCCGTGGTGGTTTAAATAACAGGTACCTCAAAAATTTATTTTGAAGTTTCTCTATTTTGTCAATTTCTTTCTTGACTAGAGGGTCCCAAACAACCGAGGCATATTCCAGTTTCGATCTCACAAACGCGTAGTACAGCAACAAGAAAGTTTCCGTCTTTATGAATTGGCTACCCATTCTCATTATGAATCCTAAATTTCGATGGGCTTCGCTGAGGATACGCGCAATGTGTGATTGAAAGCTTAGTGATTGGTCGAAAGCGACTTCAAGATCGGTAAAGGAATTCACTCTTAGAATTTCCACACCAGAGATGTTATGTGAGTATTGTATGGGACACCTGTTACGCGTAAATGAAACTACTTTAAATTTCTTGAGGTTAAGACTAACTTTATTATTTGCGCACGAATAAAGTATTTTATCAAGTTCTTCTTGCAATTGATTACAGTTACCGTTGTTTTTTTTATGTTTTTATTTATTTTTACATCGTCGGCAAAAATAAGTTTTTCAGAGTTTGTGAGCACATCTGGTAAGTCGTTAATGAAAATTAAATATAATAAGGGGCCAAGGTTAGATCCTTGTGGGACTCCAGACCTAGCTGTGTAATAAGAGGACCTGTGGTCTTGGTACATGACATATTGTCGGCGATTCTGTAGGTACGAAGCGAGCAGTCGTACGAGTGGAGGTGTTATGTTGGCTAGTTTCAGAATTAGGGTGTCGTGGTGAACCGTATCAAAGGCTTCTGAAAAGTCGGTATATAGAACCTCAACTTGTCCTTTGTTATCTATACTAGATGCAATGTAATTCGTTAGTTCAACAAGGTTGGTGACAGTTGAACGCATTTGTACAAATCCATGCTGCTGAGCAGGGACGATAGGTCTGACGTGAGAATATATATGTTTGTATATTATTTGCTCTAGAAGTTTTGCAGAAGCCGATAGCTTCGCAATTGACCTGAAATTACATATATCTGCCTTATTAGCAGCTTTCGGAATCGGGCATATTTCTGTTGTTTTCCATCTTGTAGGAAATTTTGATGTTTTTAAGGCTAGGTTGAAAAGAGTGTGGAGTAGGAACTTAAGCACTTCCGAACATCCTTTAATTACGTAGGGAGGAATTGAGTCGGGGCCGGCTGCCTTTTTCGGTTTCAATTTCTTGATGGCTTGCTCGATTTCGTCAAGTGAGATTTCCGAAAAATTTAACAGACTAAGGTGCGTGTTCAAGTTTGTGTTCGCCTGAGGAGTTTTGTAAGAAGATTGTTCTGTGGAATAGACAGATTCGAAATATTTTGCAAATAGATCCTGGATATTTTTGTCGTTGTCTATTGGGTTATCATTATATTTCGTTGGTTGTACCGGTGAGGTCCTTCTTTGAGTTTTGATAAATGACCAAAATTGATTCGTATCTTGAGTAAGGCTTGCTTCGCAATTGTCCAAGTACTTTTGGTAAGCTTTTCTAACATCAGATTTTAGTTTATTTCTTAAGGCTTTGAACTTTATGTCGTGATATTCCGCGTTCCTTACGTTTCGTTTCCATTTTTTATGATTATGGGATTTGGTTCTCAAGTCTTTGATAATTTCTTTCGTGAACCAACATGGATAGGAATTTTTGGAAGCTTTATTGAAGCGCGGGACACATTCATTAAATATGTCATCAATAATTTCATAAAATTTGTTCACCGCAAGATCAATGTCTGTGTAATTCATTAGTTGGTTCCAGTCCACTAGTTCAAATTTGTGATAGAAATGCGTTCAGGAGACGCCTCTGCTTGCTGAAAATAATAGAAATAATGTGTTCAGTTTCATGGTGTATGTGATTGTTTACAAGATCTTTTGAGGAATTTAGAGCAAAATCCAGGCTATGATGATGTCAGACAACGCGGCCTATTTCTTATCTGCGTCAGAGTCGCTCGTTTTTTAATGTCCTTTCGAAGCATCACTAGAGTACTAACCAACCGGTGGCGCATCAGAAGCTGCATCTCCTTTTGACTGCCACGTGGGTGGGAGACATGTTCTGGCACACATTTACGATCCGATGTTTACCCTCGCCGTGTGACGCAACATGGAGGGTCTGATGGGATATGGTAGAAAGCCGGCGTTGCTAAAATAGACATACTAGTCATCGACCTGCATAGTGAGTACAGTGGTGCATTCTGGTCGCGCGTTGAAGGGTGATCAATTGGCTCTTCACATTTTCTCTGCACAAACGGTCAAGTATGAAAAATGTTCTCATTCATTATCTTCAATGGTTCGTTGTACCACATTCAATGTTAACGAAAATGGAAGTAGGTTTGTAGTGGCAACTCGGTGGCAGCCTGACTGCAGTGACGTCAGATCAGACTTGGCATTGTGGAGCTTGTTCCATCCACGCATTTTAATCCAACCACGACGGGAGTACTGCAATTCAGAAGTATATAAGTACAAACCCTTGGTTCGATACCCAGTTGAGGCACTTAGTGGTTCGGATACCACTTGAAACTGTAGGTCCAATCCCGAGTAGCCTTTCACTGCATAAAGTGGACTTAAAAGCTCTAAGAAGAATGTAAAATAAACTAATACTAAAATTAAATAGTCTGACTCCGTTGTTAGCATATGCAGATGATGTTTACTTGCTAGGGGATGACATAAATACAATTCGTTCATTCATTCATTGTTTTCTGCCTAATTGGCAGGTTTTTCACTGCAATCTCCAGATTTCCCTATTCTCTGCCTTACGCTTCGTAATACCATACGACCCAGTTAATTTAATAGCATCCATAAGCTGATATCTCTTTCTTCCACGGACTTTTCCTCCTCCAAGGCATCCCTTAGCAGGCAGTTCCTTCTTAGACAGTGTCCTAACCAGTTTCGTTTCCTCTTCTTAATGGTCTCCAGTATAGGAGGCTATTTTTCAAAGCAGAGAAGGGATAGGCTTGGAAGTTAGCAAAGAGAAAACTAAATATATGCTTACAGGCAGAAACCAAGTGTTAGGCAATAATCAAATTTAATTATTGATAACTCGTTTGAATCAGTTTCCAAATTCAATTACGTAGGAGCAATACTAACAAGCGAAAATGATATTAAAGAGGAGATAAAGAACATAATGAATTCAGGAAATGCATGTTACTTTTCTCTTCATAAACTTTTGTCTTCTCGTTTAATATCTATTGCGTCACCGCCTTGTAAACAAGGGGTCCCGGCTTCGATACCCGGTGGAGGCACATAGTGGTTCGGATCCCACTGTAGGTCCAGTCCCGATTAGCGTTACTGTGCATAAAGTGGACTTAAAACATCAAATCAAATGGTTTAATATCTAAGAAACTAAAAGTTAAAAATATACAAAACACTAATTTTGCCTGTAGTATTATAGGATGTGAAACTTGGCCCATTACATTAAAAAAGAGTATTTAAAATAAAATCTTTAGAAAAATATTTGGACTTAAATGGAATGAGGAGACGAGTGAGTGGAGAAACTTACATAATTTAGAACTGCATAATTTGTATTCATGTCCGGATATTATTAGAATAATTAAATCAAGAAGACAGGTGGGCAGGCCATGTGGCACGAATGGGAGAGGATAGAAAAGTTTACAGGTTTCGAGTAAATCTGATGGTAATAGACCAGTAGGAAGGCCAAGACGAAGATGGAGGGATAACGTTGAGATGGAGGAAAATATTGGATTGATCTTACCCAGAATAGGGACAGAATGTTGCTGCAGCCATAAACCTTTGGGTTTAAGAATGCTAGAGAGAGTGCCTTAGAAATGTAGGAACTTTGTAAGGTTCGAATTCCCGACCTTTCCATGCAGCACAATTCGCTTGAGGAAGGCTGCGAGAATATTGCGTTCACAGTTGAGCGGCGTGCGTCACGCCGCAATGCGGTGAGAGTTCTCCGACCCCTGGCTGTCGGAGACATCAGACTCCGGAGGAAGCCACCCGCTCGTGGCGACAGGTGATCTTCGGATTGGAATTCTCATGATCCACTCGACTCTTCCATTACCTCCAGACTCCGTCACCTCCTCATTATTCTCGTCACTGGAGGGGCACGGATTTATTTTTTAAATTGCCTGCTCGTGTGTCAAGATCGTTTCGGTGTTCGAAAGCGTTCATTGGTAGACAAGATGCTCCGGGTTCGAATCCTAACTTGTTCATGAGTGTTCCTTTGTGAAAGATCCCTGCATCACTTTAATGTATTACTTTTCAGCTTTTCATCTTAATTGTCGCGCGATTAGCTTACAGGCGCATAAAAACGACAGAAGACGTTTCTCTCCAACTATTCCCTTTCCTCTATTTCTATCTCCCTCTCTAGACTTTTCTCTCTATTTAACTCCTCTCTCTTTGCTCTCTTTGTCTTTCTTCCTTCTCTTTTGCCCCTCCTCTTTTTCTTCCTTCTTCTTGCCCCCTCTTTCTCTGTTCTTCCTTCTTTGGTCCATCTCACTTTCTTCCTTCTTTTTGTCCCTCTTTCTTCCTTCTTTTTGTCCCTCTTTCTTCCTTCTTTTTGCCCCTCCTCTTTTTCTTTCTTATTTTTGCCCCTCTGTCTCTCCCTTCTTTTTTGCCCTTCTTTCTCTCTTCCTTCTTATTTGCCCTCTTTTTCATCCTTTTTTGCCCCTCTTTCTTTTCTTCTTTTCTGCCCCTCTTTTTCTTTCTTCTTTTCTGCCCCTCTTTCTCTTTCTTCCTTCTTTTCCCCTCATATTTTTCTTCCTTTTTGCCGTTCTATCTCTCTTTTCTTCTTTTTGCTCCTCTTTCTCGTTTCCTTCCTTCTTTTTTGACGCTCTAATTGCAAGATAACTAACTTTCCAGGTCAAATAGTATAAATTTGCTTGTCAGCACAGCCCCAGGCCTTCCCCGTTCACCATGCACACATAGCATTTTCCTTTGTTGTCGTGTCCCTCTTGCTAAGGTCATCATGTTGCATTCTTATCTAAGGATGCTGAGCATGTAGAGTTCTCAGAGCTCGATGATTCCATTGTGTGCATTTGTGTTGCAACAGATTTATCTCCACTGTTGGTTTAGATAGGTTTTTTTTGCTGAGGAGGTAATGTTTTTCCCAACTTGTTCCTTATGCCCTAGTTCTTTACTTCCAATTGTTGCGTGGGAAATCTTGTTCCCGAGTCGATCAAAGGAGTGGAATGGATATGAACGACTTTCGAACTTCCTGAATGTGGTATGGAGTGGTTGAATGTTTTTTTCTTGTGGTGGATGCAAGAGACGATAGTATGAGGAATAATGAACTATTCAAGAAACTTCAGGAGCCCAAAATGAGACTCCTAAATCTTGTATGAGGTTACAACCACCGAAATGAATATTCCTCGCCTCAGTATTGATAAAGATTTCGCGCAATAAGTAGCAAGTTGTGACTCCCAATGTCAAGGCGTGTTGTGAACAGAAACTTAATCTTCAAACATGTTACAAATCTATTCAATTTGCAATTTCTTAAAAAATAATATTCAGTCAATATAAACTAACTAACAATACTTCTAAAATTATGCTTTCACAAATAAGCCAGAAATCAAACTTTCGAACAATTATATATTCTTCACCATTTAACAAAATTATATTTGGAATGCATGGCCATGCCTACGAGTACATTTACATTGCCTTTTCTTTTATACAATGCTCTTACAAGTAAGTTACAAATGTACCAAGCGTTGACAATACTGATGGCAAGCTTAGGTGGCCA
This sequence comes from Lepisma saccharinum, assembly GCF_977018435.1. Taxonomy (NCBI): domain Eukaryota; kingdom Metazoa; phylum Arthropoda; class Insecta; order Zygentoma; family Lepismatidae; genus Lepisma; species Lepisma saccharinum. The sequence continues at coordinate 95,542,914 of NC_139235.1, forward strand.
TATTTGTAGATTTTAAAAGTTCTATCATCTTATCAAATATGTTCTTTTCTTTGTAAAATATATTGTATGTTAGCAGAAAAGTCCAGCCTCCCTTACCTGGGGCTGGCTTTTAAAAATATATATATATCTGGTTTCTAAGATTTCTAAGTCTAAAGATCACTTCACCACTTCTGCTATGAAGATCCTTCGGTATAAAGTGATGTCACTGTTATTTCAACAACTAGTATTCCGTTTTTTGTCCATTATGAACTTTAATTTGGATTTGTTACAGACAAATATCCATTTTTTGGCCCCGACGCTTAACTTGTCGTCTTTTTGGAAGCCATTTTTCTATCCCAAGCCTCGAACCAGGTATCCTTCACTGTCAAGTTGTGATAAGGACACACAGACTATTGAATCACTACTTTTTTGTACAGCACGAATGTATCTTTTAATAGAAACTGCTGTAAACTTATTTTACAAGTTCAAATATGTAATAAAATTATGTTTCATACAATTTTAAGGCATTTTTGTATTATTTACTATCTCAATTGAATATATTTTGTATGTTTATTGTCCTTATATTATTGCGATATTTTCGATTTTACCACAAAGTGATTTAGCAACACTGCAAAATAGCCATGAACTAAGATAAATCACTATTAAGCATTTTTCTTTGACAAATTTCATCAAAATGTTAAATTAACTTAAAATTGTGCCCTTTTTATTGCAAATGTATGGAAAACCTTGTGAAACAAATGTGAGTACTAATTAGCAAAGAAATATTAACAAATACAAGAATTACTGCTACAAAATTTTCCGTTCTTTGCAATGCTTACAATGGAGCATGAAAATAAATAAAATATGTGACCATATTTTAATTTTGAATAACTTTTAAAATATATCTCCGAAAATGATGACATTTCGTAATCTGTGGTAATTTATTATGGGGAATGCAATGAAATAAAAGCCCCCCACTGAAAAATGAAGATTTAAATTTCCAATCTTAGCATATTTAATGACCATATAACAGTGCATCTGAATGGACTCGTTATATTTGGCGCACAACAGGGCGAACCCACGCAAAAATTAAGTTTAAGACTAACTAATTTACTTATACATTTAAAGAAAATGTTGTGTATACTAAACATGTATTAGCAATGAATTTAAGCTTGACGAAATAAAATAATAATTCGTGAACAATTTTATGATCACATCCTAAAGAGTTAACATTTTATATATAATGTGTGTGTCTTGAATAGAAAATTGTTTGACCATTATCATTTGTAGTGTGCTGTAGCACATATTAAAATAAACATTAATCTGACTTACATATCATTATCCAAAATAATAAGAACATTCAGTCATGTATCAAATTTCAACAATCAAAATAATATGAATATGCAAATGCCATTTTGGTTTCCAATACACATGGATGATAGTTAGTGAACAAAGTATCCTACAAGTACATACAATGAATACCAAATCAAATAAATATTAATATTTTTTTAATATATGACAGGCAACACAATTATATTGAGTGCCAAAAAATTATTTTGAAAAATATGTGTGAACCCCTATAAAGTTGCATATGTATGTAAACAACATTAGAGTTCTAATGTGTAACACTATTTGTATCAACTGATGAAATCTAATTATGGCTATAATACCATCTTATTCATGAATCATAAATTATATTAATACCATAAGTTAAAAATTTCAACATGTTATCATCTAAAGAACAAATAAGATCATATAATAAAAAACAACACTTTTTAAGCTAAAAATATGAATAAAGTTTGTGCACTCATACAAGGCAACTAGTTTATGTATAATAAAGTTATTACATAACCATAAATATAAAAATGTTACTATCGTAACCAACAATAAATTATGTTACTTATCAATCCAGTAATGTGTGTATTAACACTTAACATTATTTCATGGAACCTGTTGCAAATTACAAACATCTGCAATATTGCATCAGTCAATCCACTCAGGATATATTATCCGTTGAGTGTCTTATTAAATAATTTGTCTTAACACACAAGAGTATGTTTGTAAAACATATGTGATTTTGAAAAATGTGTTATTTGGATTTAAGTCCAAAGTCATTTATAATCATATTATTTAATATCATTCTTAGGAATGTCCTATGATTATTAAACGTGAAATTAAATTGCCATAAATGAGTAAGTTAAATGAAACGGCAATAATCACTACACCAATCAGTATGCTGTCTTTACATAATATATGATAATGTGCCATGTTTAACATGCATACACATACATATTTACATATCAATAATGATAATATGTCACATCTCAACCTGACCAGTCATATTAGATTTTTCTCATAGCTTGTCATATCATTAAAACTATATTCAAAATTCAAGAATAATGTCAGTTTGTAAGGAAACTAATCAACATTGGCATAATCTCGGAAATAAAGTCATTGACTTTCATGTTAATTAAACCATGAAATGCATTTTTGTTGTGTTAGTTCCGCAAAGACATAGCTTATCTCAAAAATTTATTTCTTGGTACCTGCTTGTTAAAAATGTACCTAAAAACAATTGATGTAAGTTAACATGCGATTAACCATCACGGAGGTGCTTTAACAGTATGTTAACTTAAATTCGTATTTTACCTCGTTTAACTGGGTAATGTTTCTTTAATCCAGTAACATGTTAGTTTAATCAATATGTAATTCTTGCTAACTCTTGAGCATTGAATTCATAACAATTATTGTCATAGGTGACTAGCAGAATAAAATATTCCTTACTATCGACTTACGTTTATCATTATGACCTAAAATTGAAATTATACCATTTTTTGACTTGTGCATCATAAATTTAACACATAATACTTATATATAAAGGTTCCTTGACTTTATAGTGTCACGGCAGGAACTATCTCTGCCCTTGGTGAACACATCTTAAAAGTCTTCATGCAACTTTGGCATGTCCTAGGAAAAAAACTATACGAGTGACAAGCTTGGATCATCACTTGGATCTCTGTGCTTTTTGTCAACTACATATATATTGGAGTGTATGATTCTCATCATGGAATCACAGTACACTAATATGCTACACAAGCAATAATAATAATTTTATTGTTACCATTGTCAACTGTACCCACACATATTTTGTGTCATATACTGGCACCTGCAGATATGTGCGTTGGGATTTCTTTTTTAACTGCAGTGCAGACTGGATTTACAATGTACCCATTGGGATTTTAGTTTACCATGCAATGCATACTTAAAAATACAATGTACCCATAGGGATTTTAGTTTAAAATGCAATGCACTTAAAAATACAATGTACCCATAGGGATTTTAGTTTAACGTGCAATGCATGCTTAAAAAATATATTATGTATCCTTACACCTTGTTACCAGTATTCAGCACCAGCAAATATGTGCTTTGGGACTACTATTCAGCCAGTACACTTTACGAACAACTAACTTTCTGGTTATACTTGGTATAACATGTTATGTTCAGATATTGTATTAAAGTCATATTAGGTGCATAGACTACTAACATTCAACATGTCAGAGCTATAAGTCACTTCCAGTAAACATGAATTAAATTTCTTCAAGTGCTTGTTTATGAATTGAGAAAGGAAAATTGTAAACAAAGAAAATAATAAAATTTTTTGCATGAAAATGAATTTCTACAGAAAAATCAACATTAATTTTCTTGACCTTAGGAAGAAGAAAAAACTTTTCTTTACCCTAATCATCGTGTATATGGTGTAGGTCCATACGCACAAAATATCGTCAAATATTCTAAAATAAACTAAATTGAAGAATGACTGTTCTGTGGTCATCTAGAACATCAGTTTAGAATAAACTCATCCAATTATCTTTGTAGTATGGATGTAAGTGAAAATGAATTATGTATTAAAATATATTTTAAGTTAAGAAGAAGAAAAGTACTGCGGTCTAATATACCTCCCTAGACCGACAGTCTAGTAGAAACTCCCATCCACCACCCTTTGGATGCTTCATATTTTCACAGCATATACATATGATATTTCGACTGATGGACTATCTTCCATGTTTTCTACACATTGAGTTAGAAAGTACTCTACTTCATCAACATGTGTGCTTGTGACACTGCGTAATTGTCGCAACCACAATATCTTCCGTTCCTTGGAACATTTCCATAATTTCACATGTTCTATTGCCACATTATCTACAATATTACCTCTACTACAACATAAAAGAGTGAGGCGTGAATGATTTATGTTATCAAGGCATAAATAAGGCCCTTCAAACAGGAAACAATACTTTTTTATGGGATTGTCATCAATCTCCCTTTGTCTGTTTTTGATAAAAACCAGACTCCCGGTTATAACAGGTACTTTATTTTCTTCTCTTACATTTAATTTATCTAACTTCTTTGATCTAGCATTACGACTCTTTATCTCAGCCATAACCAATTTTTCATTCCACGTGTCTTTTCTATCAACAGTGAAAATCTTTGTACCTAAGTGAAGGCTTGGTTCTATATTCAATCTCAATTCGATTGGGGCAAAACCAGTATGAGTCGAGATGGTGGTGTTTAACCAAAACAAGGCTGTGTTAATCTTTTCAGGCCATCGAGTATGGTTTTCAATACATAAGATCCTCATCAATCTGTTTAGTTCCGAGTGATACCTCTCCACCATATTGGATGAAGGGTGATATGGAGGTGTGAACATAAGTGTAATGCCATAGTCTTTCATACATGTATTGAACAAGTGAGATTTAAATTGAGGACCGTTATCAGAAATAATTTTATGTGGTATTCCCAGATGCACAAAGTAAATTTCACATAGCTTTCTTACTACAGTACTAGCATTGCTATTCACAATTGGATACGCAACCAAATATCTGGAGGCCGCGTCTAAAATTGTAAATAGAAATCTTTCACGCTTGGGACCCATAGTAAATGGACCTTGTAAATCTATGAACAGCACCTTACCGGGTGAACTCGTATAATGCACTTTAGCTAAATGTTTGGCTGGGTGCTTATTGGGTTTGGATCGAACACAAACCTCACAATCAGCAACATACTGTTGTATGTCCTTTTTCATTCCTTTCCAGAAACAATGTGAATAAATTTGTGAAAGTGTGCGATGTGCACCAAAGTGTCCCCCTTGATCATGGAATTTTATTAAAGTGGAACCCACTAGACTTATTGGAATGCATATCCTTATTATATTAGCATTGAGAAAATCTCGGATATACAACACATTTTCCTTTAGGACATATTGTTTGCTCCAAGTTCTACTTCTAGAGTTATCTGAAACCAATGGGTTCAACAGAAATTGCCTGATTTGATTTAAATCACTATCCGCTTCTTGAGCTTGAATAAGACTTTCCACATTTATTAAAGGTTCTAACACATCTTTTAGCATCACACTATTAATATGGTATACCAGGTCTGTTTGTTGAGGAAAGGTTCTACTTAACACGTCCGCGATGATGTTATCTGATCCTTTGCAATATTGCACATCGAATGAGTATTGCTGCAATTGGATAAACCATCGTGTCAGTCTTGCATTCCACGTGTGTGCCGTTTCCAGCCATGTTAGTGCTTTATGGTCAGTGATGACTACAAAATGCCTACCTTTTAATAATGAACTAAATTTATCTATTGTATATAAGATTGCTAACACTTCTAATTCTGTTGAAGTGTAAGACTTCTCAAATTTTCTTATCAATCTGCTCACAAAACCGAGTGGCTTAAATTCATCATCTATAGTTTGATAACAGTAACCTGCCACACCAATTAATGATGCATCTGTTTGCACATAAAATGTGTGAGAAAAATCGGGAAATGCCAATAACACATGTTCACAAATTTTGTCTTTCATGGTCTTGAGAGCTATTGATGCTTGATCGGTCCACTGCCATTTAGATTTTTCCTTTAGCAAATGGTACAAAGGCTGAGCAATGAGTGCATAATTTTGAATATATTTGCTTATCCAGTTGAAGCAGCCGAGAATTCTTTGTAGTTGTTTCAAGGTTGATGGTTCTGGCAAGTCCAATAAAGATTGTACATATATAGGATCCTTCATGTAACCTCTGGAAGTGATTACATGCCCTAAAAATTTAATCTCGGATTTACAAAATTTACATTTTTCCAACTTCAACGTCATTCCTGCATTCTTAAGCCTTTCCAATGCAGCTCTAACATGTACAACATGAGAGTTAAAGTTTTCCGATTTGATGATAACGTCATCCACATACACAACTACAAATTCTCTACAATCGGCTAATACACGATTGAGTGCATCTACAAACACAGCTGTACCATTGACAGAACCGAACACAACTCTCTTGAAATGATATAGAATTCCCTCAAACTTAAAGGCGGTATATTTTCGGCTATCTACATGTAGTAAAATTTGCCAAAAGGCGTTCCCAAGATCTAGGCTTGTGAAATATTTGCATTGTTGAAATTCTACTAACAACTCTTGTATCTTTATGGGATGTATTTGCATTAATTTGACGTGTGAGTTGATTCGTTTCAAGTCAACACAAAGACGTATGTCTCCGTTGGGTTTCGGAACTACTAAAAGGGGTGAAAGATATTCAGAATTTGAAAGTTCTATCACGTCCCATTCTAGCATTGTGTTTATTTGCTCACGGACTTTTTCCCTGTAAGCATAAGGTATTGGATAATTTCTTCCGACAATTGGTTCGTCGGTATCCAAATGCATTTTATGAATATACCCTTTGCACAATCCAGGTTTGTTTGAAAATACACTGTCATATTCATTCAAAAGATCAAAGAGTAAAATCTTTTGACTATCAGTTAAAGTGTCAGCATTGTCCAAAAGATCGTTAAATTTATTTACATGCTCAATTTTGGTAATGTTAGAATTTTCATCATTATGCACTAGTGCGCAATTATAATACTGGTTATCATCATCTCCTGCACCAATTGGAATAAAACGAGCTAGGATTTGCCCTTGAGGTGTCTTGCACATAAGAGCTTTGTTCATAAAATCCAAAGAACTCTGCATAGCGTAAAGAATGTCTAAACCCAATATTATACTGGTTTGTAAATTTTGGACTACAAGAAATTGAACATACAAATCTACTGTAACTATGTTTATATTTAGTTTAACTATGCCTAGTACCTTTGATTTGGTGTAACCTGCAAAATCTACCAATCTGATGTTTGAAGCTGGAAGTAGCCTAGGCTTACTGACTAACACACTAATATCTTTCCATACTTTATCCGAAAGTAGGCTCATTTCCGCGCCACTATCACACAAGGCCACATAAGGTCGGTTAAGAATTTTTACTTCAATTTTTGCAGTGCTAGGTTTCTTAAAAGAGGAATTTAATGGTACCCTGATTTTTTGCTCATCACCATAACTGTCATATTGAAATTCTTGGTCCCAGTCACCTACACTTACTGTGCATATTGTAGGATTTACGAGAGTACCTTTGTCACCTACATTCGAGCAAAGGCCACTATCTAGTTTTCCTGAAAATTAGAAATAATTTCATCACCTCGATTAAAATGTACATTATTATCAGCGTTCACCTTGCTGGTGCTAACGGAATGTACTGTGGCTTCAACTGTACTTCTGTTGGCATTGTGAACAATGTTGTCATGCCTAAATTTACATACTGACATGCTGGCTAAAAACTGAATAACTTTATTCATCCCTGCATTGTTCCAATGAACCATATTCAATCTATTGTGTGCTGGATCACCAAAGAATTTTACATAGAGACTTTCATCTACCCTACCATTATCCTGAAAAAATAGAGGTGCAATATTATAAACTTTGACAGTATCATCATTATGTAATGTCATTAAATAAGTATTAAATCCGTCCCAAGTTTTCCATATTGGTTCATCTTCCGATGCCACAAACCTTGCTACTGGAGGCAAAGTGAGAATGATTATTTTCCTAGTCTTAGTCTTGAGTAAATTAAGAAGTCTTGTAAAAGATCCTATCATCTGTTCTAGAGATCTCCTTCTTAGCAAATCATTTGTGCCAACTAACAAAATAAGCTTATCATTCAGTTTGGCTCCACCTTCAACACGTTGGCGAAGATTATCAATCATTTGTCCGGAAACACATAAACCTATGTATCTGGAACCTCCTGTCTCTTTAGAATATCTATAACCTAGCATATTTTGAGCTAACCTAAGGAGTAAACTGTCTCCTACTAATTGGGCATCATCTAACATTGGAACTAGGTTTCTAAAGCCACCATTGTTAAAATGAGTATCACTCCTATATTCACTATTATACTCTGTACTCAATTGAGGAGGATTTGCAACACCACTGCTTCTGTCACCTCCATTGACACAAGCAGTTAAGCGTTTTCCTGCTGTGAATACACCTTACTACTAGGATTGACTCGCCTAAAGTTACGTGTAAATGTCCTAGCATTATTAACAGGCATACTAAAATTTCTTTTATCTTTACCAGTTGCAACATTCTGTTTAGTTAGACAGTTAGATTCTTCACTGTTATCACATTTGCTACTAACTGAAACAGTAGCAACTCGTGCCTTAAAATTTCGGTTTTTTTGCCTCAAAGTTGTTTTCACTAGTTCTTGGAGGATTAACCTTCAAGGATTCAAAATTTTCTATTACAAGCAAAATTTGTTGCAAGGAACTGATGTTGTTAATTACGATATGTTCTCGTATCTTGTGTGGTAAAAGTGTGGCAATCTGTGCTATCAGATGTGCCTCCTCTGCATGAGGCTGTACTGATTTCAATGTTTTGTAGTTTTTATTTACATACTGTAGCAAATTACCATGTGTTACATTTGAATAAGGGCTACTGAGAACCTTGGACAACTTTACTGTCTTCCACCTATCGTTCTCGTAGTGAGACAAGAATGCTCTTTTAAATTCTGAGTATGTAGTTAAAGTGGTTTTGTTTTGCACATACCAACTACGTGCGCAATCGTTCAAAAGTTTTGGCAAGTAACGCATGTACTCAGATTCCCTTATATTATATAAATCTAGATTTTCTTCAACCTTTTCTATGAACTCAGACGGTGCAACATCTGTTGATATACCATCGAAGTGAGGGAAATGACGTAGCTCTTGAGGCTTGATAAAAGCACGTCTAATGTTATCATTTACTACTAATGAAGGGTCAACTTCAGTATGTGTAACGCCACATATAGGCTCGGAACACACCTTTTCTTCATTTACTTCTTTATTGTTATCATTAAGTGCATCACCATTCTGTTTACGACGCTTATACTTCATATGATCTAACTTGTGTCTACTATAAGACCTACTGTTTGAATGTTTAACTCCAACACCATCTGAATCAACAAGTCCGGAGGCTTCGGAATCAGAGTTTACAACCACTTCTGGTTTCTTTTTAATGTTCCTTGAAGGACTGACATGAATACTACCAAAAGATGAGTCAGTATTCACTGCTTTATCTTCAAACTGAGGAACATGCAAAGATTTGTTCATAATATGCGAAGTCATAGGTATTTCACTACTAACAATATTCCTATCGTGCATTAAACTTAACTTAGAATGTTTATATAAGGGTGACGAAATATCCTCTACCACAGACAAAATTCCTGTTTTTATTTTTGATAACGCCTCATTAATCGTAGTCTCTAATGAAGATTTATTTACTTCTGACAACTCTTGCTTTACGGGCGAGACAAAGGTGTCGTTTCTGGTTTCAACCTTTTTAGAGTGCCTTTCATCTGTGTCTACACTACCCATACCTTGCATAACATTCAGATAAGGATGAACATCATTGAGATAAACACCATCAATGTTTGTTTCATAACATGTTGGTGAGCATTGAACTCCTTGTGACCGTACACTTACATCTAGCATAACTAAATCATCACTATTCCTACCTTTCATTCTTGACCATTCCGTTTTCAACTGATCAATTGCTAAAGTACATTGCCTAGTAGCAGAAATGCATTCATCCAATTGAGCATCAAAATGCTTTGTAAAGCTACCCATCCTTTCATCAACCTCATCACGTAACTTACAAACCCTACTTTCTAATTCATCATCCATTCTCTTTTCAAGATCACCAAAATCATGCTCTACTTTCTCTGTGCGTAACATGCACTCATTTCTGAATTGAACTATGTCAACCTTCAAAGACTTTATGTCATTTGAATGAGCTGTGTTAGAAGCATTTATTTGCTCCTGCATTTTGGCTATGCTCACACATTGAGATGCCAAAGTTTCAGTGTGTTCCCTTAATTTGGAATCTACGTCACTGTGCATATTCTTGACCATACTTGCGAGGTCAGCCAATGTGATTTCCTTTTCCATCATCATATGCTTTATGTTAAACCAGAAATCTCACAAATGACAAAAATAATATGTTAAGTGAATGTGCACAACTTACTTGACATTAGCAGCACAATTGAGTCCTCATAATCTAGTATGAGGAATAATGAACTATTCAAGAAACTTCAGGAGCCCAAAATGAGACTCCTAAATCTTGTATGAGGTTACAACCACCGAAATGAATATTCCTCGCCTCAGTATTGATAAAGATTTCGCGCAATAAGTAGCAAGTTGTGACTCCCAATGTCAAGGCGTGTTGTGAACAGAAACTTAATCTTCAAACATGTTACAAATCTATTCAATTTGCAATTTCTTAAAAAATAATATTCAGTCAATATAAACTAACTAACAATACTTCTAAAATTATGCTTTCACAAATAAGCCAGAAATCAAACTTTCGAACAATTATATATTCTTCACCATTTAACAAAATTATATTTGGAATGCATGGCCATGCCTACGAGTACATTTACATTGCCTTTTCTTTTATACAATGCTCTTACAAGTAAGTTACAAATGTACCAAGCGTTGACAATACTGATGGCAAGCTTAGGTGGCCATATTTGTAGATTTTAAAAGTTCTATCATCTTATCAAATATGTTCTTTTCTTTGTAAAATATATTGTATGTTAGCAGAAAAGTCCAGCCTCCCTTACCTGGGGCTGGCTTTTAAAAATATATATATATCTGGTTTCTAAGATTTCTAAGTCTAAAGATCACTTCACCACTTCTGCTATGAAGATCCTTCGGTATAAAGTGATGTCACTGTTATTTCAACAACTAGTATTCCGTTTTTTGTCCATTATGAACTTTAATTTGGATTTGTTACAGACAAATATCCATTTTTTGGCCCCGACGCTTAACTTGTCGTCTTTTTGGAAGCCATTTTTCTATCCCAAGCCTCGAACCAGGTATCCTTCACTGTCAAGTTGTGATAAGGACACACAGACTATTGAATCACTACTTTTTTGTACAGCACGAATGTATCTTTTAATAGAAACTGCTGTAAACTTATTTTACAAGTTCAAATATGTAATAAAATTATGTTTCATACAATTTTAAGGCATTTTTGTATTATTTACTATCTCAATTGAATATATTTTGTATGTTTATTGTCCTTATATTATTGCGATATTTTCGATTTTACCACAAAGTGATTTAGCAACACTGCAAAATAGCCATGAACTAAGATAAATCACTATTAAGCATTTTTCTTTGACAAATTTCATCAAAATGTTAAATTAACTTAAAATTGTGCCCTTTTTATTGCAAATGTATGGAAAACCTTGTGAAACAAATGTGAGTACTAATTAGCAAAGAAATATTAACAAATACAAGAATTACTGCTACAAAATTTTCCGTTCTTTGCAATGCTTACAATGGAGCATGAAAATAAATAAAATATGTGACCATATTTTAATTTTGAATAACTTTTAAAATATATCTCCGAAAATGATGACATTTCGTAATCTGTGGTAATTTATTATGGGGAATGCAATGAAATAAAAGCCCCCCACTGAAAAATGAAGATTTAAATTTCCAATCTTAGCATATTTAATGACCATATAACAGTGCATCTGAATGGACTCGTTATAATAGATCGAGAATAAAAAATCTGGAAATGCGAGAAATGTTGAGATTTTTTTTGTTTTCTACCAGGTGATTTCAGTAATGTGTCTCATGATGATCTCAAAGTTTCCGTTGTCTCTGGAAATAGTAGGAAACACATTGAAATCAAACTTATTCTTATAATTGCTGAACTCGGATATTGGTTTGTTCCAAGACCTTTTTGCATGTGAAATCCCCCCCCCCCCCAACCGTCGTTTCACTTCCTGTTTTCTTCCTCCGTATTCACAAAAGGGAGCTGTGAGACTTGTTTGGGGTGTTCTTATCGTACTTTCTTGAATTTCTCCATTTTTCGTGCTTTCCGCTGACATTTGCAATTCATGTTTGTTATACTCCATCCTGGGCTTGCCAATGTGTTTTCCCTTCTTCTCTTTTTGCACTCTTCTTTTTCTTCCTTCTTTTTGACCCATCCTATTTTTCTTCCTTCTTCCTTGCACCCTCTTTCTCTGTTTCTCTGATTTGATTTGGTGTTTTAAGTCCACTTTTCGCACAGCAAGGCTAATCGGAACTGGACCTACAGTTTAAATCCAAACCACTGTGTTCTTCCACCAGGTATCGAACCCGGGAGCCCTTGATTACCAGGCGACGAGACTACCACTGCGCCATCGGGGAGGGCCACCTTCAGTTATTCCTTCACGACTGAGAATGTGCCCTAACATCCAGCATCTTTGCAGTATCGATTTCCACATGTTTCTCCTTCCAGTGTGCGCGTCTCAGAGCATCTTCATTTTCTTACCAACCTATCACGGGTGTGCGTACGGGGTGACAAGAGGTGGCAGTTGCCCTCCCGCCTAATATTCTCGTTTATAAATTTAATGTTGAGGAAACTTATCACCGTTATTAAACAATGTCATCCTCTTAATTTTTTTAGAAGAGAAAGCGCGGACACAAACAGTGCATAGGATGCATTCATTTGCAGTGAATACGAGCAATTGCATGCCATTGAACGAGTCGTCCTGTTGCATTGTTAACAGCTGCTTATCCTATCTCCAGTATGCGTATTTTACGCAGGGTTGCCAAATGCCAGCGGACAAACGCGCTAGATTCCAGCTTAAAATCACCAGAAAAAGCGCTACATCACAAAGGAGTCAATTATAGCATAAAGTAGTACATTTTCCTTTATAAAGCATCATCTTCAGACAAAGGAAACACATTTTTTCCCGAAACGTGTGCATTGTTCCGATAGTATTCACAAATCACAACTTCCCGTGATAAAGTGGAATTGTGATGAAAGCCTTGGTTACGGGTACGGAAGGGTGCAGTCGAGCCCAGCGCCAATCCTAAAAGGGCGCGAAACGAACTAAAGAAAATTGGAAACAAAATTCTATAAAAGTAATATTAAGTGTATATCTGTGTCATTGTGGAATATTAATAATATCCGTTCCAGTGTATTTGAAATACGTAGTAACAATAACAAATTAATTACATTGCATTAATGTAGATTTTTAATTCCCCACTGAAGCTATTATAACTCGTTACAAATTGAATGTAACGATGATATTCTTCGCACCAGAATTTACACCAGAAAAGCTCAATGAAAGTTGACACCAGTCCGACGTCTCAAAACTCCAGATCTGGTGTAAAAAGCACCAAATTGGCAACCCTGCGTGACTGCAAATGTCAAACTCGTTTGCAGTTATTGGGCTGGCGTTAGAACTGCATTGCTTGAATTCTTGTTCCAGCGTCTGATAAGTTTATCGCAACTTTCGCAGCTTCGTGGCTAATCATAATGTTGGGTTGTTCCACTTGCATATAGGGCAACTCCCTGAGTACTTTGTTTACGAGTTAAGATCTTAAGAAAGAGGATGAAGGGGCTTGTCCATCAGCAGGATGTGCTGCATCCTTACTGAGCTCGATTCCAGATTGAACATGGCCATGTACAGGTTCCGCACTACAGGGTGAGACAAAAGTCGGTGAATGTACACCACGATCGCCAGATCTAACACACCTTGGATTTTTACTTGTGGGGACACGTTTAGGCCATCGTGTGCGCTGAGAAAATTAAGAGCCTGGACCCCACCAGACGTCTTACGCAACTGGGAGCGTCGAATTGAAGCATGCATTCAAGCAAATGATGCGCATACTGTACTTTGTACATGTACTCTGACTGTAGCCATTACATATCAGTCAAGTGCAGGCTATGTTTGTATGCACTTATTTCTTTCCCTATGTAACCTTATATTTTCCTCACTCTGTATTTTATGTGCCACCTCTTAATAGCTTTAAAACGTTGCATTCAGGGAGTTCAAGAGGGCGAGACTGCGACACATTTGAACATGAGGCAGATTTGAGTATCGTGAATTTCTCGGCAAAGAGAAGAAATTGTGTGGAGTTGACAGCAGTAGTAGATGAACAGCCCATGTAGTACATGCATAGAAAAAGGGAGGGGGAACCCCGGACAGTGACGTGCCCAGGATTTTCGAAAGGGAAGTGTTATGTATACTTTTTCTTGGTAGTCAGCCCTCATTTTGTCATATTTTCCTATCTTTGACGTTCTTTTGTTTTAGGAATACTGGGCGAGAGGGGAGTTATAACCCCCATCAACACCCCCCCCCCCCCCCCCGGGAAGATGCCTGCCTCCACCCACATACATTCGAAGGTATCCACGTAATATCGATTCCCCATTTTTTTATTTCCTCGTGACTTTATTTGGTTCAAAGAATTATAACACCATTAAGCCTTGTTTCCATGATGTGAAAAACTCAATATGCTGACCAAGGCAGAAATTTATTATATTATAAAACATAAACTAAACGTAACGTTTCAACCTTCTAGCAAGGTCTTCTTCAGACTCTGCACCAAGTACAAATGTAACAAGGTACAAAACAGGACGATATATATACACAAACATTACTCCCCTCCAGACTATTCGAAACTTGTTCTGGAACATTCTAGCAGGTGGCTTTCCCTTGTGAACTGTACTTTCACCTAAAAGGCTAAACATATTTTCTTCCATCTAGAATGTGGTTGGACTCTTTATCTCACGCTCTTTTTCATTCATTCTTCTTCCTTCTTCTCTCCTCTTTCTCTCTTGTCCTTTCCACTCTTTCTAACACATTCTTTCATTCTTTGTTTAACTTCAGTTCCTCATTCCGGTTCATTGTCTTCTTCGCCTTTCTTCTCTATTTCCTTGGCTTCCTTCCATTTTCTCACTAGTATTCTCTTCTCCCTTCCTATCTGCTTAACCTCATCCCACTCTATGTCATGTCCTGTTTCTCTTGTGTGTTTAAATATCGCATTTCTCTCTCTCTTAAGTCGTACATCATCCCTATGTTGTTTCAACCTGCCGTTCAGCCGTTTCTCCTATGTACACACTCTGACATTCTTTACATTTCACTTCGTAGGTAATCCCGTCCTCTTCTCTGTTTTCCTTTTTCTTGTTTGCATTCTTCGCTATTCTTAAGATACTTCTCCCTCCCTTCCTGTAAGTTGTAATGCCCGCTTTCCTAAGCACTTTGCATATCTTTTCTGTGGTCTTCCCCATATTCCTTATTCCAAACCTCGTTTCTTTTTCTTTCTCTTCCTCTTTTTCTTTCTCTTCCAATTCTCCCCTGCCCGTTTTCTTCCTTCTTCTGTTTATGTCCAGTGTATCCTCCTTCTCATAGCCATTCTTTTCCAGCTGTTTCCATAGGTTATTTATTTTGCCTTCTTTTTCACATTCTTTCGTGCATATTTTCTTTTCTGTTTACGGTTCAAAAAATGCATATAGATACATTTCTGCAAGTTACAATGTAATTCGCAGGATCTGGTACCGGGCTTGTTCGGTGATCCAGAATAAACCCGGGTTGCAAAGTTTGTTAATATGATACTTGTTTTCTGGTCGTTTTCTTGGGTATGTAGTGTGTTTCAGTACGTCTATTTGAGATAGTGTTAGGAGTTGAGTGGGTAAATGCGACGTTGTTTCGATTGATTGAATGATTTGCTTTATTTTACTTCCGCTTTTTGTGCGACTTTTGGCTAATTTGCGAAGACTGGGATGAGTGGATGATATGATGAAATTGATGAATGGACACTTACAAACATCCATGCCCAGGCCAGGATTCGAACCCGGGACACCTGGCGTTATAGCGCGATCTGCTATAACTTCTATTGCGTATTGTTTCATTTCAAAGGTTCCTAAACCGTACTTAAATTGATCCGGAAAATACTTCCCTGGACGTAATTGAAATGCTTTACAAATAAAAAAGGTTCTTTCGGTCCAGAATCCATTTATCTCTCCTGGACCTGGGCCTCCCCGATGGCGCAGTGGTAGCGTCGTCGCCTTGTAATTAAGGGGTCCCGGGTTCGATACCCTGTGGAGGCACATGGCACAGTGGTTCGTATCCAACTTTAAACTGTAGTTCCAGTCCCGATTAGCCTTACTGTAGTTGACTTAAAAACACCAAATCAATCAATCAATTTCTCCTGGACCGGAATTGAATTTATTTAATATCCCTGGATCTTTAATAGTAACCCTGTTTCTAAGTGGCTGGCAAGAGAAGGGACAGAAGCATCCTCCCGGAGCGAAGGGTAGAGGTTTGCCCTTGATCCGGTAATGGTATAGATGCCTGGCAACACTGGAAGGAGGGAGAGAATCAGCCTAGGGTGGAATTCTAGCGAAGCAGAGAATAGTTCGTGGAGCGGTCAGTCGCGCTAGGAAGTTAATGCATGACGAGCGAACGAAGAGAGTTGATATTATACCGCAATAATTACTCTCTCCAAGTCTACAGGGCAGACCACTGACCATGAACATTAGCTACTTGGAAACTACGCATATCTCCGCCCACTTTTTAATTTCACGATGAATACCCAGTCAGTTACGGGCTTCTAAACCTTTCCGTCAATCACTTTATTCTTTCAACGAGAGAATTAAAAAGTAAAGCGCGTGGCCTGTCACTCCCGAGTAACTAGCGGAGCAATTAGCTACCTACAACCAAGTTACATTAATGCTTGCTGTTGCTCTCGTGCGTCACTTATAACCTCGTGCCCAGTGGCGAATTTACGATTTTATTTCGAAGGGGTCTGTTCTCTTTTGTCTCTCTTTCCAATTCTTATCTGTAAAATTCCCGTGCAGGTGTACCTAAGAATACTGAGAAGTACTCTGTTGAAGATGAGTCAAAAAGTGACCATAAACTTTTTGCAGAGCTGTCTTTCTTGACGACCGTTGTTGTGCAGACCTCCGTGGCGGAGTGGTTAACACAGCACAGTGGAATGCACAAGTATTGCTCGGCAAAATGTCCATTACAATATTCTTTCACGTGCATTCCGTATGCTGGTACAGAAGTTGTGAGTTGCTTGTTTGGCGCTTGTTACAATTCTCGAAGCTTTCATTGCGTGAAACAAAGAGGTAATACCTGCGCACTAAGATCGAAAGCAATGTTTAAAAATAGAGAAAGGTGGGCGTTTTGAGGAGAGAAAACGAGACGGTGAAAGAGAGGCCTAGACGTACAGAATGAAAAGCAATTGAGAGGAAGAGAAGAGAATGGGGAGTGTAGAAATTGTGAGGAGAATAGCGACAGAAAAAAGTACGAGAGAGAGAGAGATTTAAATAAGTGCAATTGATGGGATAGAAGACAAAATGGAGTGATGCAAGACAGAACGTGCAAGGGAGAGAGAGATTGAGATATGAGAAGAAAGACGAACACACACACACAGGCAGAGAGAGAGAGAGAGATGTGTAGAAAAAGAGGGAAGAGAATTAAAGATATCAGAATAGAGAACAAAATCCGAGAGAAATAGGGACACACAGACTTCGAATGGCTACTAAATGCTCCAAATATTTACACATGCCTTAATGTCATAGTGATTGATGCAATTTCATACGTACATGTCCTGTTATCTCGACTCTCGACAGATGGTAAACCTCGTTAGCACTTGCATTAGGAGTGACACGCAGATGGCGAGTGCGGCGGTGTAATCCAGATACCAAGGTCGACACCCCTCGTGGATTTTCAAGAAGGCTGCATCGAATTCGATATGTGACCCATAGATTGAAGTCAAAATAAATTTTTACCCCTCAAACTTCACTATCATAAGAAGTAGCATTAGCGTATAGGGGCTAGGTGCCTTGTGTTCTACCTCTGTGTTCCTATTTTTATACATATTAATGAGAGGAAGTGTACCAAATGCAGGCCCCATCCTTAAAGCGGGCCCCCTGCATTTCTGCTCTGGATGATGCCGTAGCATGGCGGAAATACATGGAGCTGGTGGTTTGCGTTATTTTCGCATGCAGTGCTTGCACCCTTGTTGAGTACTGCTTCTTTTGTTCTGCAACAAACTTGCGAGTGATTTTGGCCAAGTGGAAAGTTTCATTACTCTCACGTTCAATTGCTGTACTTCGGTCATTTGAGACAAATGCGTCAACTCTTCTATATACTTAATCCTAAGCATAGTAGCTATCTTTGTATGCAATTGGGAAGTAATGGGTGTGATACGTGAGAACTATTTATCATGAAAAAATATTCCCTGATGGTCCTAAAGTGGACCCCTTGTGTTGTTTGCAACAAGCACAGAATGCGTTTTCGCCCACATTCTAATCATGAACTTCTGGTACAGGTTCCAAGAGAATAGATATGACGAGAACATGGGAGAAACTAGGAACGTGAAATCAAGATAATATGGCCATATAAATTCTATACGAAAGAAAACTATGATCTTGAAGAAAGTTTGTAACACTGTCTGTTTTACATTTCACAAAACGTTTTACTTTATTCCACAGCCTTTCATGTATCGCATTTAAGCTTATGTAACTATAATTTTGCTGTTGCTGCTTTTAATTGTACTAAATACAAGATGGCCAACTTTAAGAACATTTTTTCGCAATCTTGAAAATTGCATTTCTTCGAAAAAATAGGACTTTCACAATGAAGCCATTTTTTACTCGCTATGGGAGGAGACATACTATTTCAGGTTTTAGTACCGTTTATTTTGAAAATGCGGGGGGGGGGGCAAATTTGGTACACTTCCTCTATATATGTAATATGGAATATTTGGAAACATATTTTTATGTATGTCACTAATGTGTGGTTTCCAAAAAAAATCCTGAAAAGCTACAACAGCATTATTGCTCCTTACATTAATTATTTTATAGATAAGAGTGCATCCACATAAAAACACTATTCATAACCTACATACTACGGAGTATGTACTAAAAGTAGTTATCACGTTCAGAAGACACAACGGCGCTTATGGAGAAACCGCACAGTGTTGCCAATACAGCGCTAGCTCATGTCGCCGGGAAATGATGACCTTCCTTCACAATGAAGGTGTTACATATTTTGTATATATATTGATAATTATATGTAATTATTAATATTATACTGTGAACGTTACAGTTACCCTTTTTACTATGATCCATTGCGATCACTACACACGCGAGTGTAATGCACGAATATGACACTTCAGAAATCACTTAAAAAAAGTAAAAATCACTGAGCGCTCACACAACTGAAAACACTTTTTCGAGAGAGGGAAAAAGTCTAAAGAGACCAAAGCAGATCTCTCACTCAAGTAAGGGGAACCTGGCACATGGGTTAGATTCAAGTTGCAACCCAAACAAACAAATGAGTTATGGCCCACGTGAACTGATAAGACGTGAATGACTCAAGCAAGGCATGTCATATTTCTATCTTGAAGCCCCATATTTTGTCACATGTTGGAAAGCCTTTCAAAGGTTAATATGGTGTCTATGAATTTATGTGTACGTTGGAAACTGAAAGGTGATCTCCATTTCAGTATTAATGTCGACAGTAATGTAAACAAAAACAACGTGTATTTGCGACAGCACTAATGTTGCTCACAACAGCAGCATTGGAAATAATTGTCAATTATTAAATGTAAGTAATTTCAATTTTATTATAACAAACTGCATGAAGTTCATATTTTTACTGAATGGAAATAAAATAACAACTCGAAAACTTGGTGGTGATTAGCCGGAATGCTCAGCTCAAGATGGCCAGACAACGTCTCCTTACTTCGCGCGCGGTTCGGGTTAAAGAGAAACTCCAAATGCATGGAAGTAATATTTCTGGGAACCTTTGAGTGGTTATAAAAAATAATTTCATTATTTTATCCACAACTTTGTCGCTGGAAGTTTTTACTTGGAATTACAGAACAAAAAATGGCCAGCGACGACATTTTCTACTGCACGAATATAAAAAATCACCACATACTTTATTTGAATATTTTTTAATGCGAATATGCTTTAAAGTATTGATAAATTCTGAGTACCAACATCACCTATGACAATTAAAAAACAGTGTCAATTTTTTTAATAATGAATGCTTCAATTTTACGGCATGTTTCAACGTTAGGAATGAAAACAATGTAAAAATTGTGTTTTCACAGAAAATTTTCGTTTTTAATTTATCTAAAATTATGTAAGCAAGTTACCAGTTTTTTTGTGTTCACCATCGTATTCTCTACAAAATTTCCTGCAAAACTGCAGGTACCGATTTTACTTACGCCAAATTTGTAAATCCAGAAATTTCACAACAGCGCGCTCGTATTTCCCATAAGAAAAGCATTGCCCATAAGAGCCCATTGTGTCTTCTGAACGTGAAAACGACTATAGTGGCGCGAAATCTGTGATGTTGGTAGTGTCTGATATTAATGGTGCAACCAAGTTGCCCCAAGGAACAAGTGGGCCAGTTATATAACATTTGTAAACTGGGAAATTGTATACCCTATATGTGAAAACTGTAGTTTGTCTAGTGTTGATATTTTTCCCACAGCGATATATTTCTTCTTTCCAATAATCACTTATCTTCGCAATACGAGAATTGTGAAAAAAAAAATTGTTCTCGAAAAGTTTCAGGTTGGGAAAATAAACTATCGATCATTTTCACCATAATGTACTGCTTTATCAAGTGTTTCTTTCGTTTTAACATGTAACACGTATTAACGCCCAGACATTGTGTATTGAGGATGCCTTGTACGTACTTTTCATTAATCACTTGAGCAGCGAAAACGAGAAGCTACTCGTATTCTTGCGAGAGAGAGAGAGAGAGAGAAGTAAAGCAAAAAGAGAAAGAAGATGAGAGGGATAGAGAAATAAAGAAGATTGAAAGCGAGAATCAAAAGCAGGAAGAAGGAAATCTAAAGAAAATTAAAGAGAAAGGGAGGGGGGAGCGAAGGAGAACGAAAGCGAAAGAAAAAGAAAGGGAGAAGAAAAACGAAAGAAATAGGATAGGAGAAGGAAAGGAGACGAAGAAGGAAATCGAAAGAGAAGCAAAAGGTGGAAGACAGCGAGAGCAACAGGATAGGAGAATGAAAGGGAGAGCGAAGGAAAGGCGGAAATCGAAAGAGAAGCAAATGGGGAAGGATAGCGAAAGAAAATGAGAGAAAGAAAGGGAGGGTAGTGCGAAACAGAATGAAAGGGAGAAGGAAAGAAAGCGAAAGGCAGGAAAAGAGAATGCGAAAGAGAAGAATTAAATTATATTAAATTTAACTTAAAAATGTATTTAATTAAAAATAAATGAGTAGAACGTGCGTAGCGTTCCATCATGAACGCGCGGATCGTGCCCCTCCCAATCACTACTATTGATGATAGAAACAGCCCTGAAGGGGCCAGGTACGAATATCTAGATTAAAATTAATACAAACTCATGTTTAGGTTTTACACTGAACTGAGCAACGTGAATGGCGGATAAGGGTGAAGGATAGCTTATCCTGATCCGTTAAGAAAATAGACAAATAGCTCCTGCTTCTCCGACGATTGCAAGCAAAAAGATCCCATGTCGCTTTCATCACACCTTTTAATCCCTAGCTTTGCCTAGTTCCAGGACAATGTAAAATTCTGCGTTCAGTCCATTTTCCCATAAAGTTAGCTGTGTTCAATTTTTCTTGTACTTCGAAAGCGAAAGACAAAAGAGAGACGGAAGGGGAAGCAACTGAGAAAGAAAGCGAAAGTGGGATGGAAAGAAGTGGAAGAGAATGAGGAAATGGTGCGCGAAAGAAGGGGAAGTGAAAGAAATAGAGTAGGAATACGAGAGACAGGAAAGGATGGGCACTTGTCCTTTTGATAAGACACAATCACTTTTTCCTCCAACTGTACATTTTAAGCAAAGGCAAAAAGAAAACGCTATTCCGAGCATGCTAAGAATGAATGATAGGAGTTAGGGGAGACCCCCTGAAAGGGTAAAAAAATCTGCAGAAGACAGAAGGAAAGGGACACGGTTGGGCTTTCTTCTTCCTTTCAAGTGACAGATGAGGAAAAAAGTTGAAGGGGGATTCTGGGAGAAAAAGTAAGGAAGGACATGGAATGAAAATATCTTTCTCTCGAGCAGTGTTACCATCGCTTGAGATAAAACTTGCCGAACCTACAGTCAAAAAGTACCATTGGAGTTAGTTTGATGCAATAATAATGGCCGATTTTGAACGGCAACTTAGAAAAGCTACTACTTGGTTCAAACTTATTTTTATTAATCAAAATATAATCCATTAGAATGAACACATTTTTGCCAATGAGAAACAAGTTTGTTTATTCCGGTGGCATAAAATTCCACTAGTCGAGGAACTAGCTTTCCGGGTTGTTGAAGCGTTTCTCTCGCAGGAGGTTGTCAAGAAGTTTGAAGAGGTGGTGGGTTGGTGAGAGGTCCGGTGAGTATGGTGGGTAATGCAAAGTTTCATAAGCCAGTTCGTTCAGCGCCTGCAACGTTGGTTGTGGGACGTGCGGCCGAGCGTTGTTGTGCAGAAGGATCGGGACTTTCCTGTTGGCCAATGCTGCACACAAGCGTTCAAGTTTCCAGCATTGGCAATACTTCTGTGCGGTGTTGATTTAACCGTAATTCAGACAGTTGAATTGAAGGACACCTGCGGCAGACCACCAGACAGTCACTATGACCTTCTTTGATGCAATTTCATCTTTAGGAAGTGTTTAGGATGTTTTCCTTGGTCCAACCATTGTGCTGAATATTGTCGATTGTCGTATAGGATCCACTTTTCATCTCCCGTCACAATACGTTGGAGAAAACGGTATTTTTGTTTGTTCCCCTCGTTCAATTCGTAAGGCACCCATTTATCGAGTATTTTCACATTTCCAGCTACTTACGAACAATGGTCGATTAATTTCCTGGCTCGAATCCCATCCTCATCTCCGCTATTAGCCAAAAGCAGAAAAAGCAGAGTAAAATATATCAAATCAACAAATAAATAAATCAAGCTCCGCTGAGGATTATACTGTCTGAGAGTCCACACGCCAGAGCGTCGTTGCTCTGCAAACAGTTACTGGGGTAGTGTCTTCACATTCCCATGCCTTCCATATTACTACTGCATATGACAATTATCCGTTGTTATTTTCATTATCGTTTCTTTTTATATCCATCGATTCGAACGTCGTATTGATTATAACATGGCGATGGACAGTTTGATCTTATTATATTTACCGCCAACTGTACATCTTATTGAAATCGATACGGGGTGGTTGAATTAGGAGACTTCTGTGCTCTCGCATTGTAAGTGGAACGGGAAGTACATTTGAAAAGTCTCCAAATCGTTAACTGTGCTTAACACATGACAATCCTGTTTTGGAAAATTGTGCCTGGGGATCTTGGCGCATAGAGCTATAGCTGGAAAAATCTTTAAACATCTTTCCGATCTACTTAATCACTTAAACGCGTGGTTGACGGAAATTAAAAACTGTGTCGATCAACACCCGAGTTCATCCCTAACTCCAGGTCCTCATGTAACCGATAGTGGCCAAAACAATCTCTTGACACTTTCCCATTGATTTTTATTCGCCTGCAATTTCCAATTCACCAGATTTAATGGCTTGACCATGGAGTTGGCAACTCTGCTCTTGAGTATATTAATTTGATATCCTCCAGTGACAAGTGCAAAATCGCTTTTATGCCCAGAGAGGACAAAGGAGAGGGGAGCCCGTGAAAGGGAAGGGAGAGCGTTCATCTAAGCTAAGCTGTGGAATGAAAATACTAATAAAGGAAATTATCAGAGTTGCTAAAAAAAAGGCGCGTTACCATTATCTTTACTTTGTCATCTAATAAGGACATTTGATTTTCCACACAAGGCATATCTGTTCTCTGTAGTACGTGTTTTCCCAGTGTTACTTTAGAATAACACAAGAAACTATGTTTAAGCATGTAATGGACATTATTCATTGTCTAGTGCTTCTACTAATTATATTATTCCAACACTGCGCCTCTTCTCATGTCTTCACGTGAACAATTTCCTTTTTGCCCGTCGGTGGGGATCGAACCTACGACAGATACCTAAGTCTCCCCGATGGCACAGTGGTAACCTCCGGATTCGGTACCCGGTGGAGGCACTTGCTGTTTCGGATCCCGATTTAAACTGTAGGTCCAGTCCCAATTATAGCTTTTCGGACAGATAACGAACCATTCCAATGCGCTTCTCGAAATCATTACGATCCGATAACCCAATCATCATTATCGGAAACCATTATTATCTGATGACCCAATCTTCATTCTCCGAACCCATTTCGATCCGATAACAGATAAGGTATACGTCCATCCACACACCCTGCCCCACCATCAACAACAGCTAGAATGCTAACCATTCGGTTACGCCAAAGTAACATTCAAAGAGCAGTTGTAAGTAGGAATCAATGGTTGGTGGCGTTTTCTCGTACCAGGTAGTTTTTTTTGTTGCCTGGCAATGGTGGACACATGTTGGTCGAATTGTCGTTAACAACGGGATGACGTCAGCGCACGTGAGGGGAATTGCTCTGATGCCATGTAGGAAGAATTTAACGAGGTTATACGTGCGCTTTGTAGAAAACGACCGCGTTCGCTTAAAAAAATAAAAACGTATAAGGATAGTTACATTTGCTTTCTCACATTCATTCCTGTCGGTTTTGTAGTCGCTTCCCAGAACGATTGTCTCTCTAAATGATTGGAATTTGCTTTACAATCGGGTCGTGATTCATCGATTCTTTTTCTTGCGCTTGAAAGTGGGTTAATTCAGCGCCAATTGTAAGTGTTGCATTGTCATATTTGCACGAAGCCTAAAACCTCGTATGGATCTTGACTCCCTCCCCTCTGTCCTTTTCAAAAGGGTGTCTAATATGAGATGGAATTGTACAGGATGATTCAAAAGTCCCTGAACACCCCTGTAAAACGTAGAGGAGTTAGTCTGGGTACAAGTGGCCATGATTTGGTATGTTGAAGAAAACCCTTCAACATTGCGTTTCTCGTGAAAGCCTGATTTGATACACTGTATAGTCAAAAATCACCGGACACCCAAGTGAACGTGGCGGTAGTGTCATGGTCTGGGGCTCTTTTTCCTGGCTTGGACTCGGGTCATTAGTTTTGGTCATTGGCAACATGAACAGTGATATTTATAAGAACATTTTAAACAATGGCATCCTGCCCACTCTCGTCACACACTGTCCTGTTTTGGTGGATCACGTGTCCCCCTGGCCCAATCAGATTGTCCGGCGTCGTTTTGACCAAGTCGTGGGAACAGCATCCCCTAGACGTTCTCTGGATCCTCCAGTTTCTGCCACATGTTAGCTAAATTAGTTCAGCGACGATGGACCGTGTCCAGTCGAAGGGATACAGGGCTCATTTGTCACTTATCGCATTCCTTCGTCCTGGTCCCTGCCTGGCTGGGGAGGGAGGAAACATAGCCCACACAGAAAGAAACTTGGTTCCCAACTTTCCGAAGGAAAGTATTTTCAACATGGAGCAACATAGAATTGCTATAGGGTGTTATTTGTGTGTATGAATTTCATCACTCATCATCATTGTCGCGATTGGCCAAAAGTGGCAGGAAGAAGTAAAATAACCTAATTCGATCTATCAAGCAATCAAACAGTACAAGATGTATATATTTACTGTAACTCATTAGGGAAATAAGAATAATATAGCAGGGGGTCTAGAAAAAGTCGAGAAATTATGCTTTTGGTCAAGAATTTTTGATTTTTTTTTTACAATATAGTGAATTTACATTGTTATATGCCTGTACACTGATTTCATAAAATTGAATATTTGGAAATCTAAAATTGTATTGAGTAGTGGTTAAGATTTGCTCACTTTGTATCTTAATAATTACATTCTTTTGTACATGAAGTTTTGTAAAAATATTAAATAACGTAATGTGGCTATTCCCCATCAAGGATGAAGTTGTCTCAGGCATTAATTTTTACATGAAATAATAAGGTCTAAATCTCTTGTTAAAGTACAGCTTCAGTTTCTATCTTAACCGACCTGGTGGTACGGTTTTTCATTGAATAAAAATATCTATTTTTTTAATTTCCAACTATACCTAAGTAGGGGGCGATTAAATAAATGTTAAGAAAAAGGGGGAAAATATCAAGGAAAAGGAAAGAAGGGTCATGAAATAGTCGAGAATTTTGGTTAGACACCCTGCATAAATACCACTTCGGAGTAAAATGTAGCGAGTTGCAGCTGGTTTCGTAGCTCAAAGGTAAATCGCTGATCATATAATTGTTTTGTATTAGGTCCTCGGTTCGAACCATGACCGAGTCATATATCACTGTAGGTCCTACACCACAACTGGATTCTTTAGCTCTCGCCGTTGCATGAAATGGGGTGTTCCAGCCCCCTCCCCTCCCCCGCGTCTCGCCACACGGAGCATGGTGGGATTTGTTCCGTGAAGGGGACTGCTTTGTAACCAGATGGGTATCAGGGGAGAGTTGCAACAGATCACGTACTGCCCTTTGTTGAGCGAACAGATCAATGAGGTAGAGAGGTCTCTTAGAGTGACTGGAGCGCTATCCCGACTGAAGTTGTGCCTAACTATCAGCATCGTGGGTGTAAACGCGAACGTAACTAACTCGAAGGAACAAGCCGTTTTTCCGGAATCGAACCCTGATTCCCCGTTACCCGTAAGCGTGAAAGGTTTAAACGCGAAATGAATAACAGCGAAACGGATTAAGCGCGAAACCAACCTTGGACACCGCAATACGCGCGAAACAGAAACTGAACACCGGAATAAGCGCGATAGAAAGAACCGCGAAACGCATTAAACGCGAACGATACTACCGCGAAACAGATTAAGTGCGAAACATAAACTGAACACCGGAATAAGCGCGAAAGAAACAACAGCGAAACGCATTAAGCGCGACAGATACTACCGCGAAACATAAACTTGACACCGGATTAAGCGCGAAAGGAATTAGAGCAAAATGAACGAATCCACAATGGAGGGAAAGCGAACGGAATAACCAGGAAACAGATTAACAGCGAAAATTGAACTTTCGCTGTTGTTCTGGCGATTTTTAAAAGCCCGTTGTTAAAGAAAAACTAAGTGAAATGAAAGAAGCTACAGCGAATGAGAAAGGGAGGGGGACATTTAGATAAAGGGGAAATAAAGGGTAGTAAGATAATAACAAGGAGTACAGACTACAGAGGGACGAAGATGTAAAGGCTCTGTCCGAAAGGTACAAAGTACAGATTGAAGTATGGCCTTGACGGAAGTGACGTCACCTATTATAGTACAGTTCGAAAGCGTCACGAGGTATCGAGACCACATAGCAGAGCTCGCCGAGTTGCAGGCTTGGTCATTTGTTTCAAACCGTGGAGGTAGAAAACCAGTAAGTTGTTTGTTGCAGAAATGTATGTATAAGAAGTTAAGAATATTTGAAAATGCTATGTGATTTCTGTGGTGAAAAAAAAGTGTTTAAAATGCAGGAAAACAGCGTGTCCTTAGTTTCATCTACTGATCGTATTTGGCGCTGCAGTCGAAATGCAATTCGAAAAACTTTCACTTCCAGTCTACGACTTCAAGACCGCACTACGAGACCATTCTCGAAGTATGCTCGCTTCAAGTACGGTCTTGCAGTAATTCTCCTCCAACGTTATTCAAATCGTTCGTTTATCTTTTTGTCTGCTTTGCGCAATGTCTTATGGAAAGAAAAGTATACTGACAAGTAAGGTAACAAGTAACATGTATCGCGTGAGGCGAAAACTAGCAGCTGAGCCAGTACCGCACAACTATAGTCCAAGTGAAAATCAAGCAGGAGATCTAGCCTCGTGGGATTCAGGCATAAAGCGCGCACGGTCCGTCCAGGCGAAAGCGACAGAAGACAAGCGCACACCTCAAATTTGAATAGACGAACACCTGCTGCGACGCCGGCTGTCATTTGATCACGGCACGAAAGGGGGAAAAATGGGGGGAAGCTGAAATGTTGATCGATTACGAAGCAGGCCTCGTTTCCCGTCAGAAGCGGAAGTGGTACCGCACGGGTCAACTTCCGGTAACAGCGTCATCATCACTGCCACATCGATTTTCATCATATCGTGTGACACACTTCACGCCTACATCGTAGCTAACGTAAGAGAAGGGTTTAAAATAGTCATTTTCTAATATGTTACAAACATGTTCCGTGTTAGCTTCTAAAATAAATTGGTATTTAACTTCAAGGTTAAGGAAATGCTTTCATGTGTTCTTTTCCTCGACAGCTTTACAAATATTTTTATGCAAAGGATAGTACGTGATGACTGAATTCATTCATTTTTTACTTTTCACTACTTTTGGGCTAATCGCAAAGGTGTGAATGAGTGATGAGATGAAATTCATGAAAGGACAAACACACGCCCTACAAAGGATTTGCTGTGGGTGGCGCCAGAGCCTCGTTAGTCTGGACTTATTTACTAGGAACAGAGCACTTCAGGAAACCCAGACTTTTCGCCTCCAGTTGTGGGAGTTTCAAGGGGGAAAAGCGGTGTTGCTAGTTGCTACACGCCTGATTTTCGTCCCGTCGCACACGACACCTCTCCCTGTCAACAAGTCCCCTTCGTTCGCATTTCAGGGAGAGGCAGGGAATCGGAGACCTATTCGCTTGCTACGCAGCAGCAACCATTAGGCATCGCCGTGCTTGGCCTTGTTGAGGGTGCCTCGAAAACGACTCGAAACGAAAAATTTGGCAACCCAGGATACCCCGAGAATTTCCCCTCACAACAGCAACTGGACAAAGCCGATTGGTTCAGCAGTTCGTGTGACCCTCCATGCCTTTCGACGGAAAAGACAAAAATAGAATTTTGAAGTTTATTCTTTCTCCGAACAAGCTTTAGTTCAAACCCAACGTAGCCCGGATTCGATTCCAGGGCAGGGACTGGGTGTTCCATTGCGTTTCTTCCTTCATCTATTTCCTAATTCATCTTGGATTCCCAGATTAAACTGAAGAGAAAGGCGATGGATTTTTGTAATTTACCGTAGTTTTTTAAGGCTTTTGGCTAATAGGATGAGTGACGATTAGATGAAACTGGTGTAGGGACACTAACAAAAAATACCCGTGCCAAAGGCGGGACTCAAACCCCGAAACTTCGATGGAGCAAAAATACACTAAAGCATCATCTATATTACGAAGTTAAATTTCAAAACCATAATACGGGTTTGATTCCAAAATCCCTTAACACCCCCTATAAAATGTAAAGGAGTTACGCTGGGTACAGACGGCCATGATAGAAACAGGTTAGGCCTAGGGGTGTTCCAAGCGGACATCCGCCATATTGAATTCAACTCAAAACTTTTAAATGTGAAGGGACTGATGTGATATACACTACATAGCCAAAAGTAACCGCATTCCAAAGAGACCAGCCAGGTAATTAATAAGATGTCGGACACCCTTTCGTTATTATTACAGGATTTACTCTTCGGGGCAGGCTTTCCACTCGTCCTGGTATAGAGCTGGTACATTTGTCCTGTAGCCTCGTGAGTAGTTCATGGGTGGTTTTCCGACGAGTGGGTCTGTGACGCAACCGACGCTCCAGTTCATCCCAAAGATGTTCTATGGGGTTCCAGTCGGGGCATTGAGCGGGCCAGCTAAGAACATCCACCCGATTGTCCTCAAACCACGATGCAATGGACCCTGCTTTATGGACATCGGCATTATCGTGCTGATGGAGAAAACGGTCCATTCCAACCTGTCTCCACAGTGTGGGCGAGACTGGAAATACAGAGTACCCGCCAAGAGTGTGTGACGAGACTTGGAATAGAGAGTGCGCCAGTAACTTACACGGTAGAGTGTGTGCATAAGAGTTCGAACCCGGAACAGTATTGTGCTATAAGTATACAGTCGTGTGTGGCGATAAGTGCCAATCATGTGTAACAAGTGTATCCTTTTTCTTGTGTAAGTATGTTAGGTTTATGTCTTTATTAATTAAATATGTTAAAAATCTATAGTTGTTTCCCTCATGTACAAGAGGTAGATATTAAGTATCTGATCATTGGTAAATGCAACGGGTAAACAAGACCAGGTAACGTTAGGTCGAGCTCTTGGCTCATAAATTCCCCTAGCTTCCCTGGCCGAATCCTGGAACGGACCGTTACTAAACCACCAAATCTGTTACAACCCATGCCGGGATTCGAACTCGGTACCCCTGACGTCGTAACACGCTGTCCTAACCACTCCGTCATGAAGGTCAGCTTTTCGCACTGTTATCCATTACTCTCTGAATTTACTCATGACTTGTCGAGGAACTACTATTAAGGAAATGTTTTTAAAAATTTTTGGTCTTTTTAAAATAATTTTTGTCATAAATGGATTTTTTATTTGACATTTTTAAAAACAATTTTTAGGTCATTAAACTCCTTGTCCTAATCATAATACTATTGTGAGAGGCGTCTGATGTGCCGAATCACACGGAACTGGATTTCCAGTAAAATGCCCTAGTTGGCGCTGGACTGGCTACCTGGCTGGAAATCATGCTTGACTGGTTCTGACGACTATAGGTCATGTTCTAATTGGAACTAGCTTTCCATGATACATGCTGTAGAACAGACAATCAGAGCGAAAGTTTGATCATGTGAAGATAATCTGTGAGAAAAGTTTTGTATCTGTGGTTTCCGAGTATTGATTGTTTCTGTTCGCTTCTCGATAAAAGGAAAAAGTAACAGAGATGATGAGCATTCGTGTTCAGTTCATTAATATTTAGTTATTTATGCAAAGTGATGAGATTTGTACGCGACAAATGTGATTAGCCGATAATGAAAATCCTTATTATTACAAGTGTATTAAATGTTTGATACATTTAGTTGAACAAAATATTTTCTTATGAATGAATCCTGCGATTCTCAAGTTATGAATATGCATGCTCGAGTTCATTAAGGACCTCCCCGATGGCGCAGTGGTAGCGTTGTTGCCTTGTAATCAAGGGATCCCGGGTTCGATACCTGGTGGAGGCACATGGCACAGTGGTTCGGATCCCACTCTAAACTGTAGGTCCAGTCTCGATTAGCCTTACTGTGCATAAAGTGGACTTAAAACAACAATTCAATCAATCGAGTTCGTTAAAAAGCTTGTTCAGTACGCATTGATTACCATATTTCGGTTGGAACCAATTTCTAGTCCATAATTGTCTTCTTTAATTTGTAATACTTGCACCTTTCGGACACGACCAAAGAAAAGAGAGACAGAAATAATTAAAGTTACCAAGGAACGGCGGTATGAAAGAATAAGTAGCTGAGTGGACGCGGCTGCAAGTTTCAACTTGCTTCACTCATCGCGCAACGTAGGCTGCCAGCAGAAATAGTTAGGCAAGAAATGGTTCAGTTTCACAACAAAAGACTATCGATTCCAGCCTCCGCGCTGCTCCACCCCTTCTATGCCGTTGGTCCAGGCACGTGCAGGCTACTGCGAACACTTTCACTCGTGACTCATCGTGCGGTCACTGGATTCGGCTGGTAAACATCGGTTTCCAGGCAGCCCAGAGCTGCACTTCCTCGGAATGAGGCGATTCTTTTGTTTTCCAATTGGCCAGGATGGAACAGGTTTCGCTGCTTTCACGTAATAATGCAATTCTATGCCTGTTCGTATATCTTATAGAGGTCTGCACGGGCCTAAATTGTAAGGCCCGAGTCCGGCCCGGCCCGAGAAAAAGAAACCCGAACCCGACCCGAGTCCGATAATAAGTAAACATGAGCCTGGCCCGAGCCCGAAAACATAATTAAAATTACTTTCCAATTCAGCATTTGAAAAAAAAATGGGCACTGTTGTACTTCGTTAACTAGCTGTTATAAAAAAATGTATTCTCATTCTCGAAGTAAACCATAATTTCAATAATTAAAAATTATTTTTCGATGACAATATTCGCTAACAAAATAGCCACGAGGCCCGGGCCCGACCCGAGCCCGAGAAGTTCTGGTTATTTATGGCCCGAGCCCGTGCAGACCTCTAATATCTTACTCCCACGGATGAGTGGGTAACCAGAAGTAGACTATATATTTCCCAGGAAGGTAATTCGTTAATATTAAATTAAAAAAAAAACCTCGGCATCAATAACAGGGCATGGGTGTTTCTTGAGTGTCCGTTCATTAATTTCATCGATTCGTCACTCATCTTCGTCGTTGCTATTAGACCAAAGTAGCAGAAAATCGACGCTAAATGAAAACACAAATACGAACAATATTGACAACACAAAATATATTTTATATGGAGGAGTTTCAGAGTGAAGTAGGGGAAATGGCCCAATCGCTTCTCAATTCCCATGTTGTATATTTCATTGCTCCCCGACTACTCGGTAAGGCGTCACTTCATCCCTTTTAGGTCCAAATATTTTTCTAAGGATTTTATTTTCAAATACTCGTAATTTATGTACGTTTTTTAGTGTAAAGACCCAAGTTTCACATCCATTTAATACATCCGCAACCGAATTGCGCACACTTTAGATCCAGGATTGCGCACAAATCTCACTGACCTGTTTTGCGCACAGATTGTGATCGAACGTTGCCACTTTGATAGCTTTAAAGTCTGTGCGCAAAACTGTTTTTTTCTTTAGACAAGAAGAGAGAGAGAAATTAGAAATACAATAATAAATCTCTAAAGGATTAAATAAAAAATATAATTTGACCAGTAAATGTAGCAAATCAAGATACAATTTTCATACCAATTTACATAATACAGTAAGTCACTATTGATGTTTTCAAGATACAATTTTTATACCAATTTACTCAAAAGTTAGGTTAGGTTAGGCAAACACAACAGAAGTGAGAACATTTTACATCTGACAACATCGCCTCATTTTATTGTGCGCAATCCTGTACATTGTGACAGCTTGTCAAAGGCTTATCAGATACCCCACTGATAAAACCGGAAACGTGTGCGCAATCCGGCTGTAGCCTTTAATACTACAGGCAAGATTATTGTTTTGTATAGTTGAACTTTTAGTTTCTTGGATAAGACAAAAATTTATGAAGAGAAAAGTAACACGCATTTCCTGAATTAAGTCTACTTTTTATCTCCTCTTTAATATGATTGTCGTTTGTTAGTATTACACCTAAGTACTTGAATTTGGAAACACTAATTCAAACGACACACCCCCTCACAGAGAAGGATAAAGAGAGGAAAGAAGACGGGGGGAAATTAAGAGAAATTATTAAAGAAACTGGAAAAGAAAAAAGATATAAAGAAGAAGAATGAAAGGAAATAGAGAAACGGGAAGAATGAAAGATAGGAGTTAGAGAAAAAATAAAAGAATGGAGACAGAAAACATTAGAAATGAAAGAAAAAAGGGAATAGAGAATCAAGGAGTATAAAATACAGGACATAGAGAAACAGAGGAAGAATAACAAGGAGAAACAAGAAGAATGAAACGTAGAGAAATAGACAAAGATGAAGGGAAGATAGGGAAACAAAGTCAAGAGGGAAAATGAGAGAGATGGAAAGAGAGCCAAAGTAGATGAAGAGCAAGAGGAAGGGATCTGATCTCTTACAGATAAACAAAATTAAGATATAGAGGGAGGAAAACAGTGATATGAGGAGGAAGATATATATCTATACAAGGGTCGTTCAAGGTTGACCGGGATTTTCGTACGTAAAAAATCGATGAATAGCCGGATCATGATGAAACGTGCGGGTGACGTAATGTATTCCTTCGCGAGTAACTAGCGCCCGGCATGACGTATTTCGCGCATGCGCAGCAGTTGCAGCGAACATGGCGGCAAGCAGTGTGTCTGTGGCTGTGGAGCAGCGGTGTGTAATCAAATTTCTCGTGAAGGAGAAAGTGAAACCAGCTGAGATTTTCAGACGATTGCAAGCACAGTATGGTGAACATACGATGTCGCGGACAAGAGTGTACGAATGGTGTGAGCAGTTTCGCGAAGGACGGGAGCTGGTGACAAATGAAGCGCATGGACACATTCGCCCGACTGCAGTCACACCAGTGAATATCGCACGTGTTGAGCAAATGATTCTTGAGAACCGGCGAGTAACAGTGCGGGATATTGCTGCCGAGGTGAATATCAGTGTCGGGAGTGTTGAGACAATCATTCACGACCACTTACGCTTCCGCAAAAACTGTGCAAGGTGGGTTCCCCGCCAGCTGACATTCGATCAGAAGTGGACACGCAGGACGGTCTGTGAACAGCTTCTGAATCGGTTTCGAGCAGAAGGTGATGAATTGTTGCAATCCATCATCACGTGTGATGAAACATGGTTGACAATTCAACCCCAGAGACCAAAAGACGCAGCATGGAGTGGCGGCATAAAGGTTTCCCGCCCCCCAAGAAAAGCAAAACGCAGCCGTCCGCTGGAAAGATCATGGCAAGTGTCTTCTGGGACATGAAGGGCGTTATCCATGTGGATTTTCTGGACAAAGGGAGCACGATTAATGCCCAGTATTATGCCACATTGGTGAGTGGTGCTGTACGAAAGTCCATTCGCAAGAAAAGACCTGGGATGTTGTCTGGAAATGTCATTCTTCTCCATGACAATGCCCGCCCTCACACGGCCAATGTGACAACAATAACTCTGGCCGACATGCGCTGGGAAGTTCTGCCACATCCACCCTACAGTCCGGATTTAACCCCCAGTGATTATCATTTGTTTGCACCCCTTAAAGACCATCTGGGAGGGAAGAAATTCACGACAGACGAAGCACTGCGGAGCGATGTCCTCCAGTGGCTACGACAACAACCAAGTTCTTTCTACGCCAAAGGAATTCGGGAGCTGCCAGAACGATGGCAACGGTGCCTCGGCGCGCACGGAGAATACTTTGAAAAACTGACATAGTTTGTTGTTTCTTCTGCTACCTATTTCCTCTGCAGAAATAAAAGTCCCGGTCAACCTTGAACGACCCTTGTGTATATATATAGGAAATAATGGTAGATAGAAGCTGCCATGATCACCGAAGCAGATTCAACGTGAAAATATTTTGTCGACCCGAATTTGGCGAATCATTTACATTACAAAGTCTTGCACTAACTAGATGTACAGTTTGTGTTTTTTTTCCTTAGAAAGAGGATCCCTAAAATGTTGATATTTGCTTAATTAGCGTTTTTTTTTTTAGCAGCGTCATCCCAGCAGGACTCTTGTCAAGAAGTTTGAAACGTAATAAGAGTTAGGTTTCGTCCACATGGTCGAAGATGTGAAGTTGCTCTCCACTAAGCAGACCCGTAGCCAGGATTATATTTCAAGGGGGAGGGGAATCCCTTATCAGCATGGACATTGCGAGAAATATTTGTAGATTGAGCAGGCCATTGATATAACGTGATTAGTAGAAATAATAATGAGTAATAATTATTACCACGGTTATATAATTCAAATTTTACAATAATAACTATTATAAGTTATTAAAATAAACCAGTGTTAATCCAAATTTATTGTTGTTATTTATGTAATGGAGAGAGAGACTTTGCTACTTGATCCACCGTATGAGTGAATATCCAACCCTATTTTCTTACATTTTGTGCAGTTAGTGTACTGAAATTCATAGTTATTGCATTTTGTTGTGAACTTTTACACATTCCGTTCAAAAAATTGCTTTAAAAGTTAGGGGTAAATTTTACTCATCAAGTTTATATTGTCTGAGCTCTCGCAAAGAAAACTATCAATTTTGGAAATTGTGGATCCATTTATTGTTTTGACTAAATGGTAGAAAATGAAATATAACCTAGTATCTCTGTTATACACTAAACTTCGATCCAATGTTTAATCCTGCGAAGAAAGTAAAATTAATTACCACTATACACTACTTAAATTAGATATGTGTAGGATTTCAGAGGGGGCTGAAGCCTCTTAGCCCTTCCCCTGGCTACGTGCCTGTCATGAAGGCATTTCTACCCAGTGTCGCGTGGGCCATGCGGAATATTCATGAAATTGTCTCCCAGGGAGATGTTTGAAATTCCTTCGCACTTAGACAATGGAGGGAGCCCACGCCAATTAATAAAGTGGAACCTGAGGAGGGGAGGGGAATGTGCCCCTCCCCCCGTAGGAGGATGCTATTTGGCAGTGGCCAACAGTGCCACGAAGCTGCCAGTCTTCCCTTCCCCCGCATTTAGTTGAAAACACCGGCTCTGGGGCGTTACCATGGCGACCCCATCCACGGCGGTACGGGTCAGGAGGAGCGGTGTTTGCATTCTTCGGTGGAAGGAAAACATTTGCCCCTTCCCGTCTTCGCTTTTGTTCCTAGGCCTCTTGCGCTTGATTTAGCGTTTATTGTTCGCGATTTGATGTCTATGTTGTGCAGTGTGCTGGCGATTTGCCAGTCATGGAGATGTGCAATTTGGGAGGTCGCCAATGTTAGTTAACTTCAATGATATATCCTAGGGATGGCCAGATCCGGATCCTGGCGGATCCGGTTGGTTCCGGATCCTAAGGATCCGGATCCTAAATTTTTTCGGATCCGGATCCGGTACTTTCGGATCCGGATCCGGAACTTTCGGATCCGCATCCAGAACTTTCGGATCCGGATCCGATACTTTTGGATCTGGAATTTTCAGATCCGGATCCAGAACTTTCGGATCCGGATCCGGTGCTTTTGGATCCGGATCCGTTTTGCCATCCCACATGCGCTTCTTTGGAAAGTAAGAATGTGCTTATAACATATTGTTACCTGCTAATATACATATATATAATATATATATATATGTGTGTGTGTGTGCGTGTGTGTGTGTACCCGCGTGCGCGATTTGTAATTAATTAATACACTTACAAGGGAGGTCTAAGTCTCCCCCTCCGATCTCCATGAAATTTGACAGGTGTATAGAGCCCCCCCCCCCCCCTTCAAATGTCAAGATGGAGAAGAAATTGAAGTTGGGATCTGACTCCGAAACCAGGTAAATATGGCATAGGAAGAAACAGGGGGCATAGGGCCTCTCTATACACCTGTCAAATTCCATGGAAATCGGAGGGGGACCCAGGGGTCAGATGATCTCCACGTCAATTTGTACTCATCTTGATATTTGAGGCGAGTTTTGCCCCCTAAAACAGTTTTTTAGCCGAAACAATAAAAACACGTATTTCTTCCTTTGGGCCCCTCTATATACCTGCAAAGTTTCATGAAAATCGGAGGGGGACACAGGGGTCAGATCCTTACTTCAATTTGTCCTCATCTTTTCATTTGAGGGGAGGTTGCCCCCTAGAACAAATTTTTAGCCCAAACAAAAAAAAAACACGTTCTTCATTTGGGTCCGTTTATACACACACCTGCCAAGTTTCATGGAAATCGGAGGGGGACACAGGGGTCAGATCCCCACTTCAATTTGTCCTCATCTTGACAATTGAGTGGGTTTTGCCCTGTAAAACAGTTTTTTAGCTGAAACAAAAAACACGTATTTTTTCGATTGGGCCCCACTATACACTTGCCAAGTTTCATGGAAATCGGATGGGGACACTTAGATAACCTCCCTTGTTAGTCTTACACTTTGTAATTATATAACACTGCATATATTATAATGTTTTATTTTAATTTGTAAAACTGTAACTGTAGAACAATTGTATAATTTTTGTATAACATTTCTATCTTGTTATATGTGTTAAAGGTTTCATCCTGGAATTGAATGTCTCACATTCATGTGTGTTTTCATTTCCAATACATTCGAATGGATACATATTCGTTTCAAGGGCATTTACAAAATCACTTCTGACATTTTATGTTAAACAAGTAAGATTATTTTTTGTGCACGAGTGTGTTAGCCGATGCGTAGCAAAGTATTTTAGAAACAACACTTGAAAAAATTCTTGTAGGACTAACTAATGAAAAATTTCTTTGTAATCGAAGATCATAATACCTTTTAAGGTGTGGTAATATTATAATGGGATTGAGATACGAAACTCTCGGATCCGGATCCAAAAAAGCCGGTACTTTCGGATCCGGATCCAGATCCGAATGGATCCGGATTTTTCGGATCCGGATCAGTTTGGCCATCCCTAATATCCACACCCCTGAACATCCCCCTAAAATTTAAAAGAAATACCCCCCTATTTTATGGGTATTTTGCCTCTCAACTTATCCTCACGCCCCCTTTGCATGCATCTCCCGCAGTGAAAAATATCTGGCAACACTGTACAGTTTATGAATTTCCAA
Source organism: Lepisma saccharinum (assembly GCF_977018435.1). Taxonomy (NCBI): domain Eukaryota; kingdom Metazoa; phylum Arthropoda; class Insecta; order Zygentoma; family Lepismatidae; genus Lepisma; species Lepisma saccharinum. The sequence goes on from NC_139235.1 coordinate 95,581,061, forward strand.
TGTAATTTATCACATTACAATTTCATTACAGTAGACTCGCGATTATCCGAGCTAATTGGAACCGAGATTATCTTGGATACGGAAAAACTCGGATAATACGGAGATAATGTGCTAATAGGTCGTAAATGACGAAACAACACTTAAAACTGTATAGTAATTATTTATTAGTAGTACAACATAAATGAGAAGATTACTTTTTCCGCTTAGAATAGGCCTACACAGATTCAAACACCACCGTAACAATCGGATACACCGACAATGTAACGAACACGTGCAGCGCGGAAGGTGACTTGACTACAACTTACTAGTAAACAAACAGGGGGTGCGTTATGAAGGGAGATGTTTTCCAACCACTCCCTTGGTTAACCCGGAGCCTCGGTTAATCGCGAGTCAACTGTATTTCAACATAGCTTTTTAAAATATAATTAATATTGAGAAATTAATTTAGCATAATTACGTTTTCACTGCCAGGAATCTAAAAAAAAAGCCGAGAAATGAGAGGAAATATACATGTAACATATTTTAATATACCTACATATTTCAGTATATTTACATACGTTTTACACATTCAAACAATTTTTTTCTACATATTTATGTACATATTTCGCATGTTTTGCCTACATAAAAATCCGGGCCTTTCTGAGTGGGAATTTTACAAAGACAGCCTTCGCTCTACATAACTGAATAAACCTAGCTTCGGTTACAGTTCTTTTCATTGGTTACTTGGGGTCGGCTATTTACAATCAATCTTTATAAGAATTACAGGCATAGAAACAAAAACTAATATAAGCAACATTGAAAAGTATGTAAGAAATTGCATGTGATTAATGAATATTAAATATTATTAATACAAATAGAATTAAGGTTAATGAAGTACTATTACTAAATTACATTTATAAAAATCCTAGAGCTAGGATCTATCTAATTCCACTAATGAATTTAGCTAATGTCCATTTGGGTTTGATTGATTAATTGATTTTCCTTCTTTGCGAAGAGCCTGACGCTTCCACTGTGTGTGAGAAAGCTTTTAGTTCATTCTCACTTTTTAATGAGTTACGGTTGTCTTGTGCAGGTACAGCCTTGTACTTTTTAATTTTTCCAAGAGGCTTTTTACACCCTTTATTTTAAAGTTATGAATTTTAGTTAAGGGGTTATTTCCCTGTGTGCAAAATGGTCTAAAGTGCCGACGAATCGATAAATTTTAATTCAAACAATCGATTTTCTGCCACTTTTCTCTAATCGCGAAGATGAGGATGAATGGTTGATGATAAAGGGATGAAGGGACAAACATACATGGACGACACAACACGAGCCCCACACAGGATCATACTGGATGCAGGACCAGGCGCCAGAGCCTCTCCAGGGTGCACTACGTGGAAGTGAGGTTGACATTTGAGCATCTTCGTAAAGGGTCACCTTTGGTATGATATTGAAATGACATTTCGAAGTTTGTCAAATCGAAACTTTCGAAAATTTCACCAGCCCGGCGACAGACGACAAGGAGATCCATCTGCCCCTGTGAAATCCCCCCCCCCTCCCTCCACCTCTCCTCCTTGTAATCAGAAAACTGAACGATAAAGATTGTGAGAGTTGATCCTACGTCGTAGAAAGAAAGGTTGTGTTTGGCTCTGCACCTGACTCGATCGTAACAAGCTCCAGGCCGTGTTACGGTATGTTTTTGCATTTTCAGGATGTGACGCATGCAGGCTTTGAATGCAGTCAATGTTTGATCAAACATCCGGTTCCGTACAATTGCACTATTGTGCGTGTGGATGTGTGTGTGTGTGTGTTGTGCTTCGTGCAAGCGACCTGGCCAGGATTTCCAAGTTTATTTTCGTTTTTCTCGCTGTGTTTTGTTCTTTGTGCAATGAGTAAAGACGATAACGCTGTTCTCACAATGGAGATAGGAAGGTTCTCACAACGTTGCCAACTGTTTTTTCGTAATTTCCCTAAGGGACAAATGTAATTTTTCCCCAATAAGCTAATGCCTACGCCAAACAGTTTTAGTGCGGGACCAAGACCGGTAAATGGTCTATTTTCGGTCTCCCACCGAAGTTTCCGGATTGGAGCCTTGACTTTGACAGTGTGTGTTCTTGTGAGTGTCCTCAATTCCATTATATGATTACTCTTCTCATCTTCCCGAAAGGCAGAAAAGCGATGTAAAATAAAGTGAATCAATCAGAACCTTTACAACCATTGCGATAATGTTAAAGCAGTTTTACAGGATGCGGTCATCCTGGGATGGTATGTAGTAGGCCTCCCCGATGGCGTAGTGGTAACGTCGTTGCCTTGAAATGAAGGGATTCGATACCCAGTGAATGCACTTAGTGGTTCGCATCCTACTGTAGATTCAGTCCCGCTTAGCCTGACTGTGTATAAAGTGGACATTTGGACTTTTATTGTAATTTAAATTCTGAGATGGTGTGTACATTTACTATCATTTCGCGGCAGCGCGTTTCGTACATGCATGGGGGAGGGGGGTGTCGAACCCCCCTGGAAATTGACATCGTTCATTTAAAGAGACGGAAACCCGTTACTCTTATTGTTAGGAACAGAAATAATGTTAATTTAGTTAGTATTCGATCAAAGTAAAAATGCATTGGATCGAAAACATTGAGTATTGAGTGAAAATAGAGGAACGAGGTTATATTCTACCATTTCATCCAAAGAACAAATGGTTTCACAGTTTTCAAAATTCTAATAGTTACAGTTGTAGGTGAGAGGTCACAACAAACTTTATGAAAAAAAATCCCCCTAACATTTAAGGCCTTTCCTTGAACGAAACTTGCAAAAGTTAATATCAAAATGCATTTCAGATACTAACTGCATAAAATGCAAAATAAATAATGGAAAATAGTTATGCTGGTATTCACTCGTTTGGTGGATTGAGTCTCCGCATACATATATAATAATAATAATTATTATTATTTCAAATATTTGTTTGTTAGTTTATAATATTTGTTATTGTATAATAACACTTATAACCGTGGTAATAATACAATTTTTCTACTATGCAACACTTTTATCATTTGCCCAACCTCCCCCCCCCCCCACTGCAAAAATTTCTGGCTACGCATGCGTACATGGTACACCTTTGTGTTTCTCAACAGGGATCTTGAAAAAATCACGCGCGTGAGTATTTTCGGAAAGGTTGCATCATAGTTTACAGAATGTCGACCACGCCACGGGAGCTGACAAGGAAAGTCCTTAGTGTCGAAAGCATAACAGGAAAACCTGCAAATACGCTGTAAAAAGAAGACAAATAACGCACAGAGCTTAGTTTCACAATCTCTTCGAGTTCAAGCAAAGTATACGTGGTGTAGCTTGAGCATCATTGGATAACAGCAGCCAATAAGAGTCAGGAGTTTTTATTGTAAGACAGAGTGCGGATAGCATGACGGGAATTTCGAGACAGGGTTCGCCATTTTATGTTTTCAAATAGCGCCCCAATTATCCTCAAGGTACTGGGTCAACACAGAAATTTTTGAAGAATTTCCCGAGAATTGAACCAGATCCGCTCGCACCAAGGATAAGAGTGCTGACAATTACGCAGAAGTAATTAGAATAAACATTACGTTTTGTTGATGTAAAACTAAAAATATGGAGCCTTTTTCACCCTTCAGTGCCTGCAATCAAGAACGTATTTAGAGAGCGGGTCCAGGCGGTTTGGACCCCTCCCCCGAAGACGTTTAGGTACTAAAATTAAATAATGAAATCATAAAATAAATAAAATTAAATAAGGAAAATATTTCCCCTCGAACTTATTGGAAAGCAAGGATGATACGACTTTGAATGATAGTACAAGAGATTTATTACTACTTATAATAATAGGTATGCATTAAATATTACGAGAAACTTGACGTTTCGTCAACTAGATCTATCATCCTTTTTTGATATTCAATAAATATTAAATTCTTTATCTATTAGACATTAATTTCCTTGCCACGACAGTTGTTTTTACTTTTTTTTAAATTTTGCCGACCTTGACTATACGTAAGATAGATATTGAATACGTGGTGTTATATCGCTATCCTTATACTATTTTAATTAAATATAAATATAATTATTGTAATTTTAACATTATCATTATAATTTTGAGACACTTGGTTTGGACCCCCCCCCCCCCGAAATATATTTCTAGCTATGTGCCTGCCTGCAAAGAATATTCCATCGCTGTTCATGTTGATGCAGCGTGAGATTTGATATCACTGGGGCGAAACAGTGCATTCCCCCCCCCCCCTTTTCGCCGAGCGAGCTTCTTCGCTTTCCACTTCGCTTCGTTGCAGCCCCGTCAGGGTTAAGTCAACCGCCAGTTTTCTTTTGTTAAAGGAGGAAACACGGAGCGTAGATGCAGCGTATCCTTTTGTCGTGGACGTTTCGCCTGATACGATTTTCCATTCTGGAAACAATTGTTTTTTTCTTGCACTCCGACGGAACGATTGAAATCGGTGGCGAAATTGCGGCAGGGCGAAGTGAGATTATTTCCTGCTGTATTGTTCGGAGCTCAGATCTGCGTGCTTGTTGTTTTTGCTTTGTTTCTTTGGCAGGATATTGAGAAATGCAGGCAGGACCTACGGTTGCCAGCTCATCTTTAACTTTCCAATTTCTCTTCGATTCTTAGGATATTGAGTCACGGCGAATATATATATATATATATATATATATATATATATATATACACACACACACACACACACACACACACACACAGTATTGGCGAACTTATTCGACTCATTAGTTGAAAAAATGAGACAGAAAAACTCAATTTATGTAGATAAATTTGATGGATTTAATGTTTTGTGATACACATTGCATTGTTATATACACAGCAAGTACTGTCAGTGCTTCGTATGACCGACCACCTTTGGCTCTGTTTGAGCCCATTTTAATCACTGTATTTGTACAATTCCTTTCCACTCTTTTTCTAAACTTCAAACCACATTGTTTATAAAATTACACGTTGCTCCAAAGATACAAATAAAGAACACAGTTACAACAACCAGAATTAATATTATTTCCTTTGTTATAACCAAACAAAGAGCATAAATAACACGGTAAACAACGTACGTATTGTTCCAGACATTTTTGCGAATATGCAAATAATCATGCTGGCATCTGTTCTTGGGACACAGTAAAAGAAAGGATTGTGGGAAAGAAGCTTATATCGAAGTAGGCAAACAGTTTAATCCCATAAAAAGTTATAACGATCGTCAAATATATTTAGTTACAACGCTTTCAAAACAAGAAAATGTGCTTCGTATTTACAACGAGTCCTATATATATATATAATCAAGTCTTGAGTTAGTGTTTGTATATCTAAGGAACAAACGAAGAATCCTTTGGGATGCACGCGCAGTCACTTATTGCCCATTACGAAGGTCTTTCCACTCATCTCCTGCGAACTGAAGCCTTTGTCGTACTTCTCCCTCCAGTCGAAAACTTGCTGGTGGTAATCTTAGGGAACGAAAGTTTAGGTAAATAAATGTTGTTTCTGCTATAAGATAGAGACCCTCGTTTTTGCCAAAATTCTGATCATAGCCTTATATGTCAACACAGGAAATTTTATTTTACATAAAAACACATATTTTCCAGTTTTCCGTATGTAAATACATATTTTGCGAATTTTCATTTTAAATACATAAAATCGCTCATTGACTTCAGCTACCTCGAAATTCTAGAAGGAAAAATGTTTGTCCTCCGCACCTCTTTTATTTCGAGAGTGCTAGGTTTGTTTTGTCTTTGAACACGCTCGCTGGCAGACTTCTGGCGCTTCGCCTAGGATCCTGTTAAGGAAAAATATTACCCATATGAGGCAAGCGTACAACGTAATGCAGAGCTTCGAGAGTTTTTCTGCTTTTGTCATGTTCTGATTCGGTGCTTGTGCAGCAGTGTGTGTTTTCTCGTGCGATATGCCAAAAGTTAAGGCAAGTGTTTCACCTCGGTTGCAACAGGTCTGTAAAGAATATAAGGATCTGTTTTCAACCGAAGGCAAAGTGTTATTTTGCCACCGTATGGTAAATCTATCGCAGCTGACCAACGATCGCAAATTACGCAGCATTTAGGTAGCAACAAGCAACAGCAGCGGCCGTCCATGAGTTCTTATGGTGAACACAATAAGAAACCAAGTTGAAGAGCACAGGACCTTTCTTCCAAGGAAGAAAAGCACTGTAGATGACCTAAAGGATGGAAAAAATTCGTAATTTCGTAATGCACGAAAACCCACCGCCCAAAATTAAATAAATACATTTCAATTTCAATATATATATATATATATATATGTGTGTGTGGGTGTGGGTGTGTTGTGAACAGATTTACACCTTTATACAACACCGTGTATTTAACATACATGCATAAAACTATTTTACAGAGTAAGGTTAACTACATAAAAGACGCTTAAAATAATATACATACATAATTGAGGAATTGAAAAAAAAGATAAATAAAAGTTAAAACATAATTGATATTAAAATAGCCTACATTATTGTCGAATTTCATTTCTATACAGTGGGGCATTTAACTCCAGTCCATCCAAGATTTATATTTCGAGACTATAAGTGTGTGTGTGTGTGTGTGTGTGTGTGTGTCAGAGAGAGAGAGAGAGAGAATATTTCTCGAATTCCTTTCGATTGTGCTAGGGACTTTCTGCCAAAGCTTTAATCTGGCATTTGACTTCTTTACCTCGCCATTTGCACAAAGCTGCCTTTCGCACTCACAAGTTGAAATGCTCGCGCCGTAAGCCAGTTGGTAATACTCCGGCTTGCCGCCATCAAAACTTTGATTTATCAAAACGAGCGCCGCCAATCGAGAAGGCGAACGTTTGAAAGTGAGCGACGGACGAAAGCTTTCGCATCTCCGAAGTCGGAAGCGTATCGAACCAAGAATTTCCCCCCGCAGCGTTTGCGGTTGCCTGGTAACGCTGTCTTCCTTTATCCGAGGATTTCGGGATGGATCTCCCGTAAGAGCTGCCTAAGCCTGTCGGTTGCGTTTAGGGGTCTTTCGAGGAATCCCGCCCGGAGAGTTAACTCTATGCGGCGTCGGCATCCACAAAGCCGGAATCTGCGATGCGAGAGAAGCATATTTCTCCAGATTCTTGTGGATTAAATCTTTCGGCTTTCCTCAAGGAACGTGCAAAATGCCCACGAAATAAGAACAGGGGTGTAAGGAGTAACCGTCGTGAGAACATGTCCAAATGTGAACCTCTGTACACCCCTGTAACTGCTTCTTGCAGGCTAACGAGAGACTGGCGCCTTGATCCAGATAATACATAATAATTAGAGACACATATTTTTGGTAAATAAAAAAGTAAAATTTCGGTACAAAAACAGTCTATTTCGGGTTCAAAAGTGGTAAATAAAATAAAATTTCGGTGTTATAACGGTGAATAATCACATCAAAAGTGCTATATAAAATGACATTTCGGTTTTAAAATTGTGAATATAATCCTAAATTTGATTTAAAAACTGCACTTACTACACAAAATAAACTTACCCCTTCTAATAGCACATTTATGTAGTTACCAGAGTATTAAGTTTATTCCTGGGTAAGGCGGTCCATTTTTGCTTCTCAAATCTTTACATCAGAATTAATCAATTTTCCGCGAATTGCATAACTCACAGGATACTTCAGACTTCAGAGAGTGTCGCGTCAGTATATAAACGGTAAATTTCGTGTTTAAGAGACGATTTCGCGTTTCGCAGTTCATTTCCCATTATTTCGTGACAAGACTGGGTAAAAAAATGCGCCTCACACCTCTCAGAAACGTGGAAAATGAACATTACAGCATGTTATTTCATATTTCGTGTTTTCGTCAAGATGGAAATTTGCATGCCTCTAATAATAATATATCATCCTCTGTGTGGTCATTGATTAATTTAGGTTATTTACGAAGGGGCACTCGCAAAGGACGCCCATCCCTAGGCTGGGATTTGAACCCGGGGCCCCTGATTGTGCAAACTACTCCGCCGCGGACATTCTAACTTGGTGAAATGGAAATTGCCAATGAAGATATTATTGAAGAAAATAGTAGACAGGGTTGTCACTTGAAATTAGTAGATATAATATGCTTCCACCCTTTATAATATAGTATTGTGCACTAAATTCTCACAAGGCTACGTCGAAGAATACTGAACCTTGGCCAATCAAATATGAGAGAGGGAGAGATTCTATCTCTCGGTAGGACCCCATCTCTCTCTTATCCTTGTTCTTTGCTCTCTCTCTCTCAAGGAGGAAAAAGAGAAACTATACTCCATGAGGCCTTAGAAAGATCGCTTAGCGGGCTTGCAGCAGACGACAATATGGGGGTTTGTCTGCGAGAACCAATCAGGTCCGCGAATGAGCGAGCCCGGTTGCCACAGCTAGCTCGCTGCGCCCTTCTGGAAGGGTGAGTGACCTCTGCCTCTTGCTACCTCGGCCTGTTTGTTCGGCTGAGGAGCAGACGACACGAGAGTATCGGCAACAGTGTGCGAGCTACGTCTGCTGTTAGCCCGCGAAGCACTCTTTCCAAGGCCTCCTTCAGTATAGATAGATGGTATCTACCCCCTCCCCCTACGAGCAGAGGGAAGATGAAAGAAGGAAAGCACGAGAAAGCTCTCACACCCCCCTCTCTCTCTCCCCCCCCCCCACGCGCGCGCGTACGTGTATGTTTGTTAACCCAAATCTCAGTGACGTGCACTGAGGAGTAGCTAGTGTAGCAGAGATAGATCAATCAATCTCAAATTTCTAATTATTTTCAAATCACAATATTTATTGTTTTGTTGAAGCCACAGTTTATATGCAACACTTTTTTTCACGCGCTTCTCGTCCCTCGGTGCGTTCAGCGGCCTAGCTCGCTCTTTCTCCGCCTCACAGTTCCAGGTAGAAACGGGTTTTCGAAGGGAAAGGGAAGATTTCTGCCTCTACCTCCCTTGCCCCCTCGACCCCTCGCCCCCGCTCCAATGGTTGAAAGCCCGTGCTTTCAGGTCCTCCAGTCTATCTCCTATAGGACAGATAGGGGATTGGTTTCCCTTCGCTTTCTTTGTAAATCCTCTAAAGAAATAAGGGGAAATTTTTCTGCAGTACTTCTGTCCTCTGTATTTACACTACTTTTTACACGTTGTACAATATGTATGTATAATATGAGATGTACTTTTATCATTTATGTAATTGGAACGTCTTATGTGCAGACAAAATTTTATGCTTTTTTAAAAAATATGGAATATATAATGATTAAATAACAAATATTTGCTCACGCTCTCTCTCGCTCTCGTTTTAGTAGTGTTTTTTTAATATACTAATCTCTTGGCCTCAAATAAAAAAATGGATAAGCTAAACAATCATAAATACGGATGTACTTATTTGGGCAAGAGAACGCGCGTTCTAATTCTTGTTGTTGGTTTGGTTTATTTTACTTCGCTTTTCTGCCACATTTGGTTACCCATCGCTTTTTCTAGTTGTATAGATTTAATCGGAATAAGTAGCTAAGAGCTTGGAAAGTCGTGAAGGACAATCATAAACAGAGAATTCTTTGCTCCTGATTTCACAGTGCCCTGCAGATGCACTGGGAGGAAATTATTTGTATTTTCTTCTCTCTTCCATCGCTTTACCTAATTTCTGCCATGACGATGAACGTTGATTAAATTAAACGGGTGAAGAGTGGTTGCAAATAAACACTCATGCAAAGGCCAGGGCTCGAGCCCGGATCCTTCAGTAACGAGATCGTGAGATGGGAAAATTATGGAAATCAAGCAATCCAAAATTTTTGAAAAAACATTAATCATATATAAAGATGGTATTTCAAAAATTCAATTGAAAATTAATACTCAGGAGAAATGCAGTTTGCTTTACCGATACCCACGCATCCGAATGTTTAGCGTCTTCTTCACATGTTTGTTGTCGACCGACCTCATTGGGGGAGTGCAAATGGTCCCGGATCTGTACCCGATGGAGGCATATAGTGGTTCGGATCCCACATTAAACTATAGGTCTAGTCCCGATTAGCCTTTCTGTGTATAAAGTGGACTTAAAACGTCAAATCAACCAACAGTGGGGGAGTGATTACCACAGCGCGCTACAACACCAGGAGTTCCGGGTTGGAACCCCTACCTGGACATGGGTGTTCTTTGTGTTTGTCCCTTCATTAATTTTGTCGTATCATCTTCGCGATTAACCAAATGTATAAAAAAGCGAATAAAATAAAATCATTCATTGATTGATTGTTTGATTTGGTTTATTTTACTTCGCTTTCCGCCATATTTGGATAATCGCGAAGACGATATGAGAAAATTGATGAAGGGCAAGGGACACACAAAGATCACCCATTGCCAAGCCGAGATTCAAACCCGGCATCTCTGGCTCAGTAGTCAAATCAAATCATTTTAGATTTTCGAAAGTGGGTGGAAGTTTTGTGTACATTTTTTGTAGTCATTCTTAACATTGCAATTTTTCCTGTATTTGACGTTCTTCTTTTAGGAATACTGGGCACTAAAAAAGGGGGGATTATGACCCGTTGAGCACGCCACTCATTGCTACCCCAAGTGTCGACGTCACCGCACGTTACTGCCAAATCTGGCACTAAAATGCCGCCCTTGATCAGATACGTCCACGTCACCCTCTAACGCAGAGAACAGAAATAAGGTTTGCACGTGGGTCTGCACAAGAAGAAGAGCGAAGGGGTAAGGGTTGGGTGTTTCCCTTCCAAGACGCGATGCCTTGAATCCGGAGTTGGAAGCAAGGAGCTGACGAATTTATGCCTGGCAATTTTCCGGCAGCGTTTCCTCTACTGCTTGAATTTTGCGGTCGTGCTGAGTTTATGAAATGCGATTCACCTTCATGTAAATCTTCTCGTGGTACTTCGCTTGTTTAATAAGGTGTACATCATTTATACAGTTTTTGTCGTATTGCTGTTTTGGAGCATATGAATCGGCGGTTTCTTTTGCTAGCAGCAAAATGTGTTCTGGTCAATTTCAGCCTGAGGTGAGAATATTACTTCGTTGTAAAGGAAAGGTTCGTTCGTGCCAGCTGTCGATATCTCAACTACGTATTTCGAAGTTATAGTGATTCCGAATCTATTATCTGCCAATAATATGAATGCGCCATGCCGGTTCCATTGTTGTGTTCTGTTGTTTGCACATGAACCGCTATATTGGATATCGAGGACGAAATATGCAACTTAGTCCCCCCCCCCCCCATTATTGCATATTTATCTGAATTTGCATTGTTGTGCGATGGATATAGATGGTGAATGTTTTCCAAATAGCGGCTAATTCTAAATTCAACTTACAAGACAAATACCTGACCTTTTAAAACAGCACTTCAAGTTTAAATATAATCGAGAACCATTCAACTCTACAGGAATTTTACTAGAATACCTTCATACCTTACACTTGTCAAACCTCCTTCTTTTTTAATCTTGTTCATACGATTTAGAAAATACAATTGATAATCAGAAATTTTTAGAAAATACAATTGATTAATCAGAAATTTATATATTCTTTGTTTCAGAGCATATTTATAGAAATTTTAGCTCATAAGCAACTTTCTTATGTTGCACATTTTGGTTTTCAGTTTTAGTTTTAAGTCCACTTTGTGCACAGATAAGCACATTTTGGTGTTTTGTAGCCCTACACATCATGCCGAGTGTTACGGTGCACTTTTCACCCTCAACACATATCTTTACGCAATTATTGTACTTCCTTTGCATGTGTTTTGAGATGGTTATTAGTTATATTTGAATGTTACATATTAAGGGCTCTGGTGTAAAACATGATGACATTTTGGTCATGTTTGAGTTACAAAGTAGAATCTGCCATCCTTCAATTTTCGAGTGAAATTGCCACGTCATACAATTTGCATTGGACTCAGTGAAGCCTTGTGAAATTGGTAAACACAACACAAAACAATTTATCTGTAGTATAGCTTCTAATATCCTTTTTTCTTAATGAATTCGGAGATGAGCAAAATGTCACTTACCATGTTTTACACCCAGAGTGCTTCATATATAAGAATAAGCATTTGACCTGATTTATTTCTGGGATTTAACTATGTTTCTTTCTCTTTCTAGGTAAGTCGAGTTTTTCGGGATACATCAGTTTGCCCTTCACCTATTGTAAGTAACCTGTACAAAATAGTGACTGTGCGATAGATGCATTTATGTGCAAAAATAACAGAACTATCTATAAATGTCCCACCATGTTGTGAAGCAAGTTACGGTTATGTAAATGGGGCTGTAATACTTGTTGCGACTTAAAATCGAGTTGATAAGGTTTGTCACTGTGTAAGTACTCTTTGTGCTTGGATATTGGTGTATTACGTATATTCAACTTCCCCATAATTTTTCTTTATCATTGTAGCATTAGTACACGTACACACGCAGCTTGAACTCCATGTGCATAAGCAGATGTGGAATACCTCGCTTAAGGCTAATTTAGACTGGTCCTGCAGTAGATATATTTGTATCTGAACCACGTTGTAATGTACAGTCACCGCCAATAAAAAATGGGACATCTAGATCCTAAACTACTCGCTTTCCCGCGTTGCATTATGTGTGTTGCCCACTGTACGGCGGTAGTACAACTTGTTATTGAAAATTTTCGGCGGTGGTACAGTCAACGGCAAAGACCAATGGACCACCGCTATTTTAATTACTTTTTTTCTACATCCTGTGTTGTTTTAAGGAATGAAGCTATGTTGGTTCGAAGCATGCATTCTGCTCTGCTTATTGTCGTCAATATGTCAATTCATTGTCATCACATTGTGTAATACAGATCGCATGAAAATGGTGGTGGACAAATCGCCTACTGTTTTTTTTCGCCGTTGAGTCTACAGTCACGGACACTTAATGGGTTGTAACAATCCCATTATTTTTTAATGAGATTGTTACAACCCAGAAGTGTCCATGACTGTACAACTTGTTATTGAAAATTTGCTATTAAAATCCACTCATCGCCGTACAGTTAGGCAACACACACAACGCCTTGCAGGATGTAGGTGTCCCATTTTTATTGCCAGTTAGTGTACACTCACCGCAGTACTCCGGCAGTTTGTTTCTTTATAGACCCTCGTATTTGCAGAAGACACAATTCAACCTACAAATATATCAATGTACGCTGTATAAAACAAGACCTTATTACTAACTTCGTTGGCCCTGTACAATCACGGACACTTATGTGTTGTAACCAGGCCGCGAAACACTGGGGGGCCAACAGTCTTGGACTCAACCCCCCCCCCCTCAACCAAAAATTTCCGGAGGGGAGAGTTTTTGTTATAACAACAAAAGATAAGTAATTAGCGTTCACTTCAAATACACTTTACTAATGATAATATCGAAAATACACACAAAATAGTGTGGTTGTGAGCGTTGAATTCTTTCTCTCTCTCTCTTTCAAGAGACCATTAACAGATCTACACACCAACTACAATATACGCACAATAAAAATGAAACTAGAATGCAATATATACAAATATAACTATGAAATGCAATTGGTTCATGTTAATAGAAAACAAAAATTAAACAAAACTTAATTCAATGATTTTTGCAATTTGACATCTATATAACCAGTTATTAAAGGAATTATAAACATCTCGTACATATAAAATTATCAAATTAATTCCATTAATGTATTTAATGATAATGTATTTTTAAGTATTCAATATATTTAATAACATTATAAATATGTAGCATGTATTTTCACACACACACACGCACACACACACACACACACACACACACACACACACACACACATATATATATATATATATATATATATATATATATATATATATATATATAGTGTGTGTGTAGACTACGATCGATCGTGGATCGAACCCCAAGATATTCCATGATTACAAGGCTGTAGCGTTAGCCATTTACGCTCTCAAATTGTATACGCGCGTCAACTCTATTTTCGCACATCGCATGTAGAACAACAATTACTTGTCCGAATTGATTAGGTTAATGAAAACGAGAACAACCCGTTAACCAAATCCTTGCAGGAATGGAGTAGGTTACTAAAGATATTAGCAACCCGTTACGCGTTACTGACCGACCTTACAAAAGCGTCAGTTTATCTTCAAAATGTCACTTGGGACAAAAGTTGACACATTTCTTTCAGCAAGACGAAATCATGAAGGTAACCAATTCAGTATTTATTTTTATGATGTCAGTAATACAGTGATAGAAAGCTTATTATTAAGTAGGTTTTATGCACTGCATAATAACATTCGATAGATACCATCTTTCAACAAGATGAACTCACTTTCCAGCTTGTCCATATTATTAGCATAACGGTTCTTGGAAGTTCCGGACCGTTTAGGCAGAGTTCTTCACGTTGCATGAAAACTCCGTGGCGGAATGGTCCTTTGAGATCAAGTTCCCCCTCTTCCCCGGTATTTTTCCCGTGGGAGTGAGGTCTGGTGACAACGAATGCCAAGCGGGAAAGGTCAGATTACGTCACTGGCGGAAGCGGCTTCGATCCAGCGACGAGACAAGACTTTCATTCGTAGGAGTGCGTCAAGAGAGAAACTGCCCTTGAACCGTATGTCCTCGCTAGTGGCGTGACTCAACTTGATCCGTGCACTCGACAATATCCAAGCATGTGCCCCTTTTTCCATTGGTCTCCCTTATCGCACAACACTGGAGCAACCTTGCGTTCTGACGCCAGAAATGCCTACGCTGTTAGGTTTGGTTCTATTAGCATAAATACACTGAAAATGCATTATTTATGCTACGAGAACTACTAGCCTAACAATAAAAGCATTCCCCGGTGACGTCAGAACGCAAGATTGTTCTAGTGTTGTGCGATAAGGGAGACTCCTTTTATCATTGTTCCTTCTTTCCAACGTTGTCGACTCCTCTTCGTCAATTTTGACCATGGTGTGTTTGTCGTTGTACGCATGTGGTAGTAGTAAGTACCTAACAGCTTTTAAACCGTTTTTTATCCATGATTTATTTTTGGAACATACATAGTTACTTTACATTTAAATTATCATTATATCATTTCCCCCAATTATTTCACAGAAGTTGTATTAAGACTATTTATAACAAAAATAATATCCCTTTACAATTTGTTACTAACCTGCCCCCCCCCCCCCCCCCACACACTTTTTCTCCGCACTCGAGGTTCGGTGCACTTCGTACTCGGCTCAGATTTGTCTAGGGGTATCTTTCTTTGTACGACAATGCACGTGGGTTGCTACAAGTCAACATAATTATATAATTAACAACAAGAGACAACGGATAACCTTTGCGAAACCTTATTGCTATAGGGGAATAAATTACCTTGTCCAGCATGTGTGAAATTAAAAACGGAAATTTTGGATATTTTCTATAGTTTAATTAACTTAAAATTTGAAGTATATACATGTCGTATCCGAACGTTCATTTCTCTAATTATTTATCGGGCCAAAACTCTAATTTTGATGTTGGAATCTCTATTTTTTGTACCTGGATGCTTTACATTTTCATGAATTACATCTGGAGTACGCTTGTCACAAGGTAGACTCGCGTTACTCCAAGAAACGTCTTAACAGGCGGGAGGTCGCCCGACGTGTACATTTCTCAACCTCCACGGTGACAAGGCACTAGGCTGCCCAGCGCACCGTAATTACTTCAAAATAACATCCAGTACAAACTACCTTTTTACCTGTAAACTGGACACCAAGGCACTAGCTTGCCCGGCAATCCAATCTCTTACAGCATCCGTTTCGGGAGACCTGTCCTCCGGTCCTAGCTGACCGAAGCAAAAACAGCCTCTCCCTTCCAAGTCTCAGTTCCAACAGTCGACCTCCCCTACTCTCATCTGGGAGTTTATATACGTTTTGTTGGCGTCAGTTGCCAACGGCCCTTCTTTCAAAATTTTTAAGCCCGCCTTTCTTTTGAACGTTCGAAACACGAAGAAAGAACAGAGAGCTACATGGTATTTATACATGGAATAATACGAACCTAAAAATGCATATTAAATTGATTTACATTAATCAGACATATATATGTTTATACACTTGATTACCCAATTAATTAACATATTAATAAATATTACAATAAGAAAAAAAAACTGTTGCCCTGACACGGGGGCAGGGTAACAAATTTCATGTTACATTTTCTTAAGAATGTTAACATATTATATCCCACTTGAACATTTGAATTGACCAAACTCATCAAGTTTATTGGAAATTGAACTTTTTAATTATAACAAGTTTTGTGTAATGTATTTCTTTCCCTGTTGTATTTTGGGCATTCCAGTAGTACATGATGCACATCTGCACTTTCCCAGCAACCTTCACATCTCTTATTATTCGGTACCCCAATTCTGAATAAATGTTTAGTACCAAATGCGGGCCCCGTACTTAAAGCGGGCCCCTTACATTTGTGCTCTTGATGCCATGACAATACGGAAATACATGTAGCTGGTAGCGTACGTTGCTGTCGCATGCAGTGCTTGCGCCCATGTTGATTACTGCATCTGTTGTTCTCCAATCGGTTCGTGAGTTATTTTGTGCAAGTCGAAAGCTTTATTACTCCAACGTTCAATTGCTGTACCTCGGTCATTTGAGAGGAAAATGCGTCAACTCTTCTATATACTTGGTTAATCCTAAGTATAGTAGCTATTTTTGTATGCAATTGGGAAGTAATGGATGGGAATACGTGAGAACTATTTATGAGGAAAAATATTCCCTAGCGGTCCTAAAGTGTGAGTTGTTTTGCAACAAGCACAGAATGCGTTTTCGCCCACATTTTAATCATGAAATTCTGGTACAGGTTTTGAGAGAATAGATATGACGAGAACATGGGAGAAACTAGGAACGTGCAATCAAGATAATATGGCCACATAGATTATAGCTATACGAAAGAGAACGACGATCTTGAAGAAAGTTTGTAACACTGTCTGTTTTAAATTTCTGAAAACGTTTTATTTCATTCCACAGCCTTTCCTGTAACTTATTTTAGCTTATATCACTATAATTTATGCTGTTGCTGCTTTAAATTGTACTAAATTTATGGGGCCCACTTTAGCAACTTTATTTTTCCAATCCTCGAAATTGCATCTCTTCGAAAAAATAGGATTTTCACAATGACGCCATTTTTTTGTCGCTATGGGAGGAGCCATACTAAAAAAGACATAAGATACTGTTTGAGGCTTTAGTACCGTTTATTTTGGTTTCATGTTGTTGTTTTTTATATGCGCCAAAAACAAAATGGGTACACTTCCTCTACATAAATGTCCTGATCTCAGTCTGTTTATTAACACAATTACATGTCTTGTACCACCGACACGATGAAACCATGTGGCTTGAATTGAGCAATTCATCTGTATGATTCTCCTACTGCAACTAGTTCATGATGGCACCTATCAATGATATAACAATGTTTGCTCTGTTTTCACTCTTCGTTACATCCTTTTATGTCAGAGAAACACATTTCCATGTCACAACAATTGATGCGTTATTAATATTTGTATTTCTTTGAATTTCGATGTTCGATTTATGCTTAGAGGATATTTACCATGTGTATTCTCGACCAAGTCGACAATAAAAAAACTATAGAGAACGAGACATACCATTGAGAGATTGAGACGAGACAAACTTTGACCAACTACTATATAATGTGTGATACATGAATATATATGGCTTTTTCAGATATAACAAGCGGATATCAACCTGATTATTTGTACTAGATAGGTTAATGGCATTCAGGATAAAATTAGTTTTTCGAGGATTACTAGCATCGAAACAGTTATTACAAATAACACTCGTTTTCCTCAATGAGCACTATGTTGTAGAGAGTTTTGTGCAGTGACACTCTGTGTTGCGGGAAAGAAATGGGAAAAATACAAAGAGCGAAGGTTTATTTCTCCTTCTTTATTATTATTTGCACTTTAATTCAAAGAAAGGGTTGTTGTTTCTTCTAAGGCGGGGCCGCGGTAGCGGTAGGAGACATATATATTGCTGTACATTTCGAGACTCCAAACGAGACTAGCCGACCTCAGTGGCTAATCCCGGATTGGGCATGGGTAGGGACGTGAAGTTTTCGTTTTAACGATAACACCGAAAAATTGAGGAAAGGAAAATAAAATGTTTGAAATGTATTTGGGTAGGTAAAGGAGGCAAATTTTCGGTGTTTCGGAATCGCGAATTTTGCACTTTAACGCGAAAAACGCCGCGAAATATGCATTATAAACTGGGCATAACACTACTTCTATTAAAAGGAACTACCTGAAACGCTATTACATCTGTCATTTGAGTCTAGCTGGTGATAGTTCTTCTAAAAGAGATTGTCACGCATCTTTTTTTTTGCATTCTAGCGCAGACATAACTGACAGTGTTTAACCTCGTCCTGAAATAGAATTCGCTATTCCCAGATGGGAAATTTTTTAGGAACGAAAACATTTTCAGGGAGAAGCACCTGTTGTATTTCGTGGGGGGGGAGGGGGGAGGGGGGAGGGTAGTGTTGGGAAGGTGTATGTGTGTGTGTATACACAAAACTGTATTTTGAGGTCGCAGAGGGATCTTTTGGAATTGTTAAGGAAATGTGTTGTGTATGATTGTGTTAAAAGATCTGGGTGTTATCATTCAATAAATATTTTATATTTAGTGTCTGATAACATGAAATAGTTTTCCAAATGAAAGAAATGTGGTGATTTCTCGGAAAGGTAAGCCATATCTTTTTTTGTAATTAAAAATAAATTTGGCTCAATTTTCCAGTACTAAAACAATGTAAAAATCTTAAGCATAGAAGGAACAGTAAAAATAACACCGAATTGCAGTAAAAAATAACATCGAAATTAAGGGAGAAAGAAAACTAAAACTTCACGTCCCTAGCCATGGGTCTTCTTTGTGTGTGCCCCTTCATCAATTTCATCATATTATTACTCATTCTCGTCGTCGAGATTAGTCATAGTGGCTACTTAAAATAATCTAAATGAACCTATCAATCGGTTTACATAAATAAGTGAGGAAAAAACAATTTAGCAATAGGAACTCACGCATCAGCTGAAGCTTATTCATGAGAAAGAAAAGCAGTGGAAAATGTGTCCCAATTGTTTGCTATTCTGTTGTTGGAAGCAGGATCGTATATTCTGGACTACCTAGGCTATCTGCGAAGCCTGAAGTCTAGAGAATAAAATACAGGAGAGAAATCGACCAGAAATTGTAAACATTACTATTCATATGTGAGATGATGATGCTGATTCTGGAGTTGGCAACCTGATTTCTTACGAGTTGGCAACCTGATTTCTTACGAGTTGGCAACCTGATTTCTTACGAGTTGGCAACCTGATTTCTTACGAGTTGGCAACCTGATTTCCTACGAGTTGGCAACCTGATTTCCTATGAGTTGGCAACCTGATTTCCTATGAGTTGGCAACCTGATTTCCTATCAGTTGGCAACCTGATTTCCTATCAGTTGGCAACCTGATTTCCTATGAGTTGGCAACCTGATTTCGTATGAGTTGGCAACCTGATTTCTTATCAGTTGGTCAATTTATTTCTATTCATAGTCTAGGACCACGTGACATAGCCCAGATCTTGACTCAGTATACGCCATTGGTTGAAAGCATGTAAGAGGTTATATGTGAGACTTGAGGAAGCCTTATATGTGAGACTTGAGGAAGCCAGCGACTCCAACGGAGAGCCCTCTGCGGGTGCTTGCTGAACTGCAGATGGCAGAGAGTGCAAAATCACGTTTCGCATGACGGGAGATGAGACGAGAATCAACGCAGACACGCTTTCCGCCAGCTTGTCGCAGTAGATTCGGTTTAAGCGACTAAGCATGGCGTTCGCTTCAACTCTCTCCATTTTTCGTCGACCAACAAAGAGTGATTCTGGCGCGAGCTTGATGATGTTTTATTAATGCAATTGATCAGCTGTTTTGCATCTAGGCGGAGGGAGACTGGTGTCACATTACGGCGATGTGACGTTTATGTTAACTCGTTCGAACAGCGCCACTGGTCCTATTTAAAAGCATCTTTAACATTATGATTATTTTGCATCGCCTGCAGATTTTGCAGACGGTACCATGGGAGGGGAGTCGAACGGGTCCGTCGATCCCCCACCCCTCCTTGGAAATTGGCATCATTCATTTCAAGCTAAAAAAGAAAGTTGGTTACTTTTATTGTTAATAGCAGAAATAAAGGTATATATTCAGAATACCGAAAGTATCTCCGATAACTTTAAAATTCGGCATACTCACTAATTTTGGCCTCGTAATCACGAATCTGCAGTTAAAAATTGGCGGTCACGTCAAGAAATTGCAAAATAAGCTTGCCAATTACCGCTATGCAATAACACGGAAACCATGTTTCTCATATGACGACGTCTTTCTTTCCGCACAACGGTCTTACTACCGTAGTCATTACACAACGTTGCTCAAGTGTTGTGCAATAATTGAGACCCATTGCATGGAGCGTTCATTTGCATGTGAGAAAATGGCGTCTTGCGTAAAGTTGAAAAATATGTTTACCCCACGAACCATTCACGGTAAGGTTAGGTTAGGTTAGGCAAGCATAGTAAAAATTAATGGTGATCGTAAACATAGTTTTGAATCGCTAATCATTGCAAAAAATAGTTGTTTTCTTCATAAATCAATGGTGTTTACTCCGTTCAGGAACCCACTTTTTTCGACTTATTTCGCAATTTCCAGACGTGACCGCCAAATTTTAACTGCACATTTCAGATTACGAGATCAAATTAGTGAGTGTGCCGGATTTGAAAGCAATTGAAGATACTTCCGGTATTCTGTATTTGCTCCGAAATAAAATTGTATTAGTTAGTATTCGAACGGAATAATCAGTCAAAAATATATTACATTGAAAAAAAATGAAAAATACAGGAACTATGTTATTTTCTCATATTTTACCACTTAATCGAAATAATAAATGGTTACACAGTTTTAAAATTCCAAAAAATATAGTTTTAGGTAAATAGTCACACAAAATGTTACGTACCTTTCAATCAGCTCAGGAAATTACCCTTCGCTCCTCATGTCGTTGTCAAAAGACTCTTGTAATCAATCACCAGGCGTGGAAAACAAAACTTAATATTTCACCTAAAGAAGGGTTTATTTTCAGATAAATGCTTTTAACAGCAATTTATAAACTTTAAACCACATATTACAATTATTCTCTGCATTTTCTACCACTATTCTCCCGTTGCTATTGTATTTTTTTCTTGTTGATAAATCTATCAGTTTGTTAAATGTTGCCAGGTCATGGCGCATCAAGGTTAGTCAATTTGTCCATCTGACACTAGTTGTCTATGACATCATAAATATTTGCCAAATTAAAAAACAAACAAACACAATATTTTAACTAAATAAAAAGAATTACAATTTATGTCCAGGTTATTACAAAAATAAACTTTATGACCAAAATTTCCCAACTTTTAAATCCTTTCTTGAACGAGACGTGTGAAGGTCAGTAACAAAATACAATAACTGTGCATTTCAATATGCTATCTGTATGAATGTAAAAGAAGTAATGAATGTAAAAGAAGTAATGAAGAATGGTTATGCTGGATATTTAACTCCGTCTGGTGGATCGAGTCTCCCCATTTATATAATAATAATAATAAATTTCAAATAAACTTTGTCTATTTTTAATAGTTTATAATATACAAGGGTCGTTCACGGTTGACCAAGACCATATTAATGAATCAATGTAGCGCTACATTACTTCGGCAGGACAGACCATGATTCCTTGCTAGTAGAGTCCAACACAGATATTTCTGCCGTGCGATGCGCGACACAACTCAAGAAGCAGTGTTGCTAATGGAGCAGATAGAAAAACCGCTGGAAATTGAAAATCAATATATACCTAAGTAAAACATCAAAATATAAAATAAATAATGCTATTTCAATACTACTAAGCGCAAAATAATTTCTCGCTCGACCACACTTTTCAATAGGCTTCTTTTTTTCTTCTCTTCAAATTTTGCCGCCCTGAAAATTTGCCCCTCTGGGCGGTGGCACGGTTCGCCCTCCCCTCCAGCCGGCCCTGCTATGAACTTGGTCACCCATCAAAGCCTGGCAATTTTAACACAGAAAACAATATGCATCGCATTAAGCAGCAAAAATGACAGTCTCCTCTAGGCAATTTCTACAAGAACACGTGCCGGAGCCAAGAGTTGAAATGCTGTTGGAGCCACATAATTTATTTATTTTGAACAATTCCAAAATTATGAAATATGAACAATTTGTGAATTAAACCTGTTGAAATATGTAAAATTAAGTATTTATTAAAGTTAGAAATACGGAAAAATATTGACAATAAAATGTACCTTAAATCACTACAAACATTACTATTCGCAAAGATATCACAAAATTTCAGTTATATTTCGTCAAACTAAAAGTATGTATTTACCTATAAATCCCAGCCCTGATTATAAGCAGTAGATAACATTGAACACAGCTATGGGTTCGGTAAATTGTCTACAGTTCAGAAGCACTCGCACACAACGTCAAACCGGTCAATTACTTAGTATAAAATAAAAATATGGTGCTTCCAATCCAACAAAACTCACCGTCACTTTACCCGCCTTTCCCCTTCCGTGACAGAAATAGTGCTTCATTATTACAGTTGGCAACACTAGTTACTAGCTAGCCAATGAACATTCACTGCATAAAAGAAGCAACCACTACGCCGTGCTATATTGCCACATTACCGTCCCTGCCGAACGGTGTGAACCGCGAGCTGGAGCGCTATTCAATTGTTTTCAATGATGTTTTGCGCGAGTGTGTCCAGGAATGGAATGACAATATGGCAACAATAGCGAAGGTTGGCGAGCAGGGTAGAACACGTGATGCTAAGAGAGAGGGAGACGAAACGAAAATTGGTATCTACGCAACGGCAAAGATATGTGTGTTGTACTCTAACCTTGATCCTTTGCGACGAATTTGGCGCATGCGCAGTAGTGTAAACAAAGATGGCGGCAAGTAGTGTATCTTTTGCTGTGGAACAGTGGTGTAGCTATAATGAAATTTCTCGTGAAGAAGGTGAAACCTGCTGAAATTTGGCGTAGACTGCAAGCACAGTATGGTGAACAAACACTGTCACGGGCAAGAGTGTACGAATGGTGTCAACAGTTCAGTGAAGGGCGGGAGTCTGCCGGTAAGATTGTGGGAACTGTCTTCTGGGACAAGACAGGTGTTATCCACGTGGTTTTTTTTTGGAGAAGGGTGCCACAATTAATGTCCAGTATTACTCAACACTGCTTCACATTGCTGTGCTGTATGTAGAGCCGTTCGGAAGAAAAGACCTGGAATGTTGTCGAAACATGTCATTCTTTTCCATGACAATGCCAGACCAAATACGGCCCATTTGACTCAAACAACACTGTCCAACTTGCACTGGAAGATTTTACCACACAGTCTTTACAGTCCAGATTTAGCCTCCAGTGATTTCCACTTGTTTGGGGCTCTTAAAGAGCATTTGGGCGGGACGCACTTCCAGACAGATGAGGAACTCAAGAACGCTGTCCTGCAGTGGTTACGACACCAACCTACTTCATTCTACGCCAAAGGCATCATGAAACTTCCACAACGATGGCAACGGTGTCTGGATATTCAGGGGGAATACTTTGAAAAACTGACATAATTTGGTGCTTCCACGTATGTATATTTCCTGTAGAAATAAATGTCTTGGTCAACCTTGAACGACCCTTCTATATTATTGGATAATGACATGCATAACCGTGATAATAATGTATATTATTGGATAATGACATGCATAACCGTGGTAATAATGATAATTATTATTATTTCTACTATCGAACTTTTAATCAAGGTTGACAATCGGAAATGCAGACAGTCATCGTCGTGGGCGACCGGCGTTAGTATGCAGCACTGCATTATATTGTCTCGGCCACCTACATTATTCACCCGTTTCGCTTGTAATATCTTTGGAATCCGCATTCCATGTCGAAATGCGAAACGCGAACACAAGGCAGTGCATTGTTTCGCTGAACAATAACAGCTCCATTAGTTCCAGTTGCAAGTGAGACATATCAAGTTATACCATAACACTTTGTTGTCAGCCGATACTGCTATTTTTGGTTTCATTTCCGCGCGGAATTGTATTTATGGAATAAAAAGATTTAGGAATATCGTGTTGTTCGCTGTGTCTATGCAGCGGCGGCTCAAGGGGTAGAGCCGCCGTGCCATGGCACTACCCTCAGAAGAAACGCATACCTCGCCAAGTATTGTTAAATGAATACATTGATAGTTTACAGACAAGGAGATTCGAATCTTGCAATCGGTCAAGCTAACGTGACGACCGCCCCAACCTCCTCACTGCATCGCCAGCTGTTTCGTTCGTACCCTCGCCAGGCAACAGTCCGTGCCGCCCAAGAGCTGGCCTAACCCATGGACCTTACCAAGTTGACACACGTGCAGAGGTTTGAAGAAGTCTCCGCGAGGAACATTTCCACCATGAACAGAGAACAAAGTGGCAGGGGGCGGGGTTAACCCATAAGAAACCGTGCCCGTCTTCGCCTGGCACGGCTAGGGAACTTTCGCAGTGTTGACACAGTTGCCACCTTCAGAGAAAAGTCGCTAAATACGACTGATTTGTAAGACGGGAAGTAATTTCTGCCTACTTTTGGAGAAACGAACCTAGTATTTTTCCAAAGTTAAGTGAACATTTTTGATAATAGATAATGTACCAAGAGGACCATCCAGACTTGTTTTAAAATATAAAAGTAAAAAATCCTATGATGATGTGAGTTTTCTTTGGCATTTCGACAATTTCTTTTCATAACAAAGATATTTTCGACATCCAGTTGAAATACGTGTGCATGGGGGAGGAGAAGGTGAGAGCATTTGTTTTTCCTTTCCTCTTGTAATTGTTATATATTTAGAGAAGTGTCATGTAGTGTATAAAGATAGGTTAGTGAGTGAAGACGAATCGGATTAAGACGTTATTACTTAAACACACGTTGTGTTCCACGTTACCAAACGAGGATAAACATCTTAGCCAGTGGCGCAACCTCAAGGAGGGGGCGGGAGGGGGGACATTGCGGAGATTTTTTTTTTTTCGATTTCTTGATCACGTTGGCACTTACCCATCATAGTTGCCGCCGGCTGCCACTGGTCTAGTGTAATGAACACAAGAGTGTGCGTATTAAGCTTTTTGCTTGGGGGGTGGTTAATTTCCGGGGGGTAGTTTTTTTTCTAAGGTATGCCAATTTGTATATATTACCAGATAGTAAACTCTATTATTGCCTTCAGTACCTAGGACATAAAATCTTATGATAACATTTAGACGTAATTTAGAAACAGTATACAGTAAAACCTGGTTTATCCGGATTAAAGGGGGTAAGTTGATCGGTTTAACGATAAAACTCCGTTTATAAACAAAACACGTTTATTATGGTGTATTTTAAAGGGCATAGGCCTAAATACACTATACAGTACAAAGTCTGCGGGAAACAGAATTTCATCAGTGGTTGACTGCCTTTTCTTTGGGAAGTTCTCTTGTTGACTTCTAGCCACATTTAAAACCTTGCATTCTGATTTTTTTCCCTTTTGCCTGCCCGGATTAAGCGAAGTCCAGCTTATTGGGGTCCGGATTAACGAGGTTTTACTGTATTGGTAAGATATACTAACTTACATTGTAACATGGAGATTATGACTATGTTCACTTAAGCTTCAATTTCACTGCGTCTCTCACTTCACGATCCATATTTGAAGGCCCACTAATTACGGTTACACGTGAACTACTGAGGTTCGAGCGTATACCGATCGTTTCAATGTCCGAGCGTTATTCGCTCGAGCGAAGAAACAGTCGATTTTGTAAGCCATCTAGTGTCATCCGTGCGAACTATTAGACGATCGAGCAAAAAAATTCCTCGCTGCAGCACTACATTTTAAGTTGTGATGTTGTCATCTCTATCCTCGTATTTCTTATCATATTCCTTAACTTTCCTAGTCTTTCAATAATCCGTCCTTCCTAATAGGCTTGTACGAGGGTCACTATTTATATTTTGAGCCTAACAATGAAAAAACAGGAATTTGGCATTGAAAACTGCTTTATTGTTTTTCGAAGTATTCTCCTTTATGGTCAATACACTTTTGCATTTGTGCCCTTAGTGTGCGCCCAAGTCAGAAGGGATAGGTCTATAGAAAAAATATTGGAGTTGAATGTTTGCTTCGAACTTTTGTTACTTAGATAAAGAAAGAAGCATGTACTACAACGGGCCTGCCCACTAGAGAATGATTCCGGTTTCTTTTGGGTCCCCCCACGTATATTTTCGGAATATATCTATAAAATCAGTATGCAGGGATGCCCATATCGACGCTCATGCATCCAGTGTATGGATACATCATCTATTTGGTGGGCGAAGCCTGTTCGAAAGGTATGATTTTTTTTTTTTTAACACAGTTCCCCCGCAGAGAAATTCTGAACTCCTTCCAATCGGTTGTGGTTAGAGTTATGTGAGTATCGATTCAACAGTGACAACACCACCTCTACGTGTGTCTGCTTTCCTAACATGAAAATCTCGTGTGTAAGGTCACGATACAGGGGGTGCTCGTTGCTATGTGAAGTACGTATGCATTACGTCATCTGGGAGGATCGGGTTTGACGGTGCTCGTTGCTATGTGCAGTAAGTTTGGTGCGGGGTACATTTAGCTACTAACACGTCGCAAAAATCGAAACAAGCAGGTTGTTGATTTTGTAGCGTTCGATTTATTTTTATTGTATTTTTGTACTTGTAGACTGCAATCATATCTAATTGTGCTGTAGCAAGCTATGAAAACTAAAGTAACTGACATAAAATATCATAGATTTCCAGTCGATAATTGCGTAAGTAAACAGTGGATTCATGCTTCTAGACGAAATGTAAAAAACGCAAGTGTGCAGTGCCAATTATTGTGAAGAAGACTATGTGCGAGATCTGAAAGCAGAATTTCTGTATTTTCCACCAAAGAACGTGCTGAAGCCAACTGCAGTGCCATCGCTAAAATTACACCCAATTACTTTTGTACCAAATAATCGAGGAAATGGTGTAGTTCTCCTGAACACTTATCTTCACAATATGATTCGCTTGTAGGACGTGTTCCTAAGGTTTGCAGAGATGTACGCTACGAAAGATATGCAATAAGGAGACGTGCTCTAAACAAGCTATAAAGACTATGCTGCCGGAAAAGAGAAAAATATATAGACGAAGGTATATGCACAAACTGCAAGCAATGGTTCTTTGTTGGAAAACATATCCAATCGTTTACAAAGGAGAAACACACGTCTGCATAATGAAGCAAATAAATTAAAGATTACAAACAACCTTTATCAACCTGATTTAACTGAATGAATAAAGAAGTTCAAAATCTACAACGTAACCTAACCGACAGTACCACAAGAAAAGTCATCAATATCTTGAAAATGTGTTCAACTAGTGCGAAGTGCGTAGTGAGCCTAACTGATTTGTTATGTACATTTTATGTAAGTCGGATTTATAATTATTAACAATTTCATTTTACACTTTAACACAGACCGATGTTGATTGTGATTTGTACGTTCACATTATTGTGAAAAACCTTGTCGGAAATGGGCATTTCGAAGATCGTGTACTAACTTTCACGCTATTCGAAATGAAATTCACCTAGTACATCTTCAATTCGAGTTGTATGCACGATGGTAAAAATTGCATGAGTGAATATTACACCCATCATTGAAATTTTTGCAACTTCGTTCAATTTTGGTATTTCACAAATATATTGTGAATAATTTTGTACCCTTGTACTCAATATAGACCAATGGATGTTACATTATTTCTTTGTAGTACATTTCTGTCAAAAAGAACAAGATCTAAGATTAGTGTAATGCAAGTTACTTCTTTAATGTACAAATGTGTGTCGCATATCAGCCTTGGAGTATATTTTCCGGTTATACATCTCAGACACACATGTAAATGGAAATGGAAAATCTGCGGACAAAGTCCTTTAACGATTAATGATTCGTACAGTTGCACGGTCAATCATTGTGAGTTCATGTAACTTTTCTCCTTTATTGTTTAATTAAACTAAGATATTTTCATTGATATTCTCAAAGCGTTTCATTTACCGTGTGATCATAAATCTATTTCTATAGGCTTGAATTAGTAGGTTAAGACATTTAAGTTTGATGTTCCTAGTACTCATCAAGTATTTCGAGTAGGTTAACTTTGTTAAATTAGTACTTGTACACTTTGGCTCGTATTCTGCACTCGTTTGTATGTAAAGTTCTTAATACGAAAAAATACTTTTTAGAACTATGACAATGATAACTTGCAGCCAAATTTGAACCAGAGAAATTTAAAATATCTGCAAATTACAAACTGGAATTGCGTTTTCAAAGTCTGAAACTACTATCTTACAAACTATTTCATCATTCTTCCTCCACATACAACTTTCCAAAAACTTTTTGGATGTGGAACTTTGATCCGTACGTAAATTATTGTACAGTAAATAAATATATGAAGAAGGTTGGGAATTCTTTCGAATTTAGAGTAACTTTCAAATGCAGAGTAAAATTTTATCTAGATTGTATATTGCTTCTTTCACTTGACAATTTAAAAAATAAAGTTACATTATGGAGAATGGTAAAGATTAGATTTTAAGTATATCAGTATAATTTTAATACTTTCTGATGTTATGTAAAATTTGAAATGTTCCTGGAAATGATTGCAACGTTTTGAATGAATAAGAAGGAACTATTCAGTCGGAAAACTAAATATTAGGCTTTTGTACTGCGTTGTGTTAAATGTTGTAACTAGATTATACCGGACTACTATCGGATTAAAAATTACGGATATTCAAGTTTGGACTCCAATTAAAAGTTAATCAGTAGAACCACATAAAAACGAGTTACATCAAAATTCGGCTTATTCAATTCTGTGCTAATCTATAGTTACCAATTTATTTTTGATTATGCGTTCTATTTTTATCATCGTGAGAACAAAATAGGATATTTTTTAGTTTGGCAAACTATCGCAATCTGTGCTATCGCTCTCTTTGAGATTCTATAAATAAAGAACGGGTGTTTTTTATATATAAATTATATATTATATAATTTATTTATTTATTATCCAATCTCTAATATCCATAATTTATAATCCGATAGTACTCCTGTGACGTTCTGTGAGGCCCGTAGTACCTCGGAGGCCTCTGTCGATCTCATTGGCGTAGTGGTTAGCACATCGCGCTTCGACGCCAGGGGTCCCGGATTCGAATCCAATCGGGTAAGACATTGATTTGTCCTTAATGAGAAAATTGAGAATTTAGTAAATGTGATAGTATATGTGAAAACAAATATTGATTGATTGATTTGCTTCATTTACTTCGCTTCTTGTGCCACTTTTGGCTAATTTGCGAGATAGGGATGAGTGATGAAATGATGAATGAACACTCACAAATATCCATGCCCAAGCCAGGATTCGAACCCAAACCTCTGGCGTTGAAGTTCGATGTGCTAACCACTACGCCAAGGAGGCCGGCTTGTGGAAACAAAGAAAGAGATCCTCTTACGGGTTTTCCTTTCATATTTAAAAAAAGACAGAAAAGCAAAAATAAACCAAATCTGTCAATCAATTCTTTCTTTGTAACTCTTTCACTATGCAATTCTTCTTTAGAATGCAACGTTTCTTATTAAAATCAAAATACGATTTATGAAATGAAATGAAATTCTAATGAGAACACGGACAACCTTCTTTGTAATATATCGGTCAGGTTTCAGAAACATGAATTTTTACACTACGTTTGCATGTGCAATTTTCCCTCTTTTAAAAGTAGCATGTTTTAATTATGTTACTAATCATTAAAGGAATACCTCAATACCATACCGAAGTATGATAATTAATATTTACCCCTCAAAGTAATGAAACACTTTCCCTCTCTGAAACTCGCATAGAAATGATAGCGGCCGTTTGCTTCGGCCAAGCCCCGAACGAACATAACCGAAGGGGCACCGAGCATAACCGATCCTCCCACATGACGTCACGCGCTCGTGCATGATCGGCAATTTTCGGATGGCGCTACCTTATAGTATATTAAGTTACCTTGGTCACGATAGGGTTGTTAAATGATTCGCTGGAGTTTTCGGCAGCGGTAACCCCTCGAGCAGATTTCAAATTCAGAAATTTTGTGAACACAGTTCACATTGTGTAGTTACATTTTATACATTGACATTTTTGCTGTTGGTTGCGTGTACAAAATGAGATGGGTGCTTAGTCAATACAGGCAGGTCCAGATTTTTTCTTGGAAGGTACACAATACGATGTAAGCATACAATATAAGCTTTAGCATTGGAAATATAATATGTGGATTTTTGTCGTTATCTATTCTCTCTTTTGTTACATACATTTGTGATTTTCTATAGTCTGTATATTTATAAACAACAAAATTGTATAGCAAGAAGCTCTTTTTTATAGTTAGAGAACCAGTTAAAAGTAAACTGTACTCTACTGCTATTGAATAATAATAATAAACGCAGGCTCTTACATATAGGACTACATTTAATGTAAACCCATGCGTACACGTCAAAATTAACAATGAAAAATAATATAAAATAATACCCTCTGTCCCATAATTATTGTCCGGTACACCTTTGGTTGTTGTCTCATAATAATTGCTCGATATTCAAACTGTGACACTGGTGTATACAAAAGAAGAACATGAAACACGGGAATGAGTCATACAACTTTATTACTCAAGGATCAGTACAAATTGTGCTTTCCATCTGCCTCTTCGTCTGTCATTCCTGTACTACCATTTTGGCATACCGGACTATAATTATGGGACAGAGGGAGTAATAAATTTCTTTATTAACCGGGCGAGATTCAGCTTAGGGCTGATCTGCCACCTAACCCTTGTAAATCTAATGTTACATATATGATAAACTGCTTATGAATCAATATGCTGCATGTAAAATAATGAACTACACAAAATTATATAAATACACAATTAATTTAACTACAAATACAGAAGACAATAATAATAATAATAAAATACAACTTTACATAGTGGCATGATAGCTTCAAAATGTACCTCAACACTGCTATTGTACCATTAACAGTAAATGTCTTACTTTACCTCTGAATCGTACATGATTGTTTATGCATGCATGCATGCCATGTTCGCAGGCAATACATTCCATGCTTTGGAAGCCGAAAGAGAGAAAGATGATGATTTGTAGGCCGTGGTTGAATGATGGGGTAAATCGAAGTTGTTCCGCTTACGGGTAAAATATTCGTGTTATCTTTTGTAATCAACTATTACTTATTCTTCTCGCCGGTTTTTCTGTTTAGAAAATAGTTTGTTTTAGGTCCACGGGTAAATCACGTTCCATGAAGAACATGTGTAAAGCCAGACACAAGGACGGGTTCGCAGCGAACTTGCATTTTTCGTTTCAAATTCGTTTCGTTGGGTATGGGTGTTCTTTGCGAATGTCCCTTCATCAGTTTCATCATATCAATCATCCTCATCGTCGCGAAAGTGGCAGGAAAGAGACCTAAAATAACCTAATTTTAAAAAGGAGGTTGGAAAGGCGATCATTCGCCGGCATGGCCTTCCCGATGGTAACGTCGTCGCCTTGTAATCAAGGGGTCCCGGGTTCGATCCCACTCTAAACTGTAGCTCCAGTCTCGATTAGCCTATCTGTGCATAAAGTGGACTTGAAACAAGAACTCACAAACTCAAATCATCATTCGCCTGATGTTGAAAACAACAGGAGGAACGTTGAATACGGATGGTCAGGCGCCGTAAACGCAGCTCGAGGTTGTTTATTCGGCAAAGAGCCTCCCGTTTATGAAGTCGTGGCTGTAAAACGGTTGGGATTCCAGCACGGTGTCGTCATCCGTGTTCCGTTGAAGGAGTTTTATTAATCCGGGCGGTTATCGAGTCACGGGATCCCGGCAGCACGCGCCGTGGAGTCTGCGTATTTGATCTCGGGGAGGAAAGTGAAATCCGACCGCTTGAATGACATCACCTGCTGACAGACGCAGACCCAAGACCCGAAACAAGGGCGCCACTCCTTTGCATTGCATTTTTCAAAACCTATTACCATAGTCGTCTCAGTTTTCCTGTCGGGACATACGCTAGAGTGTCAGATGCTCTGTTAGCTGTCAGAGACAAAATAATCGGTGGAATATGGATCATGAAAAGTGACATTCAATTAAGAGGCCAGCGAGTTACTAAAACAGGGTGTCTACAAGTCAAGGAAAGTAAAGAAATCAACAAGGAGGTTAAAAAGTCAAGAAATTACGCATGTCAAGAATGTTTGCTATCAATTGCAGTTTCCTACGCATAGGAGACTTCTGCGCATGCGCACCTGCTTTCCGACAGGTTTGCCAACCGATACTGGTAGTTAAAATATGCGCCACCCTGTATTATAAACAAAATATATGACTTATCTTTAAATAATAAGGTAGTTATCATCTTGGTATGACTTCAGAAGTCGCATCGTAAAGTAAATTTCGTTTAGGTACATTTTCTCGTACGAGACCGAGAGTCTGGGTTCGTCTCAAGTCTCGAAGAGCTTGGTTTCCCCCTCGTCTCGATTTCTGCAAGGCCGACTCGGGTACCATCCGTATCTGAAACTAACGATAAATATCCAATGAAGTTAATGGGTAACCACATACAGGGTGGCTCAAAAGGACGGAAAACTTTGAAACTGAGTTTTAGAGAAGATAATACATAGTTGCAAGAGAGTTAATCATGGAAGAGAATAGTCCTGTAGGTGCCATTATATACTTACACGCCGCTGAAAAGAGGGTGGTGGGTTTATGTCTTGAAGGCGACGTCCAGAAGATGACCATTTCTCGGCAAACATTCCCTTAGTCGTCGAGGGACATCCTGTATAGCTCTACGTAACCTGTCCACGAATCTGGGCGATTTCCTCACGGATCCTTCCGACTAGATCTGCTAAAACTGAAGAATTGCTCCTATCCTGTGGAAATGTTACGTCGAGCTCTGCAGGATATCCCTCGACGACTGCAGGAATGTTTGCGGACAATGGACATCTTCTGGACGTCGTCTTAAAGACATAAACCCACCCTCTTTTCAGTGGTGTGTAATTATGGAATGGCACCTTCTGCGCCATTCTGTTCCATGATATATTCTCTTCTATAAATCTTCGTTTCAAGATTTCCCGTTGTTTTTGAGCCACCCTTTACAAGAGTCGTTCACGATGTCTGCTGGCCGTGAATTTGTCGTGAATTATTCTGGTGTTGTTCACATCGGGAATTACGCGTGGATTGTTACATGTTTTCGTTTGTTTTTGCTTGTTGTTGCAATGTGAATCATTGGTTCTATGCCTCATTTTAACCAGCTGTAACCACACATTCATAAACATTAAAGTAATGTATGTCGTTCCGTGCTTATCTGGAAAAAAGAGGTGCGGAAAGCAAGAAATTTTGTACACAATGACACACTTATACGTGACACTCCCACCGCCCTCCCGAAGTAAACAAAGCTAATCTTTCACATTTCCTGTTTTCAGATTAGCTTTTTGCGAAAAAAGGACGTGACGTCATAAGCAACAAACTTGATTTTTCGTTCCACTGAAGTTAAGGATCGGTTATTCTAGATATGAAGTTATACCATGTGAAGTTATATCTCAAGCTATTGTAATTAGCCTAAATCATATAGTTTAAAGTGGGTGTCAGATGTATGCCGGAAAAAAAAAAGAACCACTTTCAGAAAATTTGCCTTAGCCTCCCATAATTATAGGTTTTAATCTTCAACACATTCTGCTTATTACTCTTAGGTAATAATACGAAATATGTAAATTGTTTATTAATTATAATAATCTCTGTATTGTGATTATATAGGACACCTGTACTTCAGACAAAGGAACAAGGGTGTGTGATTTTAACGTCGCCATTTATTAATGATTGTTTTGTCAACACCCTCCCTCTGTCTAGCTGAGTTTCTATCCTTCCTCTTTTACACCACGATTTTGTTTTCAGTGTTAGTAAGATATTAGAGCCGCTAGGAAGGGTTCGTTGAAGCCCCTTGCTGTCTGAGTCCACGCCTGACTATAGGCGTACCTAGTTTTTACTGAAAATCGGATATGCCGTTCCATACCTGATTAACGAAGAATACCTTTTATAATTTTATAAAATTTCAATTTTTATGGTTTTATAGAATCTCAGTTGTTGAAAGAAAAGATCTAATCGTAATAATTGTGGATTTGGCGTTTTAGACAATTAATTTGGCATATTTTAAAAACCCGGTCTCTGAGACCGTGGGCAACCATCGACGTAACTTTTCTTCCACGACTCAAGAAGGGTTAAATAAATATGAAGAAAAAGTTATGAAAAAGTCAACAATTTTGGATTTGGATTGATATATTTTCCTCGGAGTGTATCTTTCGGTCTCCTATCAGAAGAAATACTTGTAAATAATATCAAATAGTGCCATCTTTTACTTATTCTTTGTTCATTTTTTTCTGTATTTTTTCTTTGTTCACAATTTCAGTGTAAAAATTGTCATCTGTGCTGTATCTGAAATATTATCAATAAAAAAGTAAAAAGTGCTCTCTTGTGCTTTTTGCACCACGCCTTGAAGACGTATAGGGGTATGGCGTTAGTGCCCAACATTTTCTTGATCACGGCTGAAGGTGGGGGTGATGTGGTGGGCCCCGGAGCCGCTTGAACGGGTAGAAAGAATCCCGGTTCTCCGCCGCCGGGGATCGAACCCGAGTCTCTCACACGGTATAGTCAGATGCCCTAATATAATGAATAGATGTTGGTTCTAGGTCCCGTATCCACCACCTAGGGCAGCCATGGCTTGCAGCACAGGGAGGGACATCTCTGAAGGAAACAGTTTTCTTTCCATTCGATCGTTCTTCAGTTTATCCGAGCGCTGGGTTGTTTGTTTACATGTCGAACACGAGGTTCAGGCTTCTACGAGCTGGGCGGAATATATCCAGCTGCCGAATGGCGCAACGGACCAATGCGGTGCATGTGTGTTAGGAGGGGGGGGAGGGAGCAATGGATGACGTAATCATTCAACACAGAAGCCATTTTTGATCCGCCTTCTGCCACGTTCTTTTTTAGCCATTTTTTTTCCTTCTCCGTCTCGGGGCCGTGTCGTTGGCTTCTGCTGCCACGCAGAAATGCAGTTTTTTAGAGTACTAATTGGCGAGAGTAGAGAAAAAAAGTTTCTTCATGGTCTTCATGGGTCTGTAACCTCACACTGTGTCCCGCTCACAAGTGTATGCATGCATCAGTGACGTTGCGCAGCTAGTGCTTTTTGGGACCACCTTCAAGAAAAAACAGCAAAAATTTGCTTTCAAACAGTACTTACTAGTGATTGAAATTTGTGCTGCATATTGCGCGCAAACGCCGAAAATGTAATTTGTTAAAAAGTCGCGGCGATGTTGATGAAAGATGAATTGACAAAATAAAAGCCTTAACCGCGATTCGAGCCTAGGATCTTTGGACGCCGAGTGCGCATGCAAGAACTTCCAGTAACCTGTACCATTTTCAATGAAATTTGGCTTCGATTGATTTGGTTTTATTTTACTTCGCTTTTCTGGCACTTTGGCTAATAGCGAAGATGAGGATGAGTGATGAAATAGATAGACACTCGCAAAGAAGCACTCCACTCAACTTCGAGGAAAATGATGTAATAGATCTGTGGCGACTGTCTCATGTTTTCCAAAATGTACTAAACGTAGCTCCAACATGTTTCATATGAGTTCGCGATCACTTTCTCTCCTGCTGTCATTCAGTTGTGCTTCAGACAGGCTTCTTCATCTGAGAATTTCCTTTTTCGCTTTCGACAGCCAGACGGCAGAGATGAAAGGAGACTGACTCTCTTCTGACTGACACCTTCTTTTTACAAGAGCTCAGGTAACTGACGTCCCCTCTCTTTCCTCTTGCTTTGAAGTTTTTATTTTCCATCTCCAAGCTGATGTGTTTTGTTTTTATTTGCCGCTTTTCTATCCCTAAATGGCTCTCTCAACTTAGTGCGGGCATCAGAAAAACTTCCTTTAATTTTGGGCACTCTCATTTAATATGCCGGAAATTTACGTTTTTACCGATCGTCGTGAAAGCCGCCTCGGTGGCTCAGCTGAGTGCATTGAGTGCTCGATTCACAATCTTGTCGCCAAAGCAACCGCGTTATCCCATTCACATTCGCGCAGAGTTGTTAAAGGTCCAGGAACCCACACATTCTAATTGGTTCTATTGGGTTCCGCTAAAGGACCGCAACTTTTCTTCTCGCACAATTTAAATTCGGTACAAATTGCGTTTTGTTTCATTGAAGAAACTTTCCTAGACCGAATTTAAATTGACCTGGAAAAAAGGTTCCTGATTGAAATACTTTACAGATAAAAAGGTTCCTTACGGTCCAAAACCCATTTACGCTTGCTGATTTTCTCTCCTGGACCGGAATTGAATTACAGTTCCTGGAAATTTAACAACTCTGTTTCGCGCTTAATAATTTGTCTCGTATAATATTTTCACTCTGATTCCTTCGCTTTTGTTAATGTCATGAAAAAGTCAAGAATTTTGGATTTGTTATTTGGTAGACACCCTGTTACAGGAATCGAATGAACGGAGAGCGAGAGGCAGAGGGGGAGGAGAAAAGAAAGCAAAAATTCTCTCAGCACACGCCATTAAACATATGACTCAGCCGGTCTGGATAGTAAAAACCCTGTGGTCCGTCACCAGCGATAATTGCTATTTCAGGATCCCCAGTTCCCTTCTGCCTGATCGTTACGATATTTCCTTCGCATTGCTTCCCTTATGTGTATTGTTAGATTGCATTGTTGCGTCAGGTTTTTCCTGTTGCTGTTCGGACACTTCCATGGGATTTTGCTGATGCGATGTGCGAAGGAGCCTGTATCTTTTTTTCTTTCTTATCGATTGTAAATAATTCTAAATTCCAAAAAAATCTACAGTGTGTCCACATGAAACCTCTCTGGTTTCAAATTACAATTGTGAAGAAACTATTCGACATACACTCCGCGGCAAAAAAGAATCGCCCCCTAGTGGTAAAGTGTAATATTTTTTTCAAGCAGTATGTTTTATTATTTTATAATTATTTCGACAGTTGTACATACTGTACCTAATTTTAACATTTTCTGATAATTTACTTACTCTAACAATGAATGTAATACTGAAGAAAGCAACAAAGAAAGCGATTAGTTGATTAAATTGTTAAGCTTTATTGCCTTCCGCTATTGTTTAGTTACCTTTGTTTGGTCTGATGTATAGTTCAATTGTTACATTTGTTTAGGGATTGGTTTCATAACCTCGCTGAAAGGTTTCTTGATCAGAAGTCTTCCAACTTGCTCACACAAAGTACAGTAAATCGAAATGGGTAGAAAGCAGGGTGTTACAGATCTTAGTCCAAGAAAGCAAGGGAGGATGCTTCAAATGTTAGAGGATGATGTGTCCCAAGAAAGAAATTGCACGAAGACTTTATATTCATCCAAAAACTGTCACAAATGTTGTTCGGCGGAATACAGAGGCCGGAAGTACAGACCGTAGAAAAGGCAGTGGAAGGAAACGAGTTACAACACCCAGGGGTGATAGAAGATTGAAACGTTTAGCAAAAGCTGACAAGCTTTCTCGTAGACTGTCTACCCGCCGATTAGCTGACATTTGAAGCGGTGAAATCGGGAAAAAGTTATCGTAACGAACAATGAGAAGAAGGTTTGCAGAGAAGAAACTGAAGAAGAAACCACATCAGCGAGGTTATGAAACCAATCCCTGAACAAATGTAACAATTGAACTATACATCAGACCAAACAAAGGTAACTAAACAATAGCGGAAGGCAATAAAGGCTATAACATAAAGCTTAAGAATTTAATCAACTAACCGCTTTCTTTGTTGATTTCTTTATTATTACCTTCATTGTTAGAGTAAGTAAAATATTAGAAAACGTTAAAATTAGGTACAGTATGTACAATTGTCAAAATAATTACAAAAAAAATAAAACATACTGCTTGAAAGAAAATTTAGATTTTATCACTAGGGGCGATTCTGTTTTGCCGCGGAGTGTAGAGCCTTGCGGTTTGCGGCATCGTGTAAAGCATTTCCCCCCTCCACTTCTACGCTGGCTCCTTTCGTAACCCTCAATAGGTACAGGGTGGCCCAAAGAAGGGTAACCGAACACACAAGAAACTGTTCTACATTTCGGTAACCTTTTTTTGGGCCACCCTGTACAGCCGATACTCGATCTCGACCCATGTGCACACTATCATCTCAGGATTGATGGAGTGGCTAGGAGGAGCTTGTCATACCAAGCCTTAATTGTCTTTACGTCTGGTGGCTCACGTTCAAACGCACGTCTGAAATGTCTTTGGACTGAAATTGACGATTTCGTTTCCGCATACCACACCACGCACTGCCATTATGCCACAGTCATAAGACACTTGGAGGCCGGGCCTACCCTAATATAATTGGCTATTACGGATTATTTTATTACTTATAATTTCATTAAACGACGCCTTAATACAAGAAAACTGAAATTCTAGGCCTTACAATAATTTCCACAAATTGCCATCCCTGCCAGAGACTATATCGTCGCATGTTGAGCCACTTCTCAGAGGGCCTCAGCTGGTCCCTTAACATTCTATGTGATTCATGCGGGAAAACATAATTTCAGGGGCGCGTTCGCCCGAAATGGACACAGTGATGAAAACCCTAGCATAATTGTGCTAAACTTAGTACAATTTGAACTTCATTGGCACCTAGCACCCTGTTTTTGGAATAATGGTAAAATATAGCATCATCTATAAACATGCGCCTCTGGGAGACATAAATTGAATTCAGAGGAATATATTTTGAAAAAATAAATTTAAATAAAATCGCAAACCTTATTTGTTTCAAACAAAAGGTAGCATGCCGATCCAGCTACATCTGGTCCACCGTCTTCTTTTCATATTTTCTTTATCTTTCCTTACTTAGCTCACGAGGAACATTTTATTGAAGGAAATTGCTAGAAAGTTGGGGTCACAGATAAAACAAGCCGCCGCCTTTTGTAGTCGTCGAATTTTCTCAAACTTTTTCAAGCTTTATATTTAACCAATTGTACTGTTTAAACCATTGTAAGTAATTTAATGGAGGAAATTAACCAATATTGTTTAACTAATCAACAACGCATGTTCACATCACAACTGCCCCCAAAATAGATGCATACATCCGAGCACAATTTGGTTGCATTTAGCAAAATTTAAGAGTATTTACTGATTGGTTGGTTGGCAACGCTGGACACACGGTACAAACTATGATACAAACTGGGCTTCACATCTGTTTCTTGTCCAGCGTGGAGTGTCCAACGAGGGGAAAGGGAAGGTGAGGGTAGAATGGCAAAGACAACTTGTTCCGAGGGCGGAAAAAATGTTTCTATCCCAGTGTTCTGCGTTGTTGTTTATTTGTTATATTTTATCTTGTTTTTCTTTACTCTCATTTTTTTATTGTTCTTTGATTTTTTTACTTCGCTTTTTGTGCCACTTTTGGCTAATTTGCGAAGATGGGGAAGAGTGTTGATATGATGAAATTGACCAGAAATACCCATGCGCAGACCGGGATTCGAACCCAGGACCCCTGGCGCCGTTGCGCGATGTGCTAACCACTCCGCCAGGGGCTTTCATTGTTGTGAGCGCGAAGTGAGCAAGGGGAATAATGACTTGTATTACTCTCGAATGCTAAAAAAAAAAAAAAAAAAAAATGCATAAAAGTCTATTGCGGGGCATAGGAAGAAAGAAGGGGCATCGGAACATTGAGGTTTGCCACTCGAATGACATCTAAAGCATCAATTTACAATAAAATGAAGAAATACGATTTACGAGTTAGCACACATCAAGGGTTATTATTCACATACGTTGATAGATTCAAGAATATGTTGTTACATTTTCAAAAATAACTTTAAAGGTTATATTTTTTTATATTTTAAAAAAGTCGTGCCCATAACAACACGAACTCGCACGCCTGTGCCTACCCTTCCAGCGACACCATGCTTTGCCACTGCGCACTGCACTCTCTCCTGTGCTGTCGTCATCGTTGCTAATTTACTCAGAAAAAATTGTAAACAAAACCCTTCGAGTTGCTTTACATGATGCCGCAAACCGCAAGGCTCTCTGTCAAATACTTTCCTCACAATTGTAATTTGAAATTGGGGAGGTGGACACCCTGTATTGTTTAAAATCTGCTTATTTACTTAGGAGCTGTGCCGTCGTACGAACCGGTCACCAATCACAGCGCTGATTCGACAAAATCCTGTTGCCTAATTGGCTGTTTGACGCGGTCACCAATCACAGCGCAAAAAAGCATTTGGCGAGAAACGTCATTTTCAGAACGGGATGCAGATATTGTCCATGGGTGGCGCTGCATGCATGCATTATCGTGGATCTCATCTTGACGTACGACTCGCCGAGTGTGAAGGTCAACAATGAAATAACACTTGTGAAAATGAGCAACGCGTTCTCCATGTAAAAGCTGTTCCTCTCATAACGCACACACTCTCTCTCTCTCTCTCTGCGTTCATTGTCAAGGTCAAGAAGGGATCTTGAGCAAGAATAGATGAGGCGTGCTTACGGCTTATCACGAACGTTATCAGAGCCAATGCAAACATAGGTGGCGCTCTCGGGCGCTTCTCACTGTGGGAGAAAGATTTAA
Organism: Lepisma saccharinum; assembly: GCF_977018435.1. Classification (NCBI taxonomy): domain Eukaryota; kingdom Metazoa; phylum Arthropoda; class Insecta; order Zygentoma; family Lepismatidae; genus Lepisma; species Lepisma saccharinum. Next base: position 95,621,634 of record NC_139235.1, read on the forward strand.
TCGCGAATGACGTGTCGAGCTGTTCACATGGTGTGCGGGGAGGCGAATATTTGCAGCGATGCTCATGTTCTTTTTGCAACAATAGTTGTGCAGCTGTTGCGACGAACCACCTCTCTTCAAAGTAGAAAAATCAAGGATTCCATCCACCGATGGGGAAAGGGGGTGGGAAATCATCTTTTAGTGCAGAAAAAAAATCAGTTGCTCTTTTCACGATTGTTTCTAATTTATGTGGGTTTTACATGACGCCATAGCGCCGCCATGTTCGCGAACCGACTTGTAAAAGTATACAACTCTGAAAATGAACTTTAAATCTTTATCATTATTTGTGCACATAGACGCCGACTCCATGGGGCTTGGGAGGGGCTCGAGCCCCCCCCCCCCCCAATGTTAACGATGTGGGGCAGAGCCCCCCAAATAATTTTGCTTAAGAGAATTTAATGTATTATTTTGCTTCTCTTGTAAAGTTTACTCTGAATTGTGCCACATGAACTTAACTTTAAATACACATTTGAAATGCTCTAGACTAGACCATCATCTTTGGGGGGGGGGGGTTGAGACCGCTAAACCATCAACTTTGGGGGGGGGGGGCTATGACCAGAGACAGCAAAACACATGACTTAACACTATATACTAAGTATGTAATTATGAGTATTGTTAACATTTTTACTAAAAATAGTTTCAAAAGACGAACTAGGGTAGTGGATGGGACGTTCGGGCTACAAATGGCTCTCACATGACAAACAGAATGAGATCATTGATATATTAGGGAGATCTGTTTTGCGCTCCGTGAATATTTTGCTATTATGGTTGACGAAACTTGTGACATATCCATCCGTGGACAATTAACATTCTGCATTCGAACTGGGAATGAAAATTTTGATATATTTGAGGAATTCATGGGCTTTTATGAGATTCCGAACACTGAGGCCAAAACTTTAAAAAGGGAGAGAGTGAGTCATTTATTAATTTATTTCAGTGATCAGAGCCCCCCCTAATAATTTTGACAAGTCGGCGCCCCTGTTTGTGCATGAAGGTTACTAAATTGGAGTTTTCATCGATTTTTTGGAGGGGATTGATTTGTTTGATATTGTTGTGCCATGTATTTGAAGTTTTGTTATTTCCACTTCTTTAGATTAATAAGGACTGTGAAGATGAATGGTGCCTTATATAGGATTCGACCACGATCCCTGATTTCGTAACATGCTGCGCTAACAACTCTGCCACGAAGGCTAGCTATAATAGTTACGTTAAGTATAATTTTTTTTGGGGGTCACTATTTTTAAAACATTTTGCAGCATTCCAATTCTTCGAGGTTATTTACTTGCACATAAGGTTACTTATGTTTTAGTAAAATTTACTTTTGTGTAAATAGTGAGAGAATTGTGGTGACGTAGTTACACTGAGTTGCTTGAACTGGATTAGTCGACCTCCGTGGCTGAGTGGTTAGCACGGCGCGCTACGGCGCTAACAGTTAAAGGTTGTTGAAAATATTGATTAATATTAGTGGGTGAGTATACCAATCCAATTATAAGCGTGAATTTACCAGAGTTTTGCTTAAAAATATTTTTAAAAAAAATCAAAATATAAAAATGTGTTATGTAATCACAAAATACAGTTATTTATACATATGCATAATATTGGCATGAAATCAAAGGAAACTTCGAATATTTTGCATCAATTCCTGGAAAATTGTCGGCCGGCATTTTCTCGTACCCCGCGAACAATTAAAAGGCGCGAAAACTATCGACTGGTATCGGTAAATGAAATGCAACCGATACTTTAACACTGGTATCGGCTGGCACCAGTATCGGGCTGAACCCTAATTAATATTAATGAATAGAATTATATATACACACTATGCTCCCTCAATAATTGAAAGGTATCGACGCTCATGTTCTTACCAGTGCGAGAATCTTGAGATGATTCTCGATGCTGCTGCCGGCTGTCTCGTTTCTAATCTCTTGGAATCGATGTCGGGTCTTCACACGGCGCCCTAAGATTCAACGAAAGGGGTCACAACCTTCTCACGCCGAGAGATAGAATTTGGAAATAATTAACAAGTTAGCTTCAAGGTTGAAACACACTCGGCTCCGTGTAAATTTTTGATCGAGAAGGGTATTGATTGATGTGACTCAGAGGGGGCGTTAGAAATGAGTCACTTTCGGAAAATTGGTAGTGGTTGGACGGGAAATTCCCGGGTACAGTGCGTTTCATTTCTCTTCTTCGCCCTAGCGAGAGCAATATGGATATTATGGATTTTCCTTATTTGCCTTTATATCTGATACAGTTTTATAGTTCGCTGGCAGCCGAGCCTTCCAGCTATAGTTGGATGCTGTGTACGGGCTGAAATTTTCCCTTTTGTGGGGGGCTCAATTTAGAGGTGGGTAAAGTGAAAACGTTATGCAAACGATTCATGATTTGATTAAGCTTATCTGGATATCTGAAATCCGGATAGAAAATTATCCGATATCTGGATATATCAGAAATCCGGATAGAAAATTATCCGATATCGATATATCTGAAATGCGGATGGAAAATTATCCGATATCTGGATATATCTGAAATGCGGATGGAAAATTATCCGATATCTGGATATATATGAAATCCGGATAGAAAATTATCCGATATCTTAATATATCTGAAATCCGAATAGAAAATTATCCGATATCTGGATATATCTGAATAGAAAATTATCCGATATCTTGATATATCAGAAATCTGGATAGAAAATTATCCGATATCTTGATATATCTGAAATCCGGATATAAAATTGTCCGATATCTGGATATATCTGAAATCCGGTTAGAAAATTATCCGATATCTGAAACCCGGATAAAAAATTATTCGATATGCGGACTAAAATTTTATCTGGATTTGCGGGCATTCTTACTTTCGAAGTGTGTTGTTCGCATGTGCTTGTTCTTGTTCTCTCATCAATTTCATCTTATTACTATTCATCCTTATGTTGCGATTAGCTTACAAGAGGCAGAGAAACGAGGTAACAAAGCATATTAATTAGGGCAGGAAAGCGAGGTAAAACCGGAAGAAAAGAAAGAGAATAAACGCGGTGTACTACAGACTATTATCTTGGTTCAGCAGCGACACACTCGGCATTTGTTCCTCTCAGCCCCTTCCTGACCATCTCTTCTATAATTTCCAAAGGTTCGTCTCAGCATTGCCTTCCCATCTTTGCCTTGACCAGAAATAAACACACATTGAACCAGTGGGCGTGTCTTTCCACCTTAGTTCGCTTGTAATTCGGCAGGAGACTTCCGTGATATCATGTGATATCAGAACAAATGTCAAGTAGGTCGATAGTCATCTCATTTCGCCGGGAAATCGTACCGTACCCTTTCAGTAAATAACTTTCAGCCGTAAAGTCGGAAGCCTTAATTAGTTGCGGTAGAAAGGGTTCTCTTTTTCTGGAAGACCATTGCCTGCTGAGAGCTTCCATGTGCCGCGTCGGAGTTGCCAGAACAACCGCGAAAGCAAAATTTTCGCGCTTATTCCGGTGTTCAACTTTCGTTTCGCGATGATTCCGTTTCGCTGTAATTCCTTTCGCCCTTTCGAATCCCGGCCTGGGCATAGCTGTTCTTTGCGATTGCACCTTCATCAGTTTCATCATTAGGGAACGGAATTTTGTGCTAAAAAATCGGAAATATTTATTTTTTATGTGTCATAAATGTTGAAAATATGTGATGAAAACAGGAAAATATGACAAGAATAAAAAAAAAAAACATTTGGTAACAAAACAAAATATTACTTGCATTTTAAACACCCGAAATCATTTTCTATATGCTTACCTCTTAGCGAGCTATTTTTTTGGGAGAGTTGCAGTGGTTCACCATAGTTTTTTTTCCAAATTGTCCATTGTAAATCTGTGACGATTATCTCTAAAAAGCATCTTGTATTGTGAGAAAGATCGCTCCACGTCACAAAAACAATTCTTGCATATTTGAAGCACGAATTGTCACTAACGCTGAACTTTTCCAAAGCTTCCTCTTCCTCTACTTCACCTTCCAAAACACGTGCAATTTGGCACAAAGTTTGAAAACTTTTTTTTGTTCCCAAAAATGTCTATATATTTAGACATTAGCACTTGTGCGTTAGATCCAGTGAGTTCTTTCAGTTTCGTTTCTACTATACGGACTTCACCTACGGAAGCTGCAAAAGTGTTCGCGGACGATTCAAGCTTTCGTATGGAATTAGAGAGAATGAACAGGTTTGTTGAGATGTATGCCAATTCAACTTTTAAGGAGGGATCCTTCAACAGTTCTTGCAGAATTTCTATAGTCTTCTATATGCGTCTTATTTGTAGAGATCATTTACAACAGATACAATTTTTTTTTTAAAAGTTCTGGACATAATACTATATGAAAGAGGTGCGAGAATAAACATTTTTCCTTCGAGGATTTCGAGGTAGCCGAAGTCAATGAGCGATTTTATGCATTTAAAATGAAAATTCGCAAAATATGTATTTACATACGAAAACTGGAAAATATGTGTTTTTATGTCAAATAAAATTTGCTGAGTTGACATATAAAGCTATGATCAGAATTTTGGCAAAAAAGAGGGTCTCTATCTTATAGCAGAAACAACATTTATTTACCTAAAGTTCCGTTCCCTATTCATCATAGCTTCACTCGTTCTGCCGGCTCCCGTGATGGAGTGGTTAGCACATCGCCCTGTGACGCCAGGGGCCCCGGGTTCGAATCCTGGCCTGGGTATTGATGTTTGTGAGTGTCCATTCATCAATTTCATCATGTCATCACTGATCTCCATCTTCGCAAATTAGACAAAAGTGGCAGAAAAAGCGAAGTAAAATAAAACAAATCAAGATCAAAAATACTGTTACGTAACGTCGCAGAGATACTGTCAGTTAAGACGAATTTTTATTTTTTTAAAAAATTAGGGTGAATAGCTGCTTTTATTTGAAATGTTGCTGAAAGCTTCTACCCCCTTGATTCAAAGTAGAAATGGCGTGCGTCGTGCACAACAGCAGTAATTAATTTATTGCCTATTCGTGATTTGCGTAACATCCTGTAGTAGGGTGGGATAGTTCTCTTTGCTGACTCTCACACCTTATCTTAGTATTCCGGGAAGAAAATATCAGAAGGTGTTACCATGTTCTTTATTGTTGAAGTGTTGCCATCCTCGGAAATTATAATTTCACTTCGGGAGTCGAGATATTTCACTTTTTGCGCTTTTCACGATAAGAAATCTCGACTCGGCATTTTCTTAAATGAAGGAGTGAAAGAGAGAGAGAGAGTGAAAAAAACCTACGCATGTGAAATAAATATCAAACTATTATTGTTTTGAAGTGTTTCATATTAGCAAGTTTTTGTTTTTGTTTGTTTGTTTCATTTAATGTTTAGTTAAGGTAAAGTTTCCCGCGCATATAAAAAGCACCGTGACATGAAGGAACATTTAGGGGATGTGGGGGTAGGGCTCCACACATTCTCAATCTCTGGCACTTTGGAAGTGTGATGGTAAGAGACCTGTAGGAAAACCAAGACGAAGATGGAGGGACAATGTAGAGATAGACCTAAAGGAAATCGGTAGGGATGGAAAAGAGTATATAGATCTTGCTCAAGATAGGAACAGATGGAAGGCCTGTGTTGCTGCAGCCATGAACCTTCGCGTTTAAGAAGGCTAGAGAGTTAGTTAGTTAGTGATCAATATCACGCTCCGGCCGCCTTTAGCCCCAGGGTTGTCCGGACCCCAGGTACCCATTGGTTTGAGGCTGGGTGAGCCCTGGAGCTGTCCTTGGATCACCCACCCCGGGAATTGAACCCGGGTCTCCCGCGTTGCAGTCAGGCGTCCTACCGACTATACCCTGTACCAGCTAACTGTAGACCAGGCGAACGAGAACCAGGAAGTCTCTGCGCGAGTAGTGACGCGAGACGGCTCCACCAATGAACAGTGAGAGAAACGGAATTGCGTAATGGATGTCTGGAGTTACCCGCCTTCCCTGCTTATCTCTGCAGCGTTGCAAACTTTTGCAAAGGATAGTACCGAACGCACATGGCAAACGGACCGTATTTTTGTCTCCAGGTCCGTACGTTTGGTTTAAGAATTTCTTTGAGAAATATTAGGGATAAAACGGCAAGTGCAAATTTTGACAAGCTGTACATTTAGCGTACGAACTAATTTCAGGACCGTACGGTTGGCAACGCTGCGCTTTCACCACTCGATTTCCTTCCTCCTCCTCTGCCACTATGCGCGGCCCTGCTCTACAGTTAGCTGGGACAGGGTATAGACCACCGCGGCTTCTCATTTAATTTTTACTTTTTAAAAAACAAGAATAGAACAATAGTTGTGTATGTGTGTGTGTTATTGTAATGGATTTTAGAACACGATTCAGTTAATCACTGTCATTCCAGCCAGTCCGGGTGAGGAAGCCTGGAGAATTCATTGTGCTTGTTTTCATAATCTCTTCATCAATTCACATTCATCCTCATCGTCTCGATTACATAGAGAGCTGAAGAGCGACGTAAAATAACAAATACAAATGTTCACCACCCCTTGTAGCACGTTATTGTTGAATGGGAGAGGAACATTCAGTTGACATCGAAACGTTTCATTCAAATTATAAGTACAGGGTGTTCCGTTCATAAACTGCTCAATACAAATTTTGCAGAAATGGTGTATTTGAAACATTTAAATTGTAAATCTATAGACCTTTAGATATAAATACATAGTAGCTGATTACCCGGCGTTGCCCGGGTATTTATTTATCCCAATCTTGTATTAGACAGGAAAATAATGAATTCTAACGTAACTATAGTGTAAAATGTAACTAATTTTAAATGTGATCGTGAATGTCACCAATCTATGGATTCGACACTACTCTAGGTCATTTCTGACATTTTATTTTTCACCCCCCATGCCGATAGGTGATGTACTTGGAGTTGAACCGCATTGAAAGTGTCACGAAAACTATGGATTTCACACTAATGTAGGTCGTTTTCGCAACACAGCCTGAATGTTAGACAACCTGAGAAACACTATCGTTATGCGGATTGCATAGAGTGACGGATGTCTGTTTGTGCGGAATTTAATATCGGTGCTTCTCTATTATTTTTAGATGTCATCCCTTCCCACCCCATCCCTAGGTGTGCCAGGGGTGTCTTACCCCCACAGTATTTATTTCGAGATTGCAAGTGATACGTGTACCAAGTTTGGTTGAAATTGCTCCAGGCGTTTGAGAGTTATTGCTGAACAAACACACACACACACACACACACATACATACATACATACATACATACATACACACATCCATCCATTTATATACGAGGAGCGCTCAAAAACTAATGCCCCACATTTTTTTCTTCTCATTACTGGTTCAAGATATCGAAGTGTCCTGTTCCTCAGTCCGACTGTGAAGCTTCCTTAGTTTGTGTGCAGAGTTTCACGTTCGGCCGATAGGCGGTAGCAGTGTAGCGGTGAGTAAAGATGGCGGGTCTGTGTAACACTCGTTACAAACAGAGAGCTGTAATTGAATTCTTGGTGGCCGAGAACGAAAGTGTGGTGCATATTCACAAACGGATTGTGGGCACACCATTACGAACCAGAGACAAAGAAAGAATCGATGGAGTGGCACCACACACAATCACCAAGAAAGAAGAAGTTCAAAACAACAGCCTCTGCCGTAAAGTGATGATCACCGTGTTCTGAGACATGTTTGGAGTCGTTCTTGTTGATGTTTTGCCCAAGGTGAAACAGTAAATTCTGAGAGGTACATGAACACGTTGGAGCAACTGAAGAAACTCTACAGGAGAGTGAGACCAGACAGAAAAGTGAAGGATGTGTTGCTTTTGCATGCAAAACCACACACAAGCCTGAAAACCACCGAGGCAATCGCCAGATTGGTGTTCTCTGTACTCCCTTATCCTCCTTACAGCCCTGATCTCGCTCCTTCCGACTTCTATCTGTTCGGGCCAATGAGGGATGCGCTGCGCGGTGTGAAATTTGAGGACAATAAGAGAGTGGTTCGTGCTGCGAAAACATGGTTGAAGAAACAGCCCGCAATCTGGTACAGGGATCTCATACAAGCCCTTGTTCCAAGGTGGCGTAAGATCGTAGCAGTGAAGGGAGATTATGTTGAAAAATAACATGTATAGAGGATACATACAACAATATTCTACAATTAAATATTAGCTGAGAAAAAAAAACGTGGGTCATTACTTTTTGAGCGCTCCTCGTGTGTGTGTGTGTGTGTGTATATATATATATATATATATATATATATATATATATATATATATATATATAGAGAGAGAGAGAGAAGATATATAGAGTATTTTATGCACGCTAGAATTTAAGATTCTGTGAATTTATTACTCAAATTGTGGAACGCACCCGGAACAGTTTCCATAGTTTTGTGGCGTCGAGTTTTTCATGTCTTGCAAAAATCACGTTTTACTCAAATTTGTTCTAGTCTTGAATTCGCACACACTTCTTTCTAATCTAATTACGGAAATACGTTCTGGAAAATCCATCCTTGAAAGAAAAATAATAAACAAATTGTGTAAAGTTGCATGTAAACATATAATATGTTCATTACAATACCTACTTCATAGTGACTTTGGAGACACCGCGTACAGATTTCATTGCATATTAATTATATCAAGAGTGATTGAGGCGATCTCCGTAGCTGAGTGGTTATAACCGATTATTGTAAGACTCTTCCTCCGGAACGAATGAGGAGAAAGAACACTTCACACCCCTCTGTTCTGGACTTTTGGCGGACAAAGACTGCAGTCGGCGGTTAGAGGTTATGACGTTGCGTCTTTGCTGTTCGTGTTCGCGCGCTCGTTGCTGGCAAAACTTGGAAAATTTGCAGTGACACGAGCAGTTGACATTTTGATATTTCGTTACGTTGAAATGCTGAATTGAATAGTGAGTTCGATCCCAAAAAGGAACTTGAACGGTGAACTCGCAGCCTGGAAGAAGGGAAGAGTTGCAGCGTAACCGGATCGGATCGTCGAGAGGATCGTCTTCTACAGACTGAAACGGAATGATTAGGAAGTGCATTTAAGAAATTAGGAAGATACGTCAACAGTGGTTTTGTTAGTGATAAGTGTCGAGAGCTCTCGAGAATATGGTTTATGGATTATTAGCGCCGATCATATAAGGTAACAAGTACAGCGCTGAACTACAAAAAAGCTAGCTAAAACCGTGAGTAATATTTCCAATATGTTACATTTTTTTTTTATTTTGTGTTCATTTTATGCAAGGTTTGTACATTGAAACTTCACCGAGACAATCAGGGCATTCTCTGTATATCCCTGTATCTGGATTTTCCGGTGTAAACCAGGTGAAGGAGACTTAACAAGGGCCTCCTTGCGATTGTTTGAGTAAAAATAGAATTTGAGTAATAAAAACATGTGAAATGTAATTTTCATCTTTGCTTCACTCATTTAATCAGGTTTTGTAAAAAACTGAAAAATCCTGCTTGTATCTTGAACGAAGGCAGGCAAACGCATTTTCGTAAGCAAAATACACTTTTTAATGTTATATGGTGCCGAAACCCGGGAGTTGCCTTAGATTGTCTTGGTGAAAGAAAGAAGTAAAAGGGGTAACAGGCATTGTGTTGCGTCGTTGTCGGCAATGTTTATGTAAACATTTATAGTTGTGTTGTAACTCTGGTCAGTGTGTGTCGGCATGGTTCGCACAAAAGGAAAGACTCCGTCGGAAAAGGACTTTGCACCCGAAGTGGGGTGGGAGGAAATATTGGATTGTTGTGGAAGATTGTTGAAAGTAGATGGAGCGATAGAATGTTTGGGTTGCAAACAATGGCTGCATAAAGACTGTATAGGAATGAGTGAGGAACAGTATAAAGAACACGAAACTGACATTGGTAAAGACTTTTTCTGTGAACGATGCAAGAATCGAGTTGAGAAAGAACCTGCCGTTGGAGTAAAAATAACGGAAAAAGAACAGGGTGTTTCCAAAGAAAGTGACAAAAATGTATCTCACGTTGACTTTGGACGGGGAAAGGAAAATGATGTCTTGAATTCAATTTTGGCATTTATGGAACAGAGTAGGCTAGCGCAGGAGAACTTATGCCTAAAATGGGAAGAAAATAAGGAACAAGATAAGCTAAAATGGGAGAGATTATACGAAACAATGGAACAAGATAGGTTAGAACGAAAACAGGAAGAGGAAAAAGATAGGCTCCTGCAGGAAGACTTATACAGAAAATTGGAGCAGAAAGAGGAACAGAATAAATTGGAACTCAAGGAAATAATAAATGCTTCCATGCAAAAAATAAATGACAAGATGGAGGGAAGACTAGGCGTTTTGAAAGCGGAAGTCACTAGGATAGAAAAAATGGAGGACGTTATTCAGGATAATAATGCATCATGTCATTCCGTGATAGATGAAGTAGATGAAGTGAAATATGATTGTAATGAGGTCCGTGAGAAAAGCGAAATGATAGAGGATAATTCTGATCAAGTACAAGTGGATATAGAAGATGAACAAAAAGAGACAGATTGGAAAGTACAGGTTCTAGAGAAACGAGTGTGCGTCTTGGGAATAAAAAGGCAACAAGTTGAAGATGAGTCACTCGGAATACAGCAATCTCAGGAAGTGATAAGTAAAGATGAAAGTTTTCACGAAAAACCTGAGAAAAATTATATGTTTTCTAAACTACAAGAATGTGTAACTTTAGACGTGACGATACCCGAAATGACTCTGATCAGTAAACGGAAGAAAATTAGAATGAGACCTAGATATAGTTCAGTAAAGAAAATGAAGAGAAAGAAATTGAAAGCTGCAAAGAAAGTGAAGAAAATTGAAGAAGCGTCACGGAAAGTGAAGAAGAAAGTTCGTGAAAAATCTAAGAATGTTAGCACAGATAGATCAAAGGCAAGTATGAAAAGGATGAAACAGGAAAATAGAGAAATACGTTCATCTGATGAGGGTGGAGAGCATAAGAGAAAGCCACAAAAGATACGAGACAAGAAGAATCAGAAGAAAGTTGCTAGTGGTCATTCTCATAGTGAGAAAATTGAAATGAAAAGACTTTAAAGATAAGAGAAAGTTCAAATAGTGTTGACAGATTGTTAGTTTCCCTACTTGAAGAAAGTTGGAAGAGGAGGAAGAAGAAATTTGAAAAGGAGAGAAAAGAGAAGAAAAAAGAAGAGGGAAAAGAAGAAGAGGAATACGGAAAAGATACATGATAGTAAGGACAAACAGGAATATTCAGAAACTGAAGAAACAACAAGGACTGATAAATCTAAAAAGATGAGAGACATTCTAATTTGTTGGGTAATATAATAAAATGTAATTATTAAGTTAGTAAATTTTAGAGGAAGATCTAATTTTCCATTTCTCTTGATGAACATTTTGAAAATTACTAGTTTATGTAAATTTTGATAAAATGATGGAAATTGTTCAAATGTAAATAAGCTGTTTGAAAAAAAAAAATGTGTGTATGTTGTTATGAGCCAAGTGTATTGAAAATTGAGAAAATGAAAAGACAAAGTTATTTAATGTGAGTTGTTTTGTACAGGTTATGTGAAAACTAGTTGTGGTTCAATGTAAAAAGTTTAATGATGGTTCTGATAAAAGCGCTGGTAACTGTTGTCAATGAGCAGGTAGATAATGAAAATTTGAATTTGAAAATAACTTTGTAATAAGAGAAAAATGCCAAAGAGTAAGAGAAAAAAAATTGAAGTAAGCCTCAAAATCGTTAGGAATAATGAAGAACAAATGAGATAGAACAGTCATACTCAGAAGAAAGTTATTTGAGGAAATTCTTTGGAAAGCAAGGTTAAATAGCATTAATAGAATGATGAAGTGATGAGAGTTCTTGGACATAGCTATATGAGGTAAAAGTCAGTATGTATTAAGATATAGTGCGAGAGAGGCACATAAATATAAGGTCGAAGGCGGACCGGAAATGTTGAAAAATATAAGGTCGAAGGCGGACCAAAAAATGAAAAATAGTAGGTCGAAGGCGAACCGAAAATCATTGTTGTTATGTAATAAAGAACATGCTGATATTTAAGTGAAAGATTATGTCCAGAATTCTGTTGAAAGTTAAGAAATAGTTTGTTAAAGAGATAAGCGACGTATTGTACGATGTAATTTCCTGAAATTAGTAATTTGAGCATTCTGATACGCTAAAGAAGAAAGAAGAAATGACAGGTAAAGATCATTGCAAGAGAAAGGAGGTTTACTGTTAGATTAATTTCATGAGTATGATGATATTTTGTAAAGATAGAAATCAAAATATTTTTATAATGTTCTACACTTACCCGCCTGTACCCGCTCTAGTAAATAATTGAATCACAACATGAAGAAAATTTAAAATTATGGAATTGCAGAAACAGTAAGAGGAGAATTTATGTAAATCAGTTAAAACAATTTGAAAACCTACAAGGCAATATGTAAAAGATTGATATTACTTGTAGTATATTGATAAATCATGTAATAATGATTCAAAGTTGATTTTATGTAATCTATGAAGATATATATGTAATGAAAAGAAATTGAGTAATATGTTTATTATGCTTCAATGTTTACAAATTGTAATTTTATGGAGATTATTCTTACAATGTGGTTGTAAGAAACGATTGAACAGAATTAATATGTGAAATTGAAGGAAAATCTATATGTGTTTACTATGTTATAAGATATTTTGAAATTGTAACCTGAATTTTTTTTAAATGTCTGTACGAGGGCTGGTCAAATATTTAAGGAGATAAAAAGACTTGGAAAGACATTAGCTCTCCTTGATCAGTCCATCTAATGCCTTTTTTGGGGAAGGGGTATCTATAACCGATTATTGTAAGACTCTTCCTCCGGAACGAATGAGGAGAAAGAACACTTCACACCCCTCTTAAGTAATAGACTGTTCTGGACTTTTGGCGGACAAAGACTGCAGTCGGCGGTTAGAGGTTATGACGTTGCGTCTTTGCTGTTCGTGTTCGCGCGCTCGTTGCTGGCAAAACTTGGAAAATTTGCAGTGACACGAGCAGTTGACATTTTGATATTTCGTTACGTTGAAATGCTGAATTGAATAGTGAGTTCGATCCCAAAAAGGAACTTGAACGGTGAACTCGCAGCCTGGAAGAAGGGAAGAGTTGCAGCGTAACCGGATCGGATCGTCGAGAGGATCGTCTTCTACAGACTGAAACGGAATGATTAGGAAGTGCATTTAAGAAATTAGGAAGATACGTCAACAGTGGTTTTGTTAGTGATAAGTGTCGAGAGCTCTCGAGAATATGGTTTATGGATTATTAGCGCCGATCATATAAGGTAACAAGTACAGCGCTGAACTACAAAAAAGCTAGCTAAAACCGTGAGTAATATTTCCAATATGTTACATTTTTTTTTTTTTTTTTGTGTTCATTTTATGCAAGGTTTGTACATTGAAACTTCACCGAGACAATCAGGGCATTCTCTGTATATCCCTGTATCTGGATTTTCCGGTGTAAACCAGGTGAAGGAGGCTTAACAAGGGCCTCCTTGCGATTGTTTAAGTAAAAATAGAATTTGAGTAATAAAAACATGTGAAATGTAATTTTCATCTTTGCTTCACTCATTTAATCAGGTTTTGTAAAAAACTGAAAAATCCTGCTTGTATCTTGAACGAAGGCAGGCAAACGCATTTTCGTAAGCAAAATACACTTTTTAATGTTATATGGTTAGCACAGCGCGCTTCGACGCCACGGGGCTGGGTTCGAATCCCTGCCTGGGCATTCCTTGTGGGTGACTTTTCATCATGTCATCACATCTTTATTATCGCGATTGGCCAAAAGCGGGAGAAAAGCTAAGTAAAATAATCAACATCAGTCAATCAATTAATCCAAACTGATTGAAAAACGTGGCACACAATAAGAGTCAGGCCATAAGCATTTTTATTCAAAACTTTTCAGTTACCTGGCTTGTACAGCCACGGACAATTCTGGATTGTATTGATCGGATTGAAAGTCAAAGAAGTGTCCGTAACTGTATTCTGTTACGAAATCTAGGAATAATAATGCATCTGACTGTACACCATCACATTTCCATCCAGTCTATATTCTAAGATGAATTTCAGAGGGAAATCCCCCTTCGGGTTGCTAATGGCACGTGTGCAAGCGCTTGTTTGTTTCCATTCCAACTTCCTCCTGCAACGTCATATCCTGTCGCTTGGGTCATTGAGTTCCGCGCCCCGTTTCTCACTTGTTCTCGCCCTTTATTGACTTTGGCGCCTCCTGGAGGCAATGGGGCGTACCCGTCGCTCGCTCAAGTTTCTTTTAAAATGCAGATGAACGGCGTGTTTATGCGTGCGTCAAGCTTCTTATTGCCCTTCTAGCACTGTGACGTTCGGTGATCGGTGTAAATTTAAGCAGGAGGTGCGAGAAAAGTGTGTAAATGCTCAAGAAAAACAAGATATTTTCTTCTGATGTTATAGCATGCTGAAGATGAGGCCAGACGTTGTGACTTTCCTTTTGGTCGAGAGACACAATATTACATCATTGTACTTGTCCAATCTCAGTGTGTGCCAGAGTTATGGACCCTCCTTTAGGTTACGGCTACACTGACAATCTCAGACATGATGTTAAAAAAATTAAAAGATAATTCCTTAATTATCCTAAAGGAATATTTAGTACACTAAATGTGATATTTGTAGTTTCTAAGTACATGGGTATCGAATTAGTCAAATTTCTACGATTTCCCTAATGGGGTTGTTATTCTATCCTCGTCGCCATTTTTTTTATGTCTTAATCTCCATGGCATAAACAGAAATACACATGTCAAGAGTGGAACTTCGTAAATAATTCATTTGAACTTATAAAAAGGTGGATTTACATTCTTACAAATAAAGATAGATAAAGATAAGTTACACATAATAGTTGCTATACACAGACTATTATACAATTGGCCATAGCTGCCAATTCACCATGCGTAATTAATAATACATGTTATGGTACACAACAGGAATAAACTAATAATAAAAAATAATGAAAATATATATCCACGGATGAGGCTCCGTCATGCAGAAGACCCCATGTAAATATTTGGTAGCTCCGTCATGCAGAAGACCCCATGTAAATATTTGGTACGATATAGTGAAGAATAACTACCTCAAGCTTGAAATTTATTTCTTATTTTTAACATTTAGTCAAAAGTTAAGAAAAACATTACTCAGATTGAAACATACTTCTTTGTTTCTTCGAGTAATATTTAGTCAAATGTCGATAAAAATTATTTAACATGAGTAATCAATGATTTCTGGTGGTGCACATGTTTCAGTGACTCATTGATTGATTTGCTTTATTTTGCTTCGCTTTTTGTGCCACTTTTGGCTGATTTGCGAAGATGGGATGAGTGATGATATGATGAAATTGAAGAATAAGCACTCACAAACATCCATGCCCAGGCCGGGATTCGAACCTGGGACCCCTGGCGTCGTAGCGCGATGTGCTAACCACTCCGCCACGGGGGCCGGCTTCAGTGAGTCGAGTCCCACTTTTAATTAAAGTAGCTCCGTTGCAGTTAAGCTATCTGTATGTTGTAAGCTACATGAGATGAAATCTATATACTAAATGCCATCTATTTTCTTTGTTAGAAAGTTGGTGTATAGTGGGAATCAACCGTGCAAATTGTCCATCACCATGTTCGTGCACTTTATTTGACCCAATAAGAGCTTCAAGAATTAAAAGAAATATCAAAACAAACTGTTGACAAACTTCTGTACCAGCATACATAAAAATCCATCGCTTAAAAACACATAGGTAGTGAGAGAAAAATTAATTAAAATAGTCATGGACAATGTGCACGGTAATGCTCATGGATCCCACTGTACATGACAAGGCGTACTCCACCACCAAGATCCTTTTTTGTTTTTGCATATTAGTGTGTGAAGCGTGAAGTTATGATTAGAGAATTCTAGGTATCTAGGTGTCATGTGTGTAACTGCGATGTGTTGTTTTTTTTTGGTTCCACCAAGTGTTGGAATTACTCATGACCATGTCGGTAAGCATTTTTTTCTTATGGAGGTAGTAATATTAATTTTTGTTTTCTTTGCAGAAACTGTCCGTCCAGCCTGTTGACACCAATCGCAAAGACCGTCATAGACGAGGTAACGGCTGCCTGTAAAGATGTCGACAACTACTACTCGTTGAAACCTCAGGGATCCAGCAGTAAGTTTCAAGTTTTTTCTTTCCTGTCTTCGGGCCCTGCATAACGCTATGCTGCTAACCATTCTCAGAGTGCAGGTTACACGTATTGTCTAAGAAATGAATGCAGAATATACATAACTAAAAATGTTCCTAAGGTTTGTGTGTACACCCACACACACATGCATATGTGGAAGAGTCATGTCTCGACTTGTAAACAAATGACTCGATAGTGTTTGGAAATTCGCGGCGAAACTGCTCCTTGTCTAGGTACCTACCATCCGTCAAATTAGTAACTTTACATTGTCTATACCTTGTCCCAGCTAACTGTGGAGGAAGGCCGCATAGCGTCAGAGAAGCGAGGGAAATCTATTGGCCAGACAGAAGCAGTACACGCTACTGGGAAGGCTGCTAACTGCAGTCGCTTTCCACGCAATTCCGTTCCTCTCACCTGTTCATTGGTGGAGTCGTCTCGCGTCACTACTTGCGCAGAGACTTGCTTTCGTTTGCCTGCTCCACAGTTAGCTGGGACGGAGTATAGAGCAGTGATCCTCAACCACCGGATCCCGACATCAATTTTACCAGGCCGCGTGACGTTTATTAGATCCAGTGCACAACTAATTTAAACTTAATTTTAATTTTATATTTACCCACAAGCCTGGACATAATCGAACCATTACTCTCTATGATTATGGCATATTTAATTGATTAATATTTAATTTTAAGTGCACATACGTTAATAAATGTCTCGCGCTCTGGCTACGGGACGCGTGCAGGTTCGAGTTTCCGGAGGGAAGCGTAAAAAGTTTTCTCTTGAGATTTCGGCCTGTGTATGGGACCAATGGCCACCCACCGCCGTGAGAAAATTGGAGAGCTACGAATAAGTAGCGTAAACCAGTCATGGAAAATCTACGACGACGACTGGGGGGGTTCGTCGTGCTGACCACACGTCACACCATAACCGGTTGGATGATCACCCACCTCTGTTTGTGGGAGTGTGGCAGACAGTCGGTAGGATCCACCACCAACCCCTCTGAAACCCTGGCGCGGGAGCAGTGGCGCTAGTGTCGCAAGGCTAAGTTACGGGGAAGCCTGTAGTTCGCAGCATATTTTCCGAGGTTTCAGAAAGCTTGGTGGATCATAGGCCCTGGCCCTCACGGGCTGTTGCGCCGCGATTATAAATGTATAAAGTTAAAATAAAATAGAGAAGTACGAGATATTTACGTGTAAAATTGTTAGCATCAGGGCATCGACTTTTAACAAGAGAATTTACCGAGTCTGGGTCTAGAACAACTGCTATGAATGTCTCTTCTGAAAAAAGATAGAAACTGTAACTTTGCGAGGTTCGAGTCCTGGTCGTTTTTCGTGGATGCTCCGTCATCAAATTCATCTAATCAACAGCACCGTCGCGAATAGCCAAACTTGAAGAAAGGCGAAGTCTAATAACAAACACAGACACAAATTCCTAGAATCAGATTTGAGTGAATTGATGTATCGGGTTCGATTCCCCGTTGCCAATCCGTGCTGTAAAACACCCCAGTCGCGAAACCAGTGTTAAATTTTCGCTAGATCAGCATCGAAGATTTCGGTCTGCGTTCGGAAGGAAGGTGTCGCGCAAGGGGTGGACCCGCCTGCAGGTTTTTGTCCGAAGGAGTGGGTGAGCGGGAAATCAAGGTGGGCCTGGAAATCGATAAGTCCCAAAACTCTGCAAACACGAGTTGGCCTCGGTGGTTCCAGGGGCATGTTTCGGGACAGGGATGTGCAGCTTCTTCATTCTGAATGAGGGTAGACAGAAGTTAGTTCCAGTAGGTGATCCAAAGTTTATGAATTGAGAAATGTGATATTCTCATAGTGCATGTATTATTTTCTACGAAAAAGATTGTTTGGATCCACTTATGACCTCTACAAATGAAGCAACTTACGAGCGAACGTCTTACCACGCAATGGAAAGTTATACTGGGCCCCCATTTTCCATGAGCCATATAACTACGTACTTAGTAGTGAGAGCAACAGACCTTAACAATAAAGCATAAATTATAACCACAGCTATCTTTTCATTCTTTACGTTTATTACAATTAAAGTAATAACAGTAAATAGAATAACTAATAACAACAATTCTAACATCAGTCACGTATATATACATATCCAGTACATAACCTTGAACAATTGTCACCTAGATTTAGTGTCCCCCCCTGTATATGTTACAGTAGATCGATATTAAGTCTTGCTTTAATGCCCGTACTGTTATTGGCCTTGCAAATCAATGAAAGTTTATTTTCAAAAAAATAAAATAACAACCCCCCAATTAATTGTTAGTTTTAGCCCTAATGGCCGATAAGCTTACTAAACCTTAATTAATTAATTCATGGTTTATTTGAAACACTTAACTGCAATGGAGCTTTCCCCCAGTGTAGATTCGCCACCCGAGACCAAGTCGTCGAGCGATTCTCCTTGCTCGGACACGAGGCCTCAAGATTACGTAGCGTGACGTCATACCATGTGATGGTGTGTTGCCAAATCGTACAGCTATGAAATGGGTTTGGTTTGAGCTGGTATTTTAAGTCCACTTTGTGCACAGTAAGGTTAATCGGGACTGGACCTACAGTTTAAAGTGGAATCCGAACCACTATGTGCTTCCACCGGGTATCGAACCCGGGACCCCTTGATTACAAGGGAACGACGCTACCACTGCGCCATTGGGAGGCCCCTATGAAATGGGATGGTGATACACTTTACGGTCAGATAGACCACACTATTTGATTTGGTTGATTTTACTTCCCTTTTCTTCCCCTTTTGGTTAATCGCGACGATGAGGATGGGTGATGAAAGGGACACTCACAAATAACCCAGGCCGGGATTCGAACCCGGGATCCCTGGCGATGTGCTAGCCACGGAGGCCGGATACACTATTTGAGTTGGAGTTTTTTACTTTAGGCCCACAGTTTAAAGTGAGATCCGCACCACTATATGTCTCCCAGGTCTCGAACACAAGGCCAATCGTGTAATGACAACAATATAATATTTTTTTTTTTGTTTTAAGTGGTTTTGGTTTTAGTACATTTGTAATAGAGTATTTTTTGTTCAAACATTATTTTATTATTATTCCTGAGACACTTGGTTCGTACTCCCCGGAAATATAATTCTAGATACGGGCCTGACCAAAACCCAACTTATGTCGAACCTTTCCCTAACACCCCCCCCCCCCTCCAAATGTGTCACTAATTCTTAATTTATGGTCGCTCCGGCACTAAATTTGCATTTACGAGGGCCACTATTTATATTTTGAGCCTTGGCAACACTGATTGAAGTTAGGCGCGATTTGACGTTTGCACGGAATCGTCTGGCATTATTGACCATAACGTACTTCAAATGTTTTGTCAATAGCTTCGTTTGTGTTGTTTATGTTGCCTTGGAGATTGCGCGACAACAATAAAATGGAGTTAACTCGTGAACATTTTCGTGCTATGATTTTTTACGATTTTCGACATGGATTATCAAGACAAGAGTGCATCGATCAACACTTCCACATTTGGCGAAGAAGCCCCATCCTTTGCCACTGTGAAACGCTGGTATGACGAATTTAATCGTGGCCGCCATTCGCTCACCGACGAGATTCGCGAAGATCGTCCAAAATCAGTTGTTGTTCAAGAAAACATTGATGCTGTGCAAAACCTAATACTGCAAGATCGTCATGTGACATACTGTGAGATTGAGGCAACCATAGGCATTAGTTCCACCAGCATATATAAAATATTACATGATCATTTAGCTGTGAGAAAGGTATGTTCTCGTTGGATCCCACACAATTTGACAAAAACTCAAAAAGACGCACGCGTCAATTGGTGCAAACAAATGCTCAATAAATACAATTGTGGTGCTTCAAAAGACGTACAGTATATAACAGTGGCGTACGCAAGGGGGGGGGTTACGGGGTTTAACCCCCCCCCCCCTTGAGCTTGTGAAATATTATGAAAAATGCTGTGGAAAGAAATTTAAATGGTCAATTTACCACAGTCAAAGATCTGGGACAATACTATTACTATTACTACATCTACTACTACTACTACTACCACTAATAATAATAATAATAATTTGAATTATTATTTATATGTAGCATGGAGAAAAGCACAACATTCCAAGCACACGCGTCTTTCAGAGTGATGCCTTGAAAATAAGCACAAGTTCTTGAAAGTGAAATATGAGGGTAACTATGATTTAAAAGAGAAATAAAATGTTTTGTATTTCAGTTGCAACAATGTTCAATACTCTGGCGTACGCAGTTTTTTTGGGGGGGAGGGGGCGGAATAGTAAATGTGGATAACACATGGCTTCGTTTTGGAGGGCAGGATGCATAATAAAATATTTCGTATTTTTGGAGCTTTTCAGTCTATTAAAATTGTATTCAAAGACAAAAATGGTAATCGGGACTCACTTTAAAAGAGGTTTCGTATTTACACATTTTGATTTTTTTGAAGTTCTTAACGGATTTTTATTTGAAAATTCTGATTTTCTCAAAATTTTGGTAGGGGCTGTAGCATCATCGGTAGAGGCATGCATATTTCGTTTTTGACAAAAAGAAAACGAAATTTGAAATAACACATTGCAATGTTAATTTTTAAGGTTTCTGAAAGGTGTGAGGTGCATTTTCCTACCCTGTTTTGTCACGAAATGAACTGCAAAATGCGAAATAGACTCTTAAACACGAAATTTACCGTTTATATACCGACGCGACACTTTCTGAAGTCTGAAGTATCCTGTGTGTTATGCAATTCACAGAAAATTGATTAATTTTGCTGTAAATATTTGAAAAGCAAAAATGGACTCCTCTATACAGGAATAAAACTTCGTAGTGAACAATTTTGGTATTTTGAGGGGGGGGGTGCCAGATCCGAAAATTTGGAAATAGATAAGATCCGAAATGTCATTAAGGCAGCGTTTCTCAAACTTTTTGCCTGAGAGTCCCCCCTTGAAATAACTGAATATTTCTGTGTACCCGTTATTTAAAGATTATATATAGATAGTTGGGTCATTCCATGTCAAATGATTTGACTCAAATCAACACAATTTCTCAAAAAGTGAAAATTTTACAAGAACAGTGAGACAATCCAGATGTGAATGAATTATCGAGGACATTTATGCGGGGAAAAAGTCGGAAAAATTCCAACCAATTTCGGGAATAGAATCCGGATCTCCCGCGTGATTGTCAGATGCTCTACCGACCAGACCACCGCAGCTTCTTGGATGAGTTCCATACTTTAATTATTTCAATTAATTTTAATATATTTTATTGTTTTATGGATTTTCTTCACCCTTAAAATGTCTCACCTCGTTGACCAGACAAAAAACAACAACAAAAACAAAAAAAATGCTCCCACGATTTGATAAAAATTGAATGATTAGAAAGTAATTTCTTTCTATTGTTTTCATAAATGGTATATTTATGTAGATCTCTACTACATAATAGTAGTAGTGGTATTAGTAGTATTATTAGTAGTAATTCAGCTAATTAATTAATTATAAGTATTATTAATTAATTGTGATTATTATTATTTAATTAAAGTATAATAAATCAATGGTAATGTGAATTTGGAGAAAGTTTTAGAAATAACCCCCCCCCCCCCCTTGACGAAATCCTGCGTACGCTACTGGTAGATAAGATTGTAACAGGTGACGAATCATGGATATATGCATATGAGCCGGAACGTAAACAGCAGTCGACTGTATGGGTGTTTCAAGATGAACCCAATCCAACAAAAGTTGTTCGCGCTCGAAGCACATCGAAACAAATGGTCGCCTGTTTTTTCGGGAAAACTGGTCATGTGGCAACTGTGCCTTTAGAGGAACGGAGAACGGTCAACTCTGAATGGTACACAACAATTTGCTTGCCAGAGGTCTTCGGTCAAATACGGAAAACAAACAAACGCCGTCGGATCATTCGTCATCAAGACAATGCCAGCTGTCACACATCTCGTCTAACAACCGACTTTACGAACAGTAAAAAAAACGAATTGATGGGTCATCAGCCGTACAGTCCTGATTTTGCACCCAATGACTTCTTCTTGTTCCCGAATGTCAAGAATAAAATACGTGGACAACGATTTTCGTCGGCGGAAGACGCCGTTGATGCGTTCAAAAACCATATTTTATGGAGGTGTCTCAAGAAGATTGGAAAAACTGCTTTGACAAATGGTTCGAACGAATGCAAAAGTGTATTGACCATAAAGGAGAATACTTCGAAAAACAATAAAGCAGTTTTCAATGCCAAATTCCTGTTTTTTCATTGTTAGGCTCAAACTATAAATAGTGACCCTCGTACACCGTCTAAAACGTACTTACACTTGAAAATCCCGGAGAGATCGTTTGAATAGGAGAAACACAAACTTGGGGGGGAATTGAATCTTCTTGCCAGAAGTCTCAACGATGACTCGATCAAGAGACCTCTCGATTAGGGCTAAGCCGATACCACTTTGAACCGATTCCGAAGCCGATACTCTCACCGATACTTGAAAATTGCAATATTTAAAATGTGTTCAAAATATTGATCAGTATTGGTGTGTAAATATTATCCTCCAATTATATGTGCACATACACATCGCGCTACGACCAGGAGTCCCGGGTTCGAATCCTGGCCTGGGCATGGATGTTTGCGAGTGTCCATTCATCAATTTCATCATATCATCACTCATTCCCATCTTCGCAAATTAGCCAAAAAGTGACGCAAAAAGCGAAGTAAAATAAAGCAAGTCAATCAATCAATCCAATTATATGCATCATTATTTTTTTTTTTTTGCTGTTGAATATTCAAGAATAACCTCAGAATTTTAAAATCGCAAAATACAGTTTTTCGTGTTTTTTCTCAGTGGAAAGTAGAGAGGGAGAAAGAGAGAGAAAGTTTCTCCCTCTTCCTTTCTTTCCCTTTGGTCCAGGGCGCATTCTCCTTTTCTACTGGTGATAGGAGAAGGACCTGGGAAGATACTTTCTCCTCTCTTCCTCCCTGCTTCTTATCTCACCCTCAAAAGGAAGAAAGAGTTCGAGATGGAGGTCCCTATCTTTCTCTCTCTCTCTCTCTCTTTCTCTCTCTCTTATTCTTCTCCTTCTTTTCGTTCAAGGGCCTCGGACAAAAGAGAGGAGAAGAGGAAAAGGGGTATAGGAAAAGTAAAGATTGGAGGGAGAGGGAGGGAAAGGAGAGTGTCACTTTTCCTCTCTCCGTCCGGGGAGAGAAAGAGAGAATTGAAGAGGATCCCCGGAAATGAAGAAAGGGCGCCCCGTACCTCCCTGTTCCCTCTCAGGCGTCTTCATCTCTCTCTCTCTGAGAGGGGAGTAGATAGAGATAGAGATGACACAAGGGGGTGCTCTACCTCTCTTCTTTCTCTCTCTCTCTCTCACTCTCTGTCTCTCTGTCTCTCTATGTCTGTCTCTCTCTCTCTCTCTCTCTTTCTCTTTCAGTATCTTCTCTCTTCTAAGAAGGAGAGAAAGAGCGACGAAGAAAAGGAAGGAAGGAAAAAGGAGATGAGAAGGAGAAAGAATAAAGAGATATCTCTCTCTCTCTCTGGGCGACTTTTCTCTCTCTCTCTCTCTCTCTCTCTCTCTCTCTCTCTCGAGAGAGAGAGAGAGAGAGAGAGAGAGAGAGAGAGTTGGAAAGAAGAAGAAGAAAAAAATACTTAAAAAGAGAGAGACTGAAAGAAAGGCAGAAAGTAAGGAGAAAGAAAATGGGAAGAAAGATGTTTTCTCCTCTCGCTTCCCGTTCTCTCGAAAATTGGTGCAAATTAAAAATGAAGTTTGAAATTTGCATAACTTCCAGGATATTTAGGCTCCGCGAAGGTGTCGCGTGTCATTTTTGTGGACCCCGTTGAAGACCAATATGACAGAAAAGTATCGGCTGGTATCAGTAGATGAATTCCAGCCGCGGTATCGGCTCAGCCGATATTTCTTCCATCCGTTTTGAGTTCCCCGCACAAAACTTGCAACGAACATTCCGTTATACATTCAACGGTTTGTGTTTCCTTTGTGCACCGTTCCTCATACTTCTCTTGGAGCAATTAGTCCCGCACCACGATCAGTGTAGTATTGTTTCCGTTAATTTACATTAATTATCTTAATTTACAACAACTTTCACACTGTTTAGAGGACATCGAAGCGAAGTAACATTTCCCTATTCGCTTCGACGGCGTACGAGCTGAGTTGGGTAACAGAAAGCAAGTTGAAGCTTTATGCACAGATAGGGTAATCGGGACTGGACCTAGATTTCAAAATGAGATCCGAAACAGCATGTGCGTCCACCGGTTATCGTAACCGGTGGACTTGTTTACACTTGTTTAGAAGTGTAAACACTTATTTACAAGTTTGATTGATTGATTTTTTTATTTTTTTTATTTTCTTTTCTTACTTTTTTGGCTAATCGCGAGGATGAGTGATGATATGATGAAGTTGATGAAGGGATACTCACAGAGAACACCCTTGGAAGGCAATCGTCTCGTGCGAGATTTGGCAGGTAGCGCCATCCTGCTGGAACCACAAGTGTTCAATATCCACACAATTCAAATAAGACAATAGCAAAGGGCTAAAGCAGGATTTGAGGAGGCTGTCAAAGACACTTTTATTATTATTACTTATATATTTCTACATTGTTTTGATATCCTGCATATCTATACATATTTGCTTAACTGTAGGCTATACTTAATATATTAATTCATTTAGGACGAAAAGCTGTTTTTTATACTTAGATACTATTAGACTGAAAGTTTAAATGTGATCCTACTTCAATAATAATAATAATAATAATAATAATTGTTTGCTGTAACTTAAGGCCTGTAAGTCACAAGAAACAATATTTTTTGGTGTAAAATATCGCTAAAATTTTACCATTCTAATTAAATAAACTCTTTCCAGGGGCAAGTGCCCCCACTGCCCCCTTCCTGCGGTCACCCTTGGACAATAGTACTTAAATATATAAGAACAGTGCTGCCAAACCAACAACAGAATGGCAGAATTCAAATCCGGCATTCTTACAGCCTTTATTTATATTTTTATAATTATTATTGTTATTATTCCTACTGTTCAAGTTTTATCGTGCCCTGGACACCCCCCTCCCGTACAAAAAATTGTTAACCCCCGCCAGGGAATCCTTGATTGCAAGAGACAGCTTTGCCACTATGCCATTGCCCCCCCCCCCCCCTTTCCCAAGAGGCGGAAAAGTAACTTTAAATAACCCAAGTAGAGAGAGGAAAGAAACTTGATCGCCGCACTGTGTATTTCAAAAATGAAGTTGGCAACCCCTGCAAGCGCGAGCTTCCAGCTGGTCGTTGAGGCATCGATCGGTAGGGGCAGCACCAACGTACCCTGACGCCACCTCAGCACCACCTGCCGGCACGCGTGGAAGCTAGCGGCGCCTCGCTGCGATGGCCGCGGGGAGTAAATTGGAGGGTTGACAAATCCTTTCCGTTCTGCGTGAATGGGATTTCTTTTCGGAATGACATCAGCAGAGTTTAGAAGGATTCAAATCGATATTTGTCTTCACGGCGGAAACAACGCGAAAGTTCGTCTACCCAAGGTAATTGTCTAGTAAGAAGAGGCAGAAGTTTGAATTGTCCTCAAAAGCAGTGACGATTTGAAAGTTAAGTGGTTTTGCATTCGCTGTTAGGAATTGCGGAAGAATGTAAATGATGTGCAAAGAGCAGTTCCTCTCAAAACAATAATAATTTCATGTCTTTCTTGCGTGTATGCATGAATATTTTTGTGTGTGTTGGAGGGAGGGAGGTGCGCATGAATATCTTGAAACTGAGCTTTTTGACACCTTTCCAAGATTCCCAAAAAAATTCAGTTCTGATCCCGGCATGGGTGTTTGTGAGTGTTCCTTCATCAATTTCATTGTATCATCCCTCATCCTCATCTTCATCTTCGTGATTAACCAAAGTGGCAGAAAGGCCCTCCCCCATGGCGCAGTGGTAGCGTCTTGCCTTTTAATCGAGAGGTCCCGGGCTCGATACCCGGTGGAGGCACAAGTGGTTCGGATCCCACTTTAAACTGTAGGTCCAGTCCCGATTAGCCTTACTGTGCATAAAGTGGACTTAAAAAAACAGCAACTCAAACCAAAGTGGCAGAAAAGCGAAGTAAAATAATCCAGATCAATCAATCATGTCCTTTGTGATGTGCTCTATTGGGTTTCTTGAACTCTGAACTCAATCTTGTAATTTCGCAGGAGAGTAAGTGAAAGGACTTACCAAGAATCCATGGCTCAGAAAGATCAGCCTTTTTATAAGGTCGAAAGGGTGGACTCAGGTTTGAGGGGGGAAGCAAGCAAATGGCGTTTCTGCGTTCCGGCTGACGTCACCCTGAATGACTTGTGTTGCACTGCCTGCTTTTTTGTTTCTGACTAAAGCTGATGCAACGTTTTGAAAAGATTCTTTCCGCCTCGGAGTCCTGGCAAACAGGATATGATGGTGCCCATTTGACCCCTCCTCTGCTGCATTGCACCATGTCGCGCAATGCATGCCGGGATGGGATAAGAGAAACCAAGTTGGAGCAAAGTTTGCAGCACCAGTTGCCTAATAGCGATATACAGGAGTTTACGTATGTCAAGGTGAAGAGAAAATAATACGTATAACCCAGTGACGAAGCGTTACATTTTTACGTAGTCATCGCAAGACTTGTCAAACGTCAGGGTCGATCTATCCAGCCTGGAAGAGGAGGGGCACAATATTTCTCCCCAGTAAACGCCAAAAATATT
Source organism: Lepisma saccharinum (assembly GCF_977018435.1). Lineage (NCBI taxonomy): Eukaryota > Metazoa > Arthropoda > Insecta > Zygentoma > Lepismatidae > Lepisma > Lepisma saccharinum. Next base: position 95,648,485 of record NC_139235.1, read on the forward strand.
CCAAGCTTTCGATAGCTAATGTCACTATCACTTCTACCTTGAAGATGAGAGTGACGTTAGCTCTCGAAAGCTTGGAATCTTCTCCACAACTCACCTGGTCGATAGCCCGAGAGAAACTTTTCATCAAAGGAGAAAATGTCTTCAGTAAAAATATTTTGAAAGCATTGCAAAAAGTGCACAAATCCATACGCCGTGCACACCTGTCCGATCCATTTCAGTTGGCATCAAATATTAGACAAAAAGTCAATTATTGGTTCCCTGTACTGTTCAACTGTGTTAACTAAGCGTGATTTATAATACCGCCTGGGTTGTGAAAAGGATGGGATGATTTTATTTTAACGTTCTTGTGTGGCAAAGTGAATAAGAATATATGGTATTTCATCTAGAGTGACCGCCATGAATACATAACAATTTTTTTCATGTTATCTACAGTCAAACTCCGCGTTTTGTCTGTCAGGATCATCTTACGTATTTAACATGATATTTCAACAAAAAGTTGTAGTGCGGCCTCCTAGAGGAAGAAGAAACAAGCTATTGTTGCTAGACAAGAGTCTGTGTAAACAGGACCTGGAATGGTGAACGTAGTTTCGTTATAATGTAAAGTGTTACGTTGTTTGTGAGTTTGTGTAATAAATGCAGTTAATCTTGTTAACATATGTGTTTCCATCGCACAACATTATGGCGCAGTCGGTATAAAAGAACTTTACTCTTCATGGATTGCAGGATTTGCAAGAACCTTACATTTACGTAAGTTTATTCTATTCGAACTGACTGTCCTCATTCGTACAACAAACTGTTGGAACAATCATAAACGTGTCGGTTTGACGCAATTTGTCATAACACGGTAAGGATTACTGTCTACATTGTTTGTCTTACAAAAATAGTGTGATGTAAATATATATATCAAGATCCCTTCTAACATGGAACCAAGTTATAATCATGAAACGTACAAAGGCTTTGTCACGTTCATAGATACATTGTGATCCGATACAGATCAAGTATAATTATAAGTGAAAACTCACTTTTCATAGTTGTTAGGCTAAACGTTTGGATATACAGTCATAAATATGTACACAAACATGATATTTAACGCTTTCGACGAAGATTCAGAGGACATTGAAGATTATCTATTACGTTTCGAAGAGTTGTGTATCATTCAAAAGTTCAGTGATGATCAGAGAGTTCCTTTACTCATAGCCTTTATAGGTGCAAAGGCATTTAAAGTCTTGAAAAATGTAGTCGCACCAGACCTTGTACAGAATCTGTCGTATTCTCGTCTAAAGGATAGTATTTTGTCACACTACAAACCTGTAACTAATAAGTTTGTTGAACGATATAAGTTTCGACTTTGTGTGCAAGAGGAAGGTGAAACCGTTTCTGCTTATTTCATAAGGCTGAAGCAACAAGCCATAAAATGTAACTACGGCAATTATCTGGACGAAGCTTTAGTTGAACAAATAGTATTGGGCATACGATCTGAAGTTACTAGAAGAAAGTTGCTTTCAGTACAGCCACTAACCTTTCAGCGATGTCAGGAACTGACATTACAAAATGAAATGTTAGAGAAAGAAACCCGATTGTTAATAAGATCAGAAAATGTAAAGCAAGAGTCAACAGTTTCACGCACCTCAACCCAATTTCCAAAAAGAACAGTGCAAGGGAATAAACATACAGAACAACATACTTATAGTTCGTCTAATCCAACGATTCACGGAATGAAATATACTGATTACAGCTGTCCTAACTGTACGTACAAACATGATTCTAAAGACAACTGTCCAGCCAAGGATTCTGTTTGTTCAATCTGTAGGAAACGTGGTCACTGGCAAAAGCGGTGTAGGAAGAGAGGGAAGTTTAAACGGAAACCTAATAGTAATCACGTAAGGCAAACTACTAAACACACAAATTTACAGATGTCAACATCTCAAAGTTCACTTGATGAGCAAACAACATGGTTACCTAGTGTCGTCTCATACAGTTGTGACTCACACATCATCGGGTCACCTACGTCCAATTACCCTTTATCGAAGAATCCAATGCTAAAGGATTTACTTATTAACGGCAAGTTTGTTCAATGTGAGCTAGATACAGGGTCTGCCGTAACTCTGTTCCAAGCAGATTCATTCAGGAATTGGTTTCCAACGACTGATATTAACCATTCCTCCATAAAAATATATGGCGTAGGGAAACATGCTCTTTCAGTGCAAGGTCAGGCTGAACTGGAACTTACACACTCCGGATCGACTTACTTGCTTCCTGTTATTTTGTGCAAGGAACATCTAAATTATCCACTCATAGGTCGTACCTGGTTAGATATCGTTACTCCGGATTGGAGAACGCTACTATTACGCTCAGAGTCGGCAAGTTTTATGTTAGGGATATCTACAGAGATTGAGCAATTTCAACACTCGCAGTCGAATTCAGATCCAGTCATTTCTTCCAACACTGGTGTAGTCGTAATGAAGCCGATATCAAACACCATACACGTGCCGTTAAGTGAAGATGCTGCACATACATCGAATAGCGGATTGTCTTCTATCAAGGAAAGATCAGTTGAAGAGGAAACTTGTCAATCCTCAAGTCCGAAAGTCAAGAAAGGTTCAGGTAATAGGTGGCCAGAAGCTAGATCCGTAGGACAAAGACTCCACGTAGACTATTTCTTCTTGGCTGGGAGGAAGTTTCTGTTGCTTGTGGATGCTTACAGTCACTGGATAGATGTCTGGTCAGTATCGTTGTTAGATACACTAGAGACCATACGCTGGATTCTTCAGTCATGCTCGACTCTCGGAATTCCACAAACAATAGTTTCTGACAATGGTCCAACTTTCAGCAACATCACGTTCCGTTCTTTTTGCCAGCAGTTCGGGATCGAACACATCACAATACCGCCGTACCACAGTCCTGGCAACGAGCTGGCAGAGAGGTACGTACGCACGGTGAAGACTGGCATGTTTAAGGTGTTGCATGAACACCCACATCTGACTTCTTTACAGTTCGATGCAAAGTTAGCAGAGTACCTGCTGTTTTTGAGGAATTCCCGGTTGGGAGAGGAACGTAGTCTTCCTGCAGCCTCAGTCCTCACCTTCAGTCCAAGAACATGGTGGAACTGTATACGTGGTGATCATAATCGAGATGTCGAGAGGACAGAAGCTCCTCCTTTCTTGAAACCTAGGAGCAACCACAGCAAACCATACAGGACATTTTCACCTACTGAAACCGTATGGGTTCAATCACCGACGCACTTGTCACCTAACTTCAACGAGGCAGATATTGTAGAAAGGTTGGGTCCACCCAGACCAGAAGGCGCGGCGGATAATCGAAATTCAGATTCCAAAATTACCCCACCTCAACCAGACGTTGATGACCATCAACCCCCAGTCGCTAACGCTGCTCCACGACCAAGATCCACTAGTCATGTGCTTAGAAGATCGACCAGGATTAAGGTACCCCCTGACAGATACGGGTACCCTTGTTAATTATTTTTTTTGTAACTCTGGGAGGAATGTAGTGCGGCCTCCTAGAGGAAGAAGAAACAAGCTATTGTTGCTAGACAAGAGTCTGTGTAAACAGGACCTGGAATGGTGAACGTAGTTTCGTTATAATGTAAAGTGTTACGTTGTTTGTTTGTGTAATAAATGCAGTTAATCTTGTTAACATATGTGTTTCCATCGCACAACAAAAGTCAGTGGTGCAAATTTGAATGTTGAAACATTACTTTGCAAGTCATGAATTCCACAAAGCACAGAACTGAAGCGAAGGTGAACACGACCACACGGATAAGAAATTTGCACTTTCGATTCTACAGGTAACAGTGGCGCCAGACATTTTGCTTTGTTTAGAACTTTGAAAAACATCGTAGACTTGGAGGAAGGGAAATCGACAGAAAGTTTGTTTCAAACACGTTAATCATTTACTTTTTTCGGTTCCAAAGCAAGATAATACCTCTGTGTGATACAAAAATTCTTACAACCCGTAAAAATACATAAAAACTTCAAAAAAAGGTTTGATTTAAGCGCATAAACCTAAGATAGGTTATAACAAGCAAAATAGGTTATCTTAGGTACTATAAAACTTTGTCAGTTGTTGCGATTTGTAATGAAACTTTGACATAACTTGTTATTTCTTATGTACCTGCAAAGGAAAAAAATAGGTTAAAAACGTAAAATCCTAGGTCTAGTCATGACTCATGAAGTGGTAAGTAAATTTGATTCTTAAATAAATTACATTTTCCAATTATTAGTCAACACTTTCATACTGAAATACTTCAGTCGACACCAGTGTTGGCGATTGGTTTCCGAAACCCGGGAGGGGGGGGGGGGGCAAAGGAGATAAGGTTTAGCATTGTGCGGGGGCAAAATTGGCGGAAAGTGAGGGGGCAACTGCCCCCCCTAATCGCCGCCGCTGGTTGACACTATAGTTATACTTCCCGCGTAAATTTTACTTTCTGGTCAAGCATGTAACTTTTCCTTTTTCTGTTCTCGGTGAAAAACCAGCGTTCTCTTTTTTATTATGGAACACTGCAAACGTCAGTTTGTTTTTAACGTGTGTACTTTCGTATTGGAATTACGTAGAAAAGAAAATGCATCTCATGTTCTGAACAACTGCGGCAAATCGTTCTCCGCACGCCGCCTCTCCTTGCCTTTGCCGTGCCGCACTCGTCTTATCTCGCAAGTCGAGACCGACCGCCGCCATGCCCGCCTATCTTGTTTCGTATTTGAAACTCGCATTGTATATTTGTAAAGGCAAGAAATGAATACTTCTGTGACATTGTTGTAGCTTCGTTACGTGCAAAGCAACTGTAGTTTATGAAAATTAGTACGTTGGTTGGTGTTTTAAGTCCATTTTATGCACAGTAAGGCTAATCGGGGATCCGAACCACTATGCGCCTCCACCGGGTATCGAACCCCGGGACCCCTTGATTACAAGGCGACTACGCTACCACTGCGCCATCGGGGAGGCCCGAAAATTAGTACGTGCAACACCGAATTACGTATAAATGCATTACGTACAAATCAAGTTTAATTAACACGGTTTTAAATTATATTTTGTCGGGATCTACAGTAATTTACGTAGAACTGAGTTACGTATAAAGCAGTCTCAACTGTATTCCGTTTGAGGGGGGTGGAAAATCCTAGAAACGCTTGTACTATTCTCCTTCAGCTAAGATCGAAGTTAATGTAAACAGATGCGAAAGTTTCAATAATGTTCTTGTTTATTTTTTCCGCAACAATTGGCGGCAGACTATAAATGTTCTTATCCATTTACGCGACAATTGAGCTATCTTGTACATAAGACGGGGTAAAAATTAGAATCATTGCCTTTTCTGTTCATTTTTTCGCTTAAAGTACCATCGTCCCACCCTTTTTTGACGACGTCGTGAGTGTTGAGCCAATTTTCATCTACAGTCTACTGGCAGCCTTCTGATCTCAACTTGTTAAGTTTGTGAATGTAACAATACCGCCAAACAACATCCTTGTCGACTCCATTATTGCATTTCTTTTCTTCAGCCGACGAAAAGAAAAACCAAGTTTCTTCAGAAGCTCTCGAAGCATCGTTTGTTTGTAAGGGAAGTCTGATATTAGTTTGAGTTGTGTTAATAATTCACACACACTTGGTGCGCGTCTTTTGGAAAAAAATATGTAAATAACAAAGCAACAACACAACACCATAACCAAAGAAATAACACAACGCAACTAGTTAATAAAATCAACCCCGCACGTGGTCATAGCGCAAAAATAACGAGAGGCACACGCACCCGCCTACTCCACCTTGCAACTACAAGAAATGTAAAGAAAATGTGGCAACAACGTCTGAGTGCACGCGCTTATCGGGAGCGGTTTGGCTATTCTTGCCAGTGTAAAATTTTTATGAAAGGGTTGCCGATGGGGATATAATAAACGCGCGGACCGTATCCTATAATGCATAATACGAGGGTCCGTGGAAAAGTTCTAAGAATGACAAAGGAAAAAACACAGTTAATTGTTGAATTTGGTCTTTTTTCTACATACACTCCCTTGAGAGCAATTCACTTCATCAAGCGTCATGACCCCATCGCGAAACGCAGATTCCTCAAGTCTTGCAAAATAGTCCTCCATTGCCGCTTTCGCGTCTTCATCTGATAAAAATCGCTTTCCAGCCAGGATTTTTTTAAAAGCTTTGGGAACAAATGAGTGTCTGAAGGTGCCAGTTCAGGCAAATAAGGGGCGTGTGGCAGCAAATCATACTTCAATTTGTTGATTTTTTGCCATTGCAACAACACACGTGTGTGGGCTCGCATTGCCGTGGTGCATGATGATGTTCTTCTTCAGTCCTAATCTGTTTGCATGACTATTTGTGTTCAGTTGGTCGAGAAGGTTAACATAGTAATGTCCGTTGATGGTGGATCCAGTTTGATGATAGTCTATCATGCTTAGCATTCCCAAAAATCGACGCCATGATTTTTCCTGCTGATTTGACAGCCTTCGCCTTCTTTGGTGGTGGTGAATCACAATGCTTCCACTTTTTGAATGTTCTTTTGTCTCTGGCGTCTAGTACAGTATCTGTAGTGATTAATCTCCCTGCAAAATCTGTTGTGTATTTCTTAAAACAAGCCAGACATTTATTGGACACTGCATTCACTTCTGATCGACTGTCAACAGATGCGGCACCCATCTTGCAGATTTTTTCTCACGCCCAATTGTTCAGTAAAAACACAAAATTTCAGAAGACCGTTCTCCAACACCATATCATGGACATTTTCAATAATTCGTAGCTGATTTTGGCCTTCCGCTAAGTGAGTCATCTTCTAAGCTCCCACGACTAAACTCGGCAGTTCACTTTGACACAGTGAAAAATGAAGGAGCCGAGTCCCCTAAATTGTCCCTCATATGGGCATCAATTTCAGTCGCCTTCGTGCCCTTTTTCAGGAAGTTAAAAGTTCTTTATCACTGCAAGGTGCTCTCAGTCTTCTCCATTTTGCACAACACTCGCACTTGCTCTGTTGTTCCTGCCTCTGGACACAAAAGAAGGGATGGTACTTGAAGGGTGGTGGATTCCACAGGCATGCATAGTTCCGAACTACTGCAGCCATCTGTCGGTCATTGTTAGAACTTTTCAGACGACCCTCGAAGTTAAAAATATGTTTATCAGGTAAATAGGCTAATCTATATAAAGAAAAATATTAATAAATCAGTTGAATTTGGTTGTAGTGAATACGCTGTGTGTTAGTTAATTACGTGCGTTAGCTGTGGACGCGTGTCTTAATTGCAAAGCACATTATCTTTGCTGGATTCTCTCTCGCTCGATCTAACTCCCTGTGTCAAGTGATTACTAATTGGCAAGAGCGCCGTCTCTCATTAGGGAAAGGTACACTCCGTGTTGCCAGGTATATCGATTTTTTAGGAGATCGCCTGATTATTAGCCAAAAACTTAAAGGAAAAAAAAAGTATCCTCATGTGACTGTAGTTTTCACCCGCCGTTCCCACATCAACTGTAGATTTTTCGGAAACTTCTTGGCCTATAAAGACGAAATTCAGTGACCTGATAGACTGTTGTGGCGCATTATAAATTAACTCCTCTGTTCGTCTGTTTATGAAAGTAAAATAATGGAGAGTCAACAAGTAATCTGTTCATATTTAATAATTGCGATATTTCCGAAGCTGCTCGAACTAGAAATATGAAATTTGTTGAATCGAAAAACTTGTGAACTGTGTACGTCACGCAGAATGTAAATATCTGATTGGGCCATCTGCATATTGTTGTCACCAATTGAATCCAGTTGATACCCGCTGATTATTCAGAGGCCGTTATAGATACAAAGATAAAACTTGCTACATTGAAAAATCTGCCGTGTACTACTAATTCATTACAATATAAATGTACTTCATATAGCAGTTTATTCGATAATTATTTCACCATAATTAGTTCAATTTATGCTCAGATAGGCTAATCGAGATTGTACCCACAGTTTCAAGTGCGATCCGAACCAGTGGTCTTTCGGTACTCCTACTGGGCTTGTCTCTTAGGTCTAAAAGTTCCCTAAAACATCCCTTAGGCCACAGGCGTAACTTGGCCGGGCCCAAAAGATTTTCAGGTTTGCAAAATTTAGAAGTCAAGGATAATTTTTCTAACCTCCTGGAACCTGACGAGTAAGGTATTGAAGAGTATTTTTTTATGATTGCATAAATGTAACTTGTTTAGCAAAATTGTCCTGGATGTTATTTTTATGGGATGGAAAACTTGTTAATTCTGTCCCCCAAAGTTAAGTCGCATGTTTGATTCTGTCATCCGAAGTTAATTTATAAGTTTGATTCTGCCCCCAAAGTTAAGTCCCAAGTTTGATTCTGCCCCCAAAGTTAAGTCCCAATTTTGATTCTGCCCCCAAAGTTAAGTCCCAAGTTTGATTCTGCCCCCAAAGTTAAGTCCCAAGCTTGATTTTGCCCCCAAAGTTAAGTCCCAATTTTGATTCTGCCCCCAAAGTTAAGTCCCAAGTTTGATTCTGCCCCCAAAGTTAATAGCAAGTTTGATTCTGCTCCCAAAGTTAAGTCGCAAGTTTGATTCTGCCCCCAAAGTTAAGTCGCAAGTTTGATTCTGCCCCCAAAGTTAAGTCGCAAGTTTGATTCTGCCCCCAAAGTTAAGTCCCAAGTTTGATTCTGCCTCCAAAGTTAAGTTCCAATTTTGATTCTGCCCACAAAGTTAAGTCCCAAGTTTGATTCTGCCCCCAAAGTTAAGTTCCAATTTTGATTTTGCCCCCCTCCCCCCAAATTTAAGTCCCAAGTTACACCCATGCCTTAAGCTGTTGGATAGAAATCCCCTGTCAAAAGATGGAATTTTTTACCAGTCATTTATGTTTATTCCTTTAATAGCAAACATTACAGACATGTTGGATCACCACTGTTTAGATTCATTACACATGGCCAATATAAAATTATACTGATTATATTTTCTTTAATTGATTCAGTGTGACTTAAAGGAAACAGAAAATCACAGTTTGCGACTTATGTGCCTTTTCTCGAACATCCTAGATTTCTAGTTATTTTCGGAATACAACCCAGCCAATGCTATGGCAAACATCAAAAGGCAATGCATGATGCAAGATTGTTAAGATATAGGAATTTCACTTCATTTTCATGGAGTCCGTAACAGCAATGTTTTGCTAGCCGAACCTTGGGTCTATTCTCGTCTTTTTATCGAAATTTCTCAGTTCGATTAGGTTGTGATGTTCCGATCTTGGCGTCTCTGAGAAAAATCTTTCCAATTATCAGATAAAAAGCATCGCGTATTCTGTTTATTAACTTGCTTATGAACAATGAACATAAACATTGGCCTCGTCAGTGTGTAGGACTTTTCATCACATCACACTGTAATTGTTGGAAGCAACCAGTCGCAAAATTCAACACTTCGGGAATATTCCTAATGGAACTCATGGTGCAATGGCATGCGAACTTCTCTCCCTAGACGTCAGTATGATCTCAATGCATTACTGACGCGTTAGAGCCATTCTAATGCTTTTTTTCTGACACCACTTGAAAAGGAGAAAATAGGTACAATAATACACTCATAACTTTTTACTGGTTAAAGATACGTCGAAATAACATTCACCACTGCATTTCTCTTGAAATTCTAGCCTGATTTGATATGCCATATCACCCCATTCCCATATAAAATTTTGAAATCGAATTTAAGATGGCGGCCATCATCTTCATATGTGCTATAACATTTTCTCCCACCCCTATTACAAACCTACAGTGTTAGTTTTTCGAAACAGTATGTCATTCAACTTTTATTCTGGTGTCTCCACACTTTTGCATCACCTTGTATTGTATAGTATTTTAATATCACGTGAGTTTTACCTATTTAGATATATTACAGCAAATTTTAAAATTATTTTTAATTGTACCTTCATATTTTTACAACTTGACCTACAAAGCATGCCCACTAACATGTTCTTTTTTCGCTCAACAAACATGCATAATGAAGTACAATGCATGCAGTCAGATGTACAATATCTACATATTAATAGTGTTTGTATCAACAGACAGGTATTATTAATGTATCGACTTCGGAGTTTTCACGCTTCTCCTACAACAAAGTATCTGCGCTTGCGCCTCATAACAGCATTCCTCCCCACATGGAATTTACCTTTATTAGAAGAAAGCCAACTCTGTAGTGCTTGCTTTTGTTTATTTATTTCGTAAGAATACCGAATGTATACGCAGCCCATTGTTCGAATCAGCCCATTGTTCGAATCGTTTCGTATGCAATAATGTGCTTTCGACCGTGGTGCGCTTGTAGTTCTATATTTAGATGCCAGGCTGTGTGCCAATCGACGGTTTGAAGCTATACTAATAGATGGCGCACAGATCGATTCTCTATTTTTCCGCGTTTCAGCATTACCAACATACTATTTTGGAGTACAAACTTAGGATTTGCTAACTGCCAGTTACTTTCACATTGAAAATCCCGGTGCAGATTAAGAGTGGCGATTATCTCCAACTGACAGATAGCTAACAGAAAGAATAACTGAACATTGAAAAAACAGCCCTTAGTCAATCACATCTGTAAATGTGGATGATGGACTGATGGAACGGATGGCACAACAAAGGATTTCGCAGTGATCAGAACGCTTCATTTTAATAGTAGCTTTGCTACAACTACAGCTACTCTTCCTAGCTTACCTACAGCTACATTTACCAATAAAGTAGCTCGCTACGCTACTCCTATTCCCTACTTTTCCGCTACTCCTACATAAAAAACTTGAAATAACCATGTGGCAGGTCCTCGAGCTATGAAACATTTAAATTTTAACCTGTAAAAACTTACGAGAATAACGTTGATGCTGATGACTTTTCAACTTTTGCAAGAATTTCCATTTTGTGCTTGCACAATGGCTTGTTTCTGGGAAGAGACAGGTTTCAGAATTATGCAGTCTGCAATATTTGGCACTTCTAAGTTTATAACCATTGATGCAAGGCTATCAGACAGTCCGTTCCTTTTAATTCATGTCCCGACTTTTTCCGACTTCGCTCTGACACTACTTGCTATAAAGGAAGACCTTTGCACCACTACAGATATTGTACTGTTTATGTAGGACATTCTGCAGACTACTGTACATTTTGAAAATTGTCTGAATTTTTTCAAGTGAAGAACAGTTGGTTGACACTCGACAAATAGGAATCCTTTCATTATTGAATGGTTTCTTCGATTACAGTGTCACTAATGTTTCACATTAATTTGCATAAAGGGGAATTTTGTATACTCTTTACATTACATGGTTAAGTGGAAGAGAAGACATTAATGCATTAACTTCGCCATGTAAACAAAGTCGCAAATAAATAAATTATGGAACAAAGATTCCTCAATGACTGCAATGCAAAACCAACCATAAAATTTTTATAAGGGGGGCATTTAGCTCTCCATCTGAACTGCAATGTATACATTCATCCTCATTTTCATGATTAGCGAAAGTTACAGAAAAGCGAGGTACTGAGCACATTTATTGCTGGCACTATTGCTTTACCATTGTAGTGGAGAATGGAACGCTAGTTTTTGCACTGCAAGTTGTGTTTCACACAATAAGTAATGACATTTTGCTGTCTCTTACACCATGGATATCCATGCGGAGGTATTGCAAACGAGGCATGTACAGCGATGCAGCTCAAAAAAAGTAGCTGTCAGGCTGAATATATTCATATATGTCTGTTAGTTATCTGGATATTAGAAATATTCAGGTATTAATATCTATAATGTGCGATACTGAGATATTTATAATCTAGATTATCTGTATTTCCATGTAATAGACTTTAACTTTATGAACCTCCTGCAAAAGTAAGCGTTATTCTCGAATTTTTTTTATGCTGTTGCCACGTTGAAAATTTATGTCAAAATTCTGAGAAGAAATGTAGCTGTAGGAAAATTTTTGCTACAACTACATGAATTTTGTAGCTTAGCTACAGCTACAATTTTCAAAATGTAGTGCGCTACTTCCGACCACTGGGAGTTCGAACATGAGATTCTCTGGTTTTGCCTGGTTTCTTTTCTGACATTTTTTCCAATTGAACTGGCAACTCTGAGCTCTTGAGTGTTATGGAAACCATGGGAAGATTTCACACATTCAATCAGAGCTGCTGTGGAGCTTTCTCGTCATATTTTGAATCACTTTGTCAGCAAGAAGCTCTTAATACGCCATCTTTGCTCTCTGTGTATTTTTCCTTAACACTTTATACTTCCATCTCTGCTGCTGTGTTGTTGTTGTTATTATTATTATTATTAATTAGAACAGGCAGCATGAGTAAACATTACACTTTTTCAAGGTGTTCGGAAACTGTAGGGTAGGGGTTTAAGACTTAAAAAGAAGAAACTAAGGTTTTTCTTAAACAATTATTTTTTAATTGATCATCGAGTATTGTATTTATTTTATACAATGCCATTGTGCTATATTTATTTATTTATTTTATTTATTTATTTATCACCTATAACAGAGTTCTGGCTCCAATTACAATACAAGTACAAAGAGTAAAAAATATCAAAATTACGATTACAACATTACAAGACAATAGAAGAAGAAAAAAAGAGAAAACATAACTACACTAATCATTGCATAAAGAATACCAGCACAAATTTTATACAGAGCATAAATCTAATAAATTATATTTACAGAAGTATAACAAGATACATATCTATATGCAGACATTCATAACTATACACATGTATATACTCATATATAGACACATGTACACCCAACGGCGAAAGAAACAGTAGGCGAATTGTCCATCATCATTTTCATTCGGTCTGACTTACACAGTGTGATGACAGTGAATTGAAATAAAAACGTGAATTAACAGATAACAATGCCTGCTTCCAACCAACATAGTTTCATTCCTTAAAACAACACAGGATGTAGAATAAAAAGGTAATGAAAATAGCGGTGGACAATTAGCTTACCATTATATTTGCCATTGACTGTACATACATACCGACATATTTATACTAACAAACATACTCGTACACAGAAACACACATAATTCTTAGAAGTTGAATTGATTCATAATGTACTTTGAAGGACAGACAGGAACTGCTTGAATGGCATAGTGAAATTCAAGTCTCCACCGTTTCTGACTATTTCATTGTGCTTTATATATAGTATGACCGTTTGAATATTTAATGTACCTTCTATTTACTCTGCGCAAAGAACTCTGAAAGTGACGAAACAACATTGAAAGTTCACGTTTACTGCCTATTTTGATGCCTTTTTTATTTTATAATGCCTATTTAAGTGCCTATTTTTCACAATTTGTACTACCTATTTGCCTGCTCATTTTAAAGTTTTTAGTGACTATAAATTTGCTCCCTAGTTATAACAAAATCACTCGTAACAATTATCACACCATTATATACAGTAATTGTAACCCTTTGTTTTGTCTTCACAGCCTACCAGGCGCTGAGGCTGATGCAAGTTGTGACACGGAAGATTGACGAAGTTTGCCTCCGGTACAGGGACAATGGCAAGATGGCGACGTTGCCACCACCTACCTCAGGCCCTCCTTTCTCTGCGTGCGCCATTAAGAATTCACGCCGCAAAATGGAAGATCGACACGTGATCATCGACGATTTCCATGGGTTATTCAACGTTCAGGTATGATAGTTACATGATGAACAGACTGGTCTCTCACCCCTTGAAAATTGGCACATTTCATTTTAAGTTACAAAAAAAGAAACCTTGCTATTTTAATTGTTAATAACAGAAATAAGGATCAGTTAGTTGTTATTGAAGGAGAATAACTGTGATTTGTCTGATGTGAAAGGTATATGCAGGTTTATTATTTTTCTATGTTTACATACATGTGAATCATTTTATGAATGTACATTATATTGTGAACTTTTTGTATAATATGGTTGAGTGTAAGATAAGGCATGAACCTTAATCTCTGCTATACAAAATAAGAGGTAAATAAATAGATAACCAAATTAAAAACTGTATTAGATCTAAAAGATTGAGTGCAAAATACAGGAACTAATTTGTTTTTATGTTCCACCATTTAAAACATAGATTCAGTAGTTCCAGTTTTTCAAAAAATTAAGAGTTTTATGTGAGATGTCACACAACATGAACTTAATGGTTAAATTTACCACTTACTTCCAAAGCTTTTTTTTAAACAAAATGTGTAAAAGTTTATAACAAAATAGAATGTGAATTTTGGTACACTAACTGCAGAAAATGTAGAAAGTAATGAAAAGCGGTTGTGCTGGTTGTTCACTTATCTGGTGGATCATGTAGAAAAGTCTCCCAAGAATATAATAATATATTTCGAATAATAATAATAATGATAACCATGACAATAATAGTAATGACCCATGCTGCAACAGCCCATGAGGGCTAGGGCCTACCTACCAACTGCCGGCCTCACTCCCACATGCCTCAGCTGAGATGGGTGATCATGCAACCAGTTGCGGGGTGACATGTGGTCACCACGACGAACTCCAGTTGTTGTTGTAGGTTGTTCTAGCCCAAGCATTTTATCCTTTACTCTTCTGTTCATGAACCCTCCGTCATCCGCATCCTCATAGTAGCACAAATGAGTGCCGCCTCATAAAAACAAACTTTATTTAGATGAATTATTGATGCAAATCGATGTTGAATTACACTAGCACTTACTGGAAACCAAACGAAATATATATTTGAGCGCAAACTTGTCCATTTCAGACATTTTTATTAGCTGCTAAAGGTAATAAAGTAAATAAAATGAGAGAAGTGTATCATAGAATTACAAGCGTAGACTCTTGAAGCAAATGCACCAAAATACTATTGTAAAAATAATTAAAACTTTGCCATAATGAACCAAAAAATGAACTCACCATTCACAAAATTTTCAACGTATTTTCAAAAATTTTCAACGTATTTTTCAAAATGAATTGAAATTGTTAGAAAGGAACTATTTCTTCCAAATTCTAAGTAAAAATCTTACTGCCTCGCAGAAAAAGCAATCAAATGCATAAGATACAACTCAAAGAAACTTACAAAATATTTTTAAAATGTTCAAATCTTAATGTTTCTCCTACTTTTACGAGATAAAAGTATAAAAAGACATACTGACTCAAATAAAAAGAACCGAATGTTGTCACTTTTCAATATCGTCATTTTGACAACTCTGATATTTCGTATGGGTGCTGCAATAATTTGCATTCCAAACAACGTACCGTCGTTTTATTCTTCTTATTTCTCTGCCAGATTCATGCCTGGCGTGCTATGATTTAATGTAGGGAACATTCTCTCGCATGGTACTGAGTGCCGCTAAAAGGGGACTGGTCGCTTCAGAGGCATGTGAGCAACTGAAAGAAAGCCAGAAAAATGGTGCGAACACCTCTATGTTTTCATGAGAATAGTGTAGAGAGGTTACCTAGTGCTTTCCCGATCATTATTGCCCTGGTAAGGAAAATAATACAAAATTTTAAAAAAGTGAACGTTAAAAGAAAAAGTGTTTTAGACATTAGGGGAGAGGGGGGGCAAGTGAGACAGGTTGGGCAAGTGCGTCCATGCTAAATTGTAGACATGACAGGAGATGACCCTGCGAGAAGGTAGTTGGTGTCATGTGAGCTGGAGAGCCTGTGTGAAGCAGTTGTATGCTCGCTTGAAAATTGAGGATTTTATACGCATGTATTAATTTTCGGTGTTATCTTCATAAGGATTTATGGTACATATAGATGCCTCCCAATTACATATCACCTCATTTTAACACTTGTATATTTAATGCATAATACATTTCTTTATGAACCTCGTGCTTACATACACTGAATGTAGCATTATTAGACTTGCATGCAGCAGTCGAGTAAATAAAACATGCGGGTGGGGCAAAGCGTCCACCTAGAAGCTTAGATGGTCGCATTTGTCCCAGGTTGATTGATTCATTAGTAGGTAATTTTACATTACTTTACTACTGTTAGGTTAAACTCGACAGCAATGCCTCCATGTGCAACGAGCAGCATGAATGTGAAAGTTTTTGTTCTGGGAGGTTCCCACAATTTTTTTTTGCCAGGGTTAATTTTGTTGTTCCCTCCCCCCTCCCCCCCAAAAAGAAAAGAAATCACATTCTGATTTAGAGTTTCATATCTTGTAATGAAAATCCAATATCATAGTATTCATAGTTGCCGTGATGTTAAAAACATATATCCCTGTGCCTTCATTCAGATATGATTCGAGTCTATGTCCGAAAGACAGGGATAGGGAAGAATGACGTCAGGCGTTGCAAGGAATCGAGGGTGGTAGTCTGTCATTGAGAAAAGCAGCAGTGATGTTCAGTATACATCTCTCATCACAAGAATGAATCGAGGCACTGTTGGAAGGGTACAGTACATGGGAAGGTTTAAAAACCCACATTCACAGCTGAAATGGAAAAGGAGTTTAGTGACCACTTGCTGCCATTGGAAAACTGGACAAGGCAATTTTGTGTGTGATAGTTGTCCATAGAATCAGCTTCTAAAGGGTTATGTGACAGTTTTATTTCCATTGATCTGGACTCCTGATTTAAGTGAATTAGAACGTTTGTCTGGTGAAAGTTATTTGCCAAGTTTCAGTGTTCAATTTCTGTATCTGGCTTGTCTCATTTACCCCACCCAATTTTGATACCCAATGGAGGCATTTGGTGGTTCAGATCCCACTTTCAACTGTAGGCCGCACTATGATGCTAGGAGTCCCGGGTTCGAACCCTGGCCTGGGCGTGGATGTTTGTGAGTGTCCATTCATCAATTTCATCATGTCATCACTCATCCCCATCTTCGCAAATTAGCCAAAAGTGGCACAAAAAGCAAAGTAAATTAAAGCAAAGGGAAAAAAAAATCAACTGTAGGTCCGTCCAGTCTCAATTAGCCTTACTGTGCATAAAGTAGACTTAAAACACCAACTTATACTCAACCCATCATCTCAAATAAAGTGAATTTGGTAGTTCATAATGTGAATGGAGTTGTTTTAACTGCAACCAAAGAATTCTAATTTTGAATTTTCACACACTGTGCATGACTCTTTAAATTGTCTGATTTTCAGGACCCATTCCGAGCCAGCTACTATGCAGTTTTTGATGGCCACGCAGGGCAGGATGCAGCCATGTACAGTGTTGCTCACTTACACCAATTTCTCGCAGAGTCTCCACATTATCCTACAGACCCTGAGAGAGCCATCAGAGATGCCTTCCAGAAAACCGACAATCTCTTTGTAGAGAAGTCCGAAAGAGATGTAAGTTTGACATTCACATAAGTAATTCAGAAACAAAGTTTTTCACAACTATCTTCTTTTTGTTTGTTTGTTTCAAAAAATCATGAAGATGTAGCTACGTAATATTGAATATTGAGTGGAGCGAGCATTTAGAACCTTCGTGTGGATTGTATTCACTGTTGTCTTGATATTTGCAATAGAAAACAAGTTTATGGTAACACAGTTGCACAAATAATGTCAATTTTTTGAAGTTGTGTTTAAAATATCGTTCTGTAGTTCAAACATTCCCTCATTTAAAGAACTTTGGTTCATAACCTCATATGGGTCACAGATACATCTGTCCTTCCATTTTTAGAGCTACAGTTGCACATTCCATACACATACATTTGTCTCATTCTGAGTTGGTGTTTACGTTTGTTAGATTTTCAGTCTCAACAAATCTACATAGTTCATTCCTCTTGTATTTCATGAAGGCAATAACAACCAACAACGGTTTTGTAGGTTACTTCTTTTGTGGATGTCGCAAGAGGGTGTTGAAGCAATCAGTTGCCTCTGCTCCCTGGAAATTGTTTATTTTGAATTGGAAAAATGCAAAAGGTTTATTCTTTTTGTAGTCAATAATGGGATAAAAATTCAGTTAATTAATACAGGGTTATTACAAATGATTGGAGCGGTTTCATGAGTTTGCTCTAGCTATAATATTTGACATATTGCCAGTAATGCCATTTTACAGTAACGTAGAAAAGCTCAAAAAGTTTTCTTCTCTTGCAGGCATATTTCGGATTTCCGTCGGGAGAGCACAGCACTGAGCAGTGAGTAAAGATGGCGACAGGCGCTGGAATTGCTGGAATTTCATGCATATCAGTCTGTCAAGACAGTGCAACGACACTTTAGAACTAAAGTTCAAGAAAGATGCACCGAGTGCATCATCACTATAATCAAGTTTTTCACAAAAAACATCCTCTTCCATCAGTTGTTGCATTCGTGTAGCAAACTCCTTGTGAACCACTTCGTCATGGGGCATGAGGGCTTGTACCAATTGTAAGCGGTAAGGCTTCTGTAGCAATCGTTTCCGTAGGATCTTCCAAGCAGATGGAGTTGGCACTTGGTGCAACTTTCTTGAACTTTGTTCTTAACTGTCGTTGCACTGTTGCCATCTTTACTCACTGCTCAGTGCTTCGCTCTCCCAACAGAAATCCAAAACACGCCTGCAAGAGAAGAAAACTTTTTGAGTTTTTCTGCATTACTGTAAAATTTCATGGCAATATGTCAAATATTATAGCTACAGCAAACTCGTGAAACCGCTCCAATCATTTGTAATAACCCTGATTTTTTGTTTTAAATAATCAAAGTAAATAATTCGTTAGATAAAACAGTTTTGTTTATAATGCAGGAACCAGGTCAGAAATTGCATGTTTTCATTTTCTGCCAGTAAATCTAAAAGAATGGATGATTTAATCTGTTTTCAAAAATTCCGAGGATGAGATTTTTATGTGAGAGGTCCAACATTGTAAACTTGATGACTAAAATTTCTCCATAGCTGTCAAAGACTTCTCTTGCAAGAGGTTTCTAATAGTTAGTAAAAAATACAATAATAATGCATTTTATAATTTCAACTGCTTGAAATTTAAGTAATAAAGAAAACATTTGTGCTCCATAATCATTCAACTGGTGGGTCCCCAAGGATACAGGAATACTAAAGAAAATTATGTAATAATATTTTATTATTATTGGTTGGAACAATAATGATTAAGTGTATTGTTATTATTCGGTCTCGAAAGCCAGTGATCGTGCTCGATGCAGTGACCACACACACAACCCAATGTAAAAGCTGTTTTGGCACGCCCTGCCCCTTAGAGGGCTGTTGCGCCATGGAGTTTATTATTATTATTATTATTATTTCTACTTCAATTTTATGTCACTGACTTGACTCCTCCCCTCCACAAAAATCTCTGGTTGCATCCACATCATCTTTGTAGTAATAAATCTAGATCATTATATTAAGAATACATTATATCATTATTTTTTTTTGCAATATCATTTTGAAATATTACACATAGATTAACAGGGTTAAATTGATGGAGGGCTACAAGGGCTAAGTAGAAAGTAGAATAGGAAAGAGGAAACACTCATCACACACAGGGAAAATTCAAATTTTTGCATCCCCGACCTGCATCTTCAGCTGTAAAAACGAAGCATGAAACTAGTTTTATGCTTTATTTCTACACTGAAGATGCAGCTTGTGGCCATGGAAATTTGATTTTTTAGCTGTGGTGAGTGTTTCCTCTCTCTTGCCTCTTTTACTTGTCCTACCTATGTATGCATATTCTTTCATCCACTCTTGATTAAAAGGGGATGGAAAATATCAAGACTTGCTGCCTGCTATCTTATCTTTGTGCAAATGGTATTAAAGCACCTTCTCCCATATAGGGACCTCCAGAATATCTTTTCTTGTTCCATTCTCAACACGTGACAGGCCGAGTGGGATGATATAAGGGGAAGCAAGCTTCGACCTATCAAGCGCATCACTGGTGCTTGGTGTTCCTCGTCCCATCCCTCATGCCGAGAAGATATGATTTTAGCATGGCTCCAAATCGGACATAGCCCACTCATCGTCACTTGCTGCAAGGATTGGGCCCTCCGTTGTGTACTTGTGACATTGTTTTAAGTGTTCGACACATTCTTCTTGAATGTGCTGATTTTAATTACCTCACACAGGGTTTTAAGCTACCCAATTATGTATCATCCAAGTTGGGTAATGATGCCAGTGTTTTTGCCAATGTTTGTAGATTTTTGAGAAGAGCAGGCCTCTTTCACGGTTTCTGAGGCAGTTTTTAACCAATCCTTACCTTTTCTAATATGTTGTGTTAGTACTATGCAAGTCTATTAAAACTTGCATTTTAAAAGTTTTGCAAGGGAATTTCAAGGTAAGGGTTTGAGACAAGGGGATCTTCCCCATATTTATTGAAGGGTGCAAAATGTCTTAAAGTGCCGACGCACCCAACAATTTTAATAATAGTAACATTGTGTTTGTGTAAATTACAATATCCTCATATAACCACAGATATGGTGATTGAACTAAAGAAACTTACCTTGAGTGAAAATGCAGGAACTCTGTTGGGGAATGTATAGCCTTGAGTGAATTATATCTGCGAGGCCCCTCATAAGGGATTGTTGTATGATGAGAAATGAAAGTGCAAACCATTTTTATATTTTACATAAAAGTTCAGAGTATAGCCAGCTTTATTATTATTATTGTCCAAAGGCATTTCAAGAAGGAACTTATTTAAATGACACTACCTTTCCTAATTTCCATCAGCGTAATTTTGTGTCTTAACTTTGCGGAGCCCAAACATGAACCTCATGTCCCAGAAAGCTAACATAAATACTCTTAATGTGTAAATTTTAATAAACCTGAAAATGTTGGGGTGTGCTCCTACACCACAAGTTACACCTATGCTTATTTCTAAACATAATTTTAGCATTATTTTGTTTTGCATTTGATAACATTATCTCACTTTTCGTTCACAATACAGTACACAGTACAGTTACAATACAGTTTTTCTCAAGCAACATCATCAAAGTGAACTCAGCCACACACACTGCCCACAGATAAGAATAACCACAGAAAATTTTCTTGCAAACAAATTGCACACAAGCAAGGACCATTATTTGTAATAAAATAATTATATGGAGACTTACATGTGTTCTATTTATGCTTGTGGTACATCGATTATGTGTAGGGATCAGATTTGAAGGTGCAGCACGTTTCCAAGAATATGGCTGGTTTCATAGCAACCATTTGAGATATGTATTTTAGGACATGAAATAAGGTAAATTGAACACACTTTGTGTAACCTTTTCATGAGATTAGCACATTTATCCCCTTTCTACCCCCTCTTTGATGCTTCAGCACCTTTTTCTTTCCTTTTCTTTCGTGTTTTGTTAAGAAATTGTACAGAAAAATAAATGATTTTCACTCTTCTTGAGTAGCTACATAAAATCCTACAGTCTCATTATGTAGAGCAGAACGAGAGCTATCAAATGATATAATATAATCATTGCAGCCCCAATACTTCCCAAGATAATGTAGCAAAACCCGCGAGAGAAAACACAAACTTCAACAAAACCCATTTGGCAGAACCACAGTTCTCTATGTGGTCCGCGCGCATTATATTGAATAAGCACTTTTTTTTTTGGCACCTTTTTGAAAACATTTTCAGGACCCTTTTTTCTCTTTCCCGACCATAATTTTGCACCTTAAAATCCTTTCCCCAATTATGTTTATGTAAATTAGTGTAAACATATCTTGTAATAATAGTAGTGAAAACAAGGAGAATTCGAAGAATCCATAATCAAAGCAGTTAAAATGTAATCATTATATTTGAATATTATGTATAATATCTTCACACATGTATATATGCTTGTATGTACCTGGCATGATCCGTACCATGTTGAAATTTTAAAAATATACTGTTTTGTATTGATAACAGTGTTTATCTACATGTCTAACTGTACTATGCTATTAACATGTAAAGGGACTTTTCGCCCACCCTGTATATAAGAACAACCACTGTATAATGATCAACAGAATGAAATAAATCATTATTATATCACATCATATCAAGTCTTCATATTTGTACTGGCCACAGTACTTTGCACATGGGCTAACATTTCAAAATTTTAGTTCTCCACAATACCGTACTCTCATCTTGCAAGGAAAAATGTACACAGGATTTGGGGATGGTTTCAACAATGCCCTAAAATCCAATATTATTTAAGGGAATCGTGCTGATGTTCCAGTGATGGTTTCCCAGTGCCATAAATCTATATTCCAACTAAGTAACTAATTCTGTGGCATTCATAAATTGATACAAATGAATGTATTATTAGGTTTCAACTATTGTGTAGCACTTGTTTTCAGCAAAGTCAATTTTCTAATAGACATGCATGGAAAGCAGAGAACAACGAATGCTTCAGGATAAATTCTAATCTGAACTTATTTCTAGTTTAGAATATAAGCATGGCATTTTGAAATTAGACAGAGATGATCATTAGGGATTATGTAACGTTCTGGCATCTTAAGTAATGCTGGTCGTCGTCACCTTGTAATCAAGGAGTCCCAGGTTTGATACCCGGTGGATGCACATTGTGGTCCAGATCCCACTTTAAACTGTAGGTCCAGTCCCAATTAGCCTTAATGTGCTGTGCAAAAAGTGCACTTAAAAGAACACCAACTTATGTAATGCTGGTAAGTGCATTGAACTATATCTTCTCAAAACTTCCATTTTGTTAAATATGGGGAAAAAGAATGTTAGAGAATGAATCAGTCCTTCAATAATTAACGTACATTGTAGCTTGCTAAATGGTTAAAGAGAAGATCACAAAATAATTCAGACCAAAATAATTACAAACATTTGATTTCTTCTATTGTCTGTGTCCTGCTGTAACATTAAGTATGTTTTTTAAAAATAAAGTATTTATTCACTTTCATTGCCTTTTGTAACGATGCCTTAAGTAAATGAGTATTAAGAGATTGATGTTTTCAAGTATACAGTATTGGCCATATAATTGGACTCATTAGTTGAAAAAATGAAACGCAGATAAACTCACTTTATGTAGAGAGATTCGACAGATTTAATGTTTTGTGATACGCATCGCATTGTTAAACACACTGCATCTACTGTCAGTACTTCGTATGACCACCTTTGGCACATTTTCATCATTGTTTGTGTACAATACCTTTTCACTCTTTTTTTCAAAAATTCAAACACATGGTTTATGAAATTACGCATTGCTCCAAAGATACAAATAAAGAACACCCTTACAACAATCGGAATTAATATTATTTCCTTTGTTATAACAAAAAAGAATAGCATAAATAACACTGTAAACAATGTACGTATTGTTCCAGGTATTTTTGCGAATATGCAAAGAATCCTTCTGCCATCTATTCTTGCGACACAGTAAAAGAAATGATTGTGGGAAACAAGATTATATGGAAGCAGACAAACAGTTTAATCCCATAAAAAGTTATAACAATCGTCAAATATATTTAGTTAGAACACTTTTTAAAACAAGGAAATGCTTCTTTTTAACAATGAGTCCAATAATTTGGCCAATAATGTATGTGTCATTTGTAATGAATATTGAGAATTTGATATCTTTAATATACATATGTTGCAGTTGTAATTCTTAATTTGCGATGTTTTCTTGCCAGAATGTGAAGAGTGGGACAACAGCTGTTTGTGCTCTACTTCAGGAGAAAACTTTGTATGTTGCGTGGCTTGGTGACTCAGAAGCGTTGCTGGTTCGTGATGGACAACCTGTTCATATTGTGACTCCACACAAGCCTGAAAGAGAAGTAAGACTTTCACTCGATTTACTTGTTTTTAGGTCTTTAAATAAAGTAGAGTAATTATGATTTAGTTATTTTAAATGTTGTAGATTAAGGAACAGTTTTAATTTAAAGTTGTACTTCTTTTATTTTCGTCAACAACATTGGTACAGTTGCTTATTTTTTCCAAAATTATCAATATTATTCTACCATAATGATCTATTAACATTATATGATACAGGGTGAGACTATAACTTCATAACTTTTAAAAAATAAATTGCACAAATCGAAAGACCTTTCTCACAAAAGGTGTTTTAAAATGTTTGTGTGTTGCTTAAAATCAAGTTATGTTCTTGAATGTTTTTTTCAAATTTGGATATAACTTTACAGACTCGGAAATAATTTATTTTGTAATTAGTCGGAGAATAACTAATAGATGAGAAATAAAATGTAACTTACATAGTTATAGTTGTTATAGGATTAAGAAAATAGACCTTTGTTATAATTAGCGAACATATACTGTACTGTATTCGAATTTGAATTCATGTAAAAGTATTTCAGAGTAAGAATCTGTGCAGCAAGGAATAACTCGATTCCATTTCCCATGTAAAATTTTAGAGGCACTTTCAGAGTATCGTCCTAGCTGCTCATCACATATGTTTAAAATATCGCACTTCTCGACTTGTCCTGTGGGCTTTCATGAAGTCGTATTTTGATAGTTTGTGCAATTTTTCATTAGTTTTGAAAAAGTTAGTATATTGTGAAGTTACAGACTCACCTGCTGCTTGACAACTTTTAGTGTGACAGTGGAGGCTTGTGGGCTGGGTCTATGGGTGTGCACCGCAGCCTCACGTCCAGAAGAACTGTTATCACCCCATTATTACTTACACCAGGAATTTGCATACTTAAGATGCTTATTCTATTTACAATCCAAATTATGGTCCATGTTTCACTATTATTGAGACTACGGCAGAGTTTTATTTCATGATTTGATTTTATTTATTACAAATTTGAAATACCCTGGCTTTTTTTTTTTTTCATTGATCATTGGAGGGCACAATGTTATTGGGAGTTTTCCATGAGCCTTACATAATTCAGCATTAGACGACCTGACAAAAATCACTTTCAACATACGTAGAAATGCCACTGGTCATTACACTCTCAAAACCCTAATTCACGTACATACAACAAATTCAGTAAATTGAGATTAACATGCAACCAAATTTTCTTCATGCACGATTTGCAATGGACAATAAAATCACCAATGAAACGGTAGGGGTGGCGAAGCTCAGATAAATGGGGGAAGCTGTAAGAGATTACATTAATCCTATGGTAGGGACTTAATATAATGATTAGTTTACTAGTATGTTGTACCTGTTTAGGGAAGATTAGTTTACTAGTATGTTGTACCTGTTTAGGGAAGAAGACAATTTGACACATCTTAGTAACAGTAGCAATATTTATTACAAGATAGAGTATGATATCATGGAGATTGCTGTTCCTATAGTGTTAGTGAGAAAGGAGTTACTTGGAGTAAAGGATTGTAAAGTATACTTAGTAATACGAAGAGAAATCCATCTTCTAACAGCCTGATAGACAGCCTGGAGGTGGCTGGGTGGTCAGCAGTGGCCTCAGGATGTTGAGTTGGTCAGTGCCTCCGGTGAACACATTCTGCGAACACACCCTCTTGTCAGGAACCCAGAGTGTTTGTACTCCTGGTGTATCCTTGTTTGTCGACCTTAGGATCACCTCACACATCACTACAAGTTCAGTTCTTGGCACTCGTTCACACTAGGCTAGCTGGCATGCATTCAGTCACCTGTCATCAGTTGGGTGGCTGCCAACTTCTGATATCTGCCAACTATGCATGTGCCACTCAAGACCTTGGCATGGGACACGCTTTGGCACTAAGTTGTTGCCAAGGCATATGTCCATTTTCCGACCTTGTAAGACATGTCCTTCTTGCGAGCTTCCATACTGCACACGTTGTTAGTCAATAGTGTGATTCAGTTTCTGTTGGCATCGAGCCAACTTCTGGTTGTTGATCAGATGCTCGTTACACCAGTATTTTGTGTAAATGCCATGTTACTATCTTTCCCCATTATAAACGTGTCAATTCACACAACCCAATTTTATTGCTACATGAACATTTCAGTGTAGGTCTCAATTATTTCCATTTTAAATGTACTTATTCAATTTAGTTATTATCATGAGAACGTTTGAAACCTTAATCAAATTCAATTACTTCTGGCCATCAACTTTAGCTTACGGAAATTATCTCAAATCAGTGCCATATGGAAGTTATAGATATTGGCATATGCGGCAAATAATGAATTGAATTGACTGTTGTATGAAATGTATTCAGGATTAAACTTTGATTATTTCATTTCTATTGAACTTCCATGAAAAATTACAATTCAGGCCATCTAAATGACAGAAATTGCTACAACATAATGGGCTTACGTCCAAAGTGCTGACATTTTTCAAGTACCTTGTAGCTTCATGGCATATTTTTCATCATCTTTACAATGTGTTCCCCACCAATGCAGCCAGCCTTGCATCATTGAATACAGTGTCTTCAGTAATGCGAATTCAGACCTCTCCTCCATTATGGTACAATTCTTCGTCACAAAAACAAGTGCACCTGATTCATATATGGGATTCTATCTCTTCTCACAGTTTTATTCACATTCTATCTGGTCCACTAGTGGTACTCATTGTTCCACAGTAGCTGTACCAGCAGGAATAAATACAAATTTTTTTCACCATTTTTCAGGAAATTTAAGGGAATGTACAATTATAAAAGGTTCAACAACTTGAGTGATCATGAAGGTAAGAACGAATCCACTTCGAAAATGGCTGTTTCTTCCTTGAAAAAGCGAAAATATGCTGAAAATGACCAAAAATCTATCAAAATATGCTCTTGTCACATAGAAATAACAAAATGTGCCCTTAAAAAGCACCTTAATTCAATTAGTTTCTTCATAATATGAATATATATATATATATATATATATATATATATATATATATATATATATATATATATATATATATATATATATATATATATATAATGGATAAAAGCAAGGAGGGCCAAAAGGGCTAAGTAAAAATCAAAGAAGGTAAAAGGAAACACTCACCGGACAGTAGAAAAATTCAAAATTTTCGCTAATTTCATAGCATCATCGGTGTGAGAAGAAATAGACGGAACCGGAAGTTGGGGCACTGCAGAGTTGCCAGGTCCCCATCGAAGAAGAAGCGGTGCGTTGAACGAAAAAAACACAGTTTCGTCCCCAGGCTCGTCGTAATCTGTGAGTGTGTAGGATGAGTTGGGCGGGAGGGTGGATGAGGGTTGGGCATTACTGGGTGGCCTTGTTCAGGCCAGGTGGAGTGGTTGCACTCATGGCCGATATATAGGCCCTCTCCCATCTTTTGGCCATGTGATATGGCCATGTGAAAATATGTAAACAAACTAACAAGTGGCCCACTTGACTGTCAGTACCACGGCATGTAAGACGTCTCAGGTGCCTGACAGAACTGCCTTTACGCAGAACAAGTTTTGATAGCAGGTCCACGAGATCGTGTTAGTTCATAGCAAGCAGTCGTAGTGGTAAGAGCGAAGATTATGGTGTTCACAAACATAGAAAAAGCGGACATGATCCTGATTTATGGAGAATGCCGAAAGAATGCCTCAGAAGCCTACCGTGTGTACACAGAGAGATATCCGGACAGACGACAGCCATCTCGACGTCTGTTTGGTAAGTTATTTATTAAATTAAGAGACACTGGAAGTGTAACACCACGAGCACGTGTGCGGAACAAGCCAACTACAAGTTAGGCAGGTGCAACAAATGTTCTCGCCGCTGTTGCTGTGAATCCGCACGTTAGCTCCCGTGAAATTGCCAGGGATGCTGGGATGAGTCAGCGAAGTGTATTGCGCATTCTGCACACACACAAGTTTTACCCATATCATATCTCCCTCCATCAGGAACTTCACGGGAATGATTTTGTGGACCGTGTTCGGTTTTGCACATGGATGTTACGACACGATACACCCGATTTGTCACGTATCCTCTTCACTGACGAGGCAACTTTTACCAATCATGGAAATGTCAACCTAAGGAACATGCACTATTGGTCGGTGACAAATACACATTGGCTTCGCCAAGTGGAACGCCAGCGCCCATGGAGTGTGAACGTGTCGTGTGGTATAGTGGGTGAACATCTCATTGGCCCTTTTTTTATACAAGGGACACTGAATGCTGACCGATACATACAGTTTTTCCAACATGAACTGCCTGTACTATTGGAGGACATACCACTTCAGTCAAGGAGGGAAATGTGGTACCAACATGACGGGTGCAGTGCAAGACGCGCTACAGCATGTGTGGAAAATACATTTCCAAATCGTTGGATTGGACGTGGAGGGCCTGTCAAATGGCCGGCTCGTTCCCCAGATTTGACACCGTTAGACTTTTTCCTGTGGGGAAAGCTGAAGGACATTGTCTACCGGGATGTGCCAACAACTCCAGAGGATATGCAACACCGCATTACTGCGGCCTGTAGGGACATTCCCTACGAGATGCTACATTCTGTGCAACGATCTTTGCGTGGGCGCCTCGTTGCCTGTATCGCAGCTGACGGCCACCACTTTGAACACACACTTTGACAGGTTTTTGCTTCTTACGCAGTGGTTCTTCGACATACTGTCATGGTCATTTTCCTTATGCTGTAACACTGTCAAATACATGGTGCTGACTATGTCTACTGTATTTTTTCTTCCTTTAACACGTTCTGTCTTCATCTTGTCCAATGGCTTCCGACATCTCATACTTGTACATGCCGTGGTACTGACGGTCAAGTGGGCCACTTGTTAGTTTGTTTACATATTTTCACCTGGCCATATCTTCGTTCCTATGTGCAGTAGATGCATGAGACCAACGGCGTTGTGTTTCTCTGCGTGTGCTCTTTTATATTATGCATGTTATTGTATATTGTTCCATTTAAAAAATTATGACTTTGCTCCAGATGCCCCATTTGTCGATATTTTTCGACCCACCCCATACCTCCGATTTACGAGCCCCATTTGATATTATTGTTTCCTGCAAACCTCACATCGCTACTGTTTCTGGTTTCTTCGCTATTTCAGGTGGTACTTTTAGGTGCCTCACGCGGTATATATATATATATATATATATATATATATATATATATATATATATATATATATATATATATATATATATATATATATATATATATATATATATATATATATATATATATATATATATATATATATATATATATATATATAGGAATAGGTTCAGAAATGGTGCCAGAAGGACGGATAAATACAAATTATGAAGGAGACGGTAAACACTTACCACACAAATAGAAATAATTCAATATTTCGCGATCTAAGTCGCATTTTCAAGAAGGAAGATAAAAGATCAACGACACTTTGAGTAGAGGCACAGAATACTGACCGTAGCGTCTCTACGGTCAGTGTTGCCAGAAACAGTTGATAGGAAACACGAAGTACTTTAGCCAGTGTTTACTGTAAGGTGGGTGGGTAGTTTCGGGGAGGAGAGGAAAGAGTTACTGGTTGGCTAGGTTGAGTCCGGGGGGTATAGTGGCGTGCATGCCTGCTATATAGGCCCTTTCCCATCGCCTGCGGAAAGATGTGTCAGAGCGGGGGGGTAAAAGATGGATGATGGCAACACGGAAGCAGTTATTGAAGGTGGTGGTATGGCTGTTGGTGTGGATGGCAACTGTGAAATCTGAGTTTTGGGTGGAGGAACGGTGATTATTTATCCTTAGATTCAAGGGGTGGAGGTTTCACCTAGGTAGAAGTTGCCGCAGATTTGGCAGATGAGGGTGTCAGTATTCTGTGCCTCTACTCAAAGTGTCGTCGATCTTTTATCTTCCTTCTTGAAAATGCGACTTAGATGGCGAAATATTGAATTAT
This sequence comes from Lepisma saccharinum, assembly GCF_977018435.1. Taxonomy (NCBI): domain Eukaryota; kingdom Metazoa; phylum Arthropoda; class Insecta; order Zygentoma; family Lepismatidae; genus Lepisma; species Lepisma saccharinum. Next base: position 95,677,978 of record NC_139235.1, read on the forward strand.
TTCTATTCGTGTGGTAAGTGTTTAATGTCTCCTTCATAATTTGTATATATATAGGGAACACATCACCCTTACCAAAACAAAAAAATTGCTAAGTCATGAAAATACTAGCACTAGTGATGAGGATGAGAGTCTCACAATAATTTAAATCCCCTACTGAAAATTCTGTCTACTGTTTTCAATAGATCTATAGTTGGTTTGAGACACCTATTGTTTTCAGTTGATGAACTGTGCTGCTACTGTCTTATACTGTTTGTAGTAGCCCAACTGTGTCTACTGTTTTCAGTAGCTGAACTGTACTCTTAATGTTTTCAGTAACATAAATGTACAACAAACATTTTTTATTGTATTCAGTATTTTTCTATGTTAAAACAGTACTCTTAGCAGTAATGAAAAATTTCTTATCTATACAACTGGAAATGCAGTAGAAAAATTAATGAAAACACTGAAATATTTGTATGGTATAGCATGTGGAATTTGCAACTTACGAATACTACCAAAAAATCAAATATAGTTAACACATTTTTAAGTGTGTAGCTTCATTGTGGTAAGGCACGTGTATATAAAATTGAAAAACATACTGTTTTATTAATGAATTGACATGTTCTTTTTATATTCACACTAAAGCAGCAAATAATTAGTTTAAACAGAGACCTCGTTATTCAAACTACTAGCTGCTTTAAGGTTGAGTTATTTATTCATTCTGACTTCAGTGGTATTTGTTGAACATTGTACAAAAGACACACTTTCCCAACATGGTCAAATTGACTTATAGTCCACTTGAACGGGAGAGTGAAAAAAAGGCTCTTCTTCTTCTTTCTTCTCCCTCCTTCCTTATCATTTGTTTTGCTCTGTAGTGAGTAAGTAGTCTGTGGAGAATGCTCTCCAAGAAGTTTGTATTGTACCAAGAATGTAGCAATGTACATCGTGTCGCGGTCGGTCGCGTTACACACTAATAAAGTGTTAATTAACTGTTAGCACGTGTTTTTACTCCTTGTAAAACCAAGTTACGGAAATATCTGCGCTGAAGTTCAACAGTATTCATTAGAAAAACATTAGAACTGTACTATTTTTTCAATGCACTTCAAAATCACTGAAAATTTGGTGTCAAAAATTGAACTATCTACTCTTGGAGTCAATAAATGATTTTATACAGAGTGATTCTAAACTCACTATACATTTCTGCATGAACAGGATTTATTGTACAAAATACAATATGTACTGAAACATATATCACAGTACGACTCAAAATCAATATAACTGAACATGACCACCCCTCAAGTCTAGGCGCATATGCCAACAATCCACCACATCCCGAAACACATTCTTCAACATAGCTGGTGTAATCTCAGCAACTGCGGCCATAATGCGTTGTTTCAACGGGGCTATGCTGTCGATCTTCACCTCGTACACCTTAGACTTGATAAACCCTCAAATGAAAAAGTCTAAGGGGGTCAGATCGAGGAGGGACCCAACACCCCATTGCGAGACACGAGCAATCCATCTACTGGTGAAAACTTCGTTTAGGTGATACGAACGATGGTGATAGCAAAACGGGGTGGTGCCCCATCCTGTTGGTGCATAGCAGTGGAATACTACAAGGTAAGCTACCGAAGTACTGCTTCGGTATGCAATTCGAATTTTACGTAATTCCAAGGATACTTAGACGGAGCCCGTGAAGGACTAAAATGCCACAAAGCAGTGGCGTGCGGTGTTTTTATCAAGGCAAGCCTGCCCCTTGATGTACTGTTGTTTATTTAAAAATTATATATTCAGTGCTTCGGCAATGGTCACCACACGCTACTGGTGCATAGTAAGAAGCTTGGTGTGCCCCAATCCACCGTGCTATTAGCCACAGTTGGTAGATGCTGAGATTATGGATACTGAGTCGCCTGGTTGATGCGGTGAGGCTACGTGTGATTGCGTTCTGTTCATACGTCATTCCACACAGACGAGCACAAACAACGTCTGTTCTTTCTTGTACTGTTAGCATTGCTTCACATAACATGCAAAAGATGTATTTTGTCGCAATATCACTAAAATATATAGTGACTTTAGAATCACCCTGTAATATATTGTAGCAAGTATTATGTATTAATGTTCACATTGTTTTTTAAGTACAGTAGCCCAACTGTACACTACATTAGCTGTAAAGCAGATCTACAGTTGCGTTTCAGTGCATTTCATGGTACACAGTAGAAGGCAATTGGAACAGTAGAATTTGTCTAATGTAAAAAAAAAGGTAAAGTGCTTCCCTGTGCATAGCACCACGCCATGAAGGCGTATAGGGGGTGTGGGGGTAATGCCCCACACTTTCTTGATCCGGTCATGAGTGGGGGTGATGTGATCAGCATCACGCCCCTGACCGCCTTTACCCCCCAGGGTTTCCACCAGGTACCCATGTTATTCGACGCTGGGTGGGCGCCGGGGCCGCTTCCATCGTTAGAAAAGTTCCCGGATTTGAACCGGCCGGGGATCGAACCCGGGACCTTTAGCATGGTAGTCAGACGTGTTACCGACTGAGCCACCGCTAATGTAAACAGTAGAATTTGTCTAATGTAAACAGTAGAATTTGTCTAATGTAAACAGTAGAATTTGTCTAATGTAAACAGTAGAATTTGTCTAATGTAAACAGTAGAATTTGTCTAATGTAAACAGTAGAATTTGTCTAATGTAAACAGTAGAAATTTCCAGCAGGGATCCTAATGGATGCATTACAAAGTATCCTCCAATAATTCAAAACATTGCATTATGTTATGCAGCAGTATATTAAAAATAATATTTCTTGGAAGGATGTAGCAATGAATACACAGCCCATTGTAAGGTGATGAAACTCCTCTCCTCACTTTCCAACCCACACTAATTATCTTCAGTATCATCTTTATCCTATGAAATACTTTGTCCAGATCCATAAATAGTATAAACACTTCCTTTCCTTTCTCTAGGTATATTTTGTAACTGTACTACAGGGTCTGTATAAAAAAGTAATGAGACCAAATTCGGGAAAAAATGTATTGAAGATATTGCTACAAATCATTAAAATGCTTCAAAATAGGACCCTTGGGCGTCGACACACTTCTGCCAATGAGTTTTCCACGCTTGGCAGGCACCCTGGAATTCCTTTTCCGGAATGTCCTTCAAGCAGTGCGTCGAAGCTGCTTTGACCTCTGCCACGGTCCCATGGCAGTGTCCTTTGAGAGCTGTCTTCACTCGGGGGAACAGGAAAAAGTCCGCCGGTGCCAGATCGGTACTGTAGGGGGCTGGGGAAACTCTGTGATCCTGTTCCGGGTCAGGTAGTCGTTGACCACACGGTTTTGCCTTTGGTCGTGTGTCAAAACTTTTGGGACGAGCTTGGCACAGATTTTTCTCATCTGCAAATCCTCAGTAATGATGGTGTGCACAGTCATTTTATCAATTCTTACGCGGTCTGCAATCATTCGAACACTTAACCGCCAGTCTGAGTTCAACACATCATGCACACTTTGCACATTGTCCTCGGTTCTGCTCGTGGACGGGTGTCCTGCACGGGGATCGTCTTCCACACTCTAGACAGTCTTTGAAGCACTTGTACCATCTCAAAACAGCAGCTTTTGATAGACTTTCACTCCCGAACACTTGCTGGATCATGGCCAACGTCTCCTTAGCCGATTTTCCAAGTCCCACACCGAATTTAATGGCGTAGCGCTGTTCGATGGCACGTTGCATTTTTAAGCTTCGACCGAGCCTATATACAGGCGACCACTTAAGCCACGATACGAACTGCACGGAAGCTCGTAGGCGACTGACGCTAGGTGCATTTTGAAGCTTACTTCCCCTCCATCGAACCCACCTGGAGCGAGCACGCTGCGACGTACAGTTGCGTCAAAAAAAAATTGGTCTCAGTACTTTTTATACAGGCCCTGTACTCCTAACTCCCTGTCTATTTAATACTTTCAAGATACTTTTCGTCGAGTGCAATATCAGAGGGTCCTGTATTCAATACATTTCTTGGCATTACCTTTCCTTCGAAGAGGAACTAGAACAGTTGTCATGAAGTCGATCGCGTTAATTGCCTTTTTCATAGATTTAATTAGAAATGCATAGTATCTTCTTCATTCACACAGAAACTTGATTGATTTGATTGGGATTTGATCCAATCCTGTTGCCTTTCCATTCTTCAAGGGGGGGGGGGGGGCATTTCCCTCGGTGCTTGCTTGAATTCTTCCCTTAGGATGGGAAGCCCCTTTTCTTCATCAGATACATCTCTTTCATTCTCTATAGGTAAGGTATCTGAATGATTCCTTTTGTCGTATAGTTATTCTACATACTTTTCCCATAAATTCAGTATTCCCAGTTTTTCTGTGATTTACCTTTGTTATCTTCTATCATCCACATTGTTTCCAATTTCTTCTTTGCAAAGCTGGGACTCCCTGATGGTGTAGTGGTAACGTCATTGCCTTGTCGTCAAGCAGTCCTGGGTTTGATACCTGGTGGAGGTGCATAGTGGTTCGGATTCCACTTTAAACTGTAGGTCCAGTCCTGATTAGCCTTTCTGTGCATAATGTGGACTTACAAGGAACCTCAAACCTCTTTGCAAAGTCCACAATATATCAAATCATACCTTACTCTTTTTTTCTAAATGCACGGCCATGAAATTAGGCAGGTGGCAGAAGTTCACCATGTAGCCACGTCGGAGCACAACCCCATGTGTTCGGAGGTTTAAGTGAATGAAATATCTCGTTGTAGAATTGGTCTTTGTGATACAAACTGGCAGTATTTGCTCGAAAGGTCAGGGATGATACAAAGGTGCCCCGGAGAGAGGTCGGTCTGATCCTCGAAGGCAAAGCAGCCCGGTTGACGTTACCACACAGTGCGGGGGAACCAGCAACTTTTGTCCCGCTCTCGCTTTGCTTCTCCCATATGTGGCACAAGCGCAATTCTGTCCAGACACCTATTTTCATGGCCGAGCGTTCAGTTCCTTGATTTCTTGACATTTTCACTTCATCCATTTTTTGCCTTATCAGTTTCTTTTTGTGCCTGTTATTTATTTCCCTGGATTTCCTGCAGTTTTGTCATCTTCCTTCAGTAATTACATTATTCCATTTTCTTCTTTCCTCCATCTTCTGCAGCATATATTTGTGACACTACTGTATTGTTTCTTCTACTGCATCGTACAGAAAGGTTTTTATACCATCTGAAAGCATGTCACTACTCTTGTCTTTTATGTAGTGACTTTCTTCCTAAAGTCTTTTCTTTTCTTTCTGTTCCTTAAGTTTCTCATCACCTGGCCTCTGTCTATCTTCTTCAAACAGATGTTTACTTCATCCACCAGTAGATCATTGCCTGAACCTATATCAGCCCCAGGGTAGGCCCTTGCATTTTTCAGACAATTTCAGGAATCCCTCTTGAACCAAGATATATAGGATATTGTTTATTGTTCTTTGGGGATGCCCATGTGTATTTCCTTGTTCTCTTACGTTGTTGGACTAGTGTATTTCCAACAGTTATCAAGCTCCTTTGACAGAAACTCGCCAAGAGATCACCCCTCTTGTTCCTCTCTCCTAATCCATATCTTCCCTTTGTGTTTCCATCCTTGGCTTCTCCTACAACAACATTCCAGTCGCCCATGTCAATGCTCTTTCTTTCCCCCATTATTTCTTCAATCTTTTCAACTTCTCCACCACTTCTTTTGTTAAACCAATCTGTGGCATGTAACCTTGTACAAACACTAACTTCTTTTTTTTCCCTTGCAGTCTGACCGCTATAATCCTCTCATTTACATAACTCATTTGTGTTACTTTATTTTTCACATGCGGTCCAGTCCAAGTAGCATGTCAACATTGTGGGTTCTTTTACAATCAGCGGCGGCGCCAGGATTATTCTTCTAGGGGTGCGGAAAGAAATGTAGGGGGTGCGATGCTGAAAATAAGGAAAACATGAAACCTTCCATCTGCCACTTCAGGGCAAAACACGAAGTGCACAGCAACTTCGTCTTCGTTAAAATCCCTTCTGCCATACTATCCCCAACAACGAACTGTAAAATTTCTTCGTGAACATTAGGTCTCTTCCTAACAGTTTTTGAAAAAGCCTGAAATGGTACGTTTACTAGACATGTTACGTGGAACAAATACATAGAATGTATTAACAAGAAAACTACCCTTCACGTTACAAGTCACATTAAATACAATTTCCCGAGCACTACCTGGTGATACCTTGAAAGCAGCTGAAATGCTTGCTCCAGTGCGAGGAAGAACAAGCAGATGGAAAATAGACCGTTTATCAACAATGTAAAAAAGAAAAAGAAAAAAATAACTCACATTAAGCTATAGGCGATTATGGATGGGCAGTTGCCCTTCACTTATTGCCACTTTTGCCCCAGCACTATGGTAAACCTTATCTACCAAAGGAAAGCAAACTGTCCTTGCCTCCCAGTTTTGGAACCCAATCGCTGCCACTGGCTATAGTCAATTATCGAAAACTATGAACAGACTACTTGATGAAACAAAAAAATAAAAGAATTCATAACAATGCTGACAAAAGAAAATGAAATGGCTGCTGATCTTTATAGAGGCTGCCGCCAGTACAAGAAAGCAGTGGCGGCTCGTGGTTCAGCATGTTGGTGGTTGCAGCAAATATATATATATAATATATTTATATAACTTTAATGTGTATGTATTTATAATGTAATTATATGTATTTATAGTTTTATATGTGACTGACATGTGACACTTTCGAGGAGTACAATTAATAATCATCATACAAAATTTGAAGTTTCCATTTATTCGGCAGCATGCAGAATTGTGTTTTTTGTGATTACATAAGAAGTACTTTAATGTTCAGATCCCACTTTAAACTGTAGGTCCAGTCCCGATTAGTCTTTCTGTGCATAAAGTGGATTTAAGAAACAACAAATCAAATCAAATTGTTACAAGTTTCAAGCATAATTTAAATTAGGTTAAGATTCTCTCCCAAAATAAAATATTTCTCTTTGCCTAACATGGACATTTTGTCTGTTGCTCTACGGCACAGGACAGTGAGAACTTGGCTGCTGCTCTCTCACGGTGTATGAAAGAATTAGCAATCAAGCTTTTGTTGTTGGTCCGCCCTCTTCTTTCCTCACCCGCCGGGGGGATCCGAGATGGGTCGCCTGACTGTGGTGTGTTGTAAACCCATTGGAACAACCAAGCCGACTGAAGCAGGGGATAGGAAGAACAGCGTTGAACTTTGCTCCAATACTCCTTGCTGTTGAGATCAGGCCGTTGCTCCGTCTGTGCAACGCGTACCTGTGTGTCTACTCGTACACTGTGAAATCTCGCAGGTTGCCTCCTATTTTTTAACAGATCATAATGGAATTTGCTTTATGAAGCAATGAAGGGAAAAATTGTTTGTTTATGTTCAATATATTCAATAGGAAAGCAAATTTAAAATATACTAACAAAAAGTATGAAATTTTGTTGTAAAATATCCGGTCGTTGTGCAACACTGCAACAATATTAGTAACCTGCCCCTGCAGGACAGTATGTATGTCGGCATCTCTTTCAGTGCTTGCCTGTTGCATACAATAATAACGGTCTTACTTCAGTACCTAACATTCAGCGCTCAATATGATGACATGACATAGTATGGGGTAGCGTTTGCAGTTGAACGTAAGGTGTGCTGAAGATGGTGTGGAAGAAAATTAAGGGGTGTGCAAGCACCCCCTTTCTTGACTTACCAGTTAGGCACTTTGTTCCCATCTCACTTCTGATATTCCCATAATATCTACTTTATTTCTTCTCATTTCCACTTCAACACACTCTCAGCAAGAGTATCTGACATTTCATGTTCATATCATCAGCCTACCTTTCTTTTGTATACATAGTTAAGTCTCTAAGTAGGTCACCAACATTTATTAAAAGAATGCTAAGTGATATACTGACTTGAAAACAGTTTTTATTTTTCGACATAATCTCCACCAACATTGAGACATCTTCTCATCACATTATCAGCCTCTCAAAACCTGCTGCATAAAAGTCTTTTGGCTGCTGTTCTACCCACAGTCTTGCCTCACATTCAACATCTTCATCATCCATGAAACGTTTGCTGCCACCATGCGCACACTTTTTGGAAATTCAAACAATTATGCTGTAGGCTAAAACCACAAGAACACCCTATTGCAGTTGCTATGCTGTCTTATCGTCACTCACCTGTCAGCTCGAATCATCACCTCCACTCGTACCATCTTCACGTACAGTTTTTTTAGTATGGTCGGCATTTTTAAACAGCTGCCCATGTGTGCATCTGCTATCTAGCAACTGCTAAGTGAATATCATCAAACTGGATTGTGCTGCCACCTAATGACGCCTTAAGAAACTACTCGCAACTATTTTCAGCTAATTCACATCAGCTTGTGACCTGTTTACTGACTTCCCATCATACTTCTCTTTTTTTCACTATTGACCTGTGTCGCGAGTCCTTCCCAGACATTTGAATGGGGAATAGTTTACATACATAACCTTTTGGCCTGGAAAGACTCCTCATGACAGTTACAGTTTTCTATGGAAGGAAAGTGTGGTAGCTTCCAGTTATTTTTTGCACACCAATCTCTCTTTCACATATTGAAAGATCCAAACAGGAGATGAGGATAATGGATTTGACTGAACTGTACCCTCCGGTCTTCACCAAAATTCACCTTACCAAACTCTTGAGGATCTTGGTACATGTTGAATATCAAGTTTCATCAGGGTTTTTGACCCAAACAATTTCAAGGAATCCCAATTAGCCTTTGCCAGCGGCGTATACTCTGGGTCACCTAGGTAATCGGAGATGACCCAGCTATAATTTTTAAAAAGATGTTTTTTATTTCTTTGCAATATTCTTCCGAACCAATCTTCGATTCACATATTTCTGTGCTCCCAGTGCGCGAATGTTTTCAACCGTTTGCCGCGAAATGTCCGCGAGGCTTTTTCTCCAGCTGGTGGAATCTGGTGACGTCAGGGTGAGATTCCGCCGGCTCCCTTTAAATTCCCTTGACGGGAGGGAGGGAAAGGAAACACTGCTTCTCAGGCGCGGTTATTCCGTGGCAAGGGTAAGCTCCTTCTGGAGGAGAGTCCATCGGTCGCACTCTCCACCCCAGAGTCTTTGCCGTTCCCTTGGCTGGCACCCTCTTCTGCCATTGTTCCCCGATGGCCTTTGTATCGTAGATAGGAGCTGTGTTGTTTACGACAGGAAAATTTCTCTGGAAACAGAATTCTGGGTTCACAAATTACGTACTGAAAAGGAAAGTAGAGAAAATACATCTGAAAATGCGCGAGAACAGGGAAATCTGAATAACATTTGCGAACCTATTCTGTTAATTCTCAATCTCATTTTACGTTTGCTCCTGTCTTCCTGATCTCTGCTATTTCCACAGATATTGTCAAAATAAAAAAAAAGTTTTATATTGAAGATGAAGGTAATTAAATAAATTAAAATTTGAACTTGAAATTCAAAAAATTACACCGACCTCCGTTGCGGAGTGTTAGCACAACTCCCTACGACGCCAGAGCTACAGGGTTCGAATACCGGCCTGGGTGTTCTTGGTAAATGTCCCTTCATCAATTTCATATCATCACTCATAGTGATTAGCCAAAAGTGGCAGAAAAGCGACGTCAAATAACAATTTAATCAATCGATTAATGAAGTAATTAAACTATTTATATGCTTACTTTTTCATTTTTGTATTTTAAAATGCGTGATTACTTTCTTTGTAACCTTCAAAACCAGTGAGAGTACTTCTTTCACAGAAATGAATAATTTTTAAAAGGGAATGCTATCAGAAATAAATTATATATATACGTATACACATATATTAGGTAATTTAAGTTGCTTTTCCCCCCTCTTTAGATTAATAATGATCATAATGATAAAAGATGTTTGAATGTAAAATATATAAACAAAAAACGCAATGATTCCAACTTATAGAACCTCGCTCATCGCAGGGAATATAAAGCTGGGAAAGGGAATTTTTCAGCATCCATAGGGAACTTAATTCTGTGTCAAGCAGGAATGAACCACAATAGAAGATTGGCGCAGGGAATTGAATGCGTGTTGTAGCGATTCGAGAATTTAATATTTGTTTAGCTGTTAGTGGTTAGGTATTCGTGCTAGTTCTGTGTTTACTAAAGTTAAAGGCAATGGATATAATACAATATTTACGTGTGAAAAATATTTGGAACGGGATCTTTTCCGAGAAATTGGAAATAGTTAATGTAGGTAGGCATGGGCGTCCGGAAGGGGGGCAAGGGGGGCCACGGACCCCCTGGAAAATGAATGTTTACCTTAAAATTATATATTTCACACATAGTTTCATTTCAGTCACAGTAATTTATGTTAATGATTATAAATTCGTTGAAGAAACATGATAATTTTAGAGTGAAATAGTGTTTTTTGAGAGGACATCACTATTTTGGAGGAAAATATATGTCCTTTGCCCCCCTGGAAAAAAATTACCTTGCTTGTCCCTCCCTGGAAATAATCCTGCGGACGTCCATGTAGGTAGGCCAGTAGAGTCTCTTGTACCACAGGTCTTGAACTTAAACTTCCGTGTATAAAAAGAAAAATCGGGAATGTACGAGTAACTGGGTACTGGGGTAACGTGAATTTTACACTTCAATTAATATTGAGGGTTTTTATTTCACTACCGCATTCCTTTCATATTCTTTGTTACAGGTTTTTTCTTATAGATTTATTATATTTTCTTATTTTATTATTTGAAATTCTAAACGTAGATTAACTGCAAGTGCAATCACAACAATTATTCGACAGTGGTTGCAACAATAAGGTAAAATTTTTAACACATATATTCATAAATCCTGTATGGATGTTGAGGTATATTTGCATGGAGATTTCAGGAGTGGTGAATGAATCAAGTGTCGGAGATTACCCACTAGTTAAAACCAGCATACGCCACTGGCCTTTGCCCCTCTATTACAAACTTGCAGATGTTCTATTCTTTGTGATTGTGCACATTGCTTGTCTGTCTTGCTGTAATCTAATTACAAATGAAACAAGGAAATAATAATAATGATAATGATAATACAATATTGCAACCTTTCAATTTTGACAATTTAGAATGTGTCAGCCTAGATAATTTTATGATGTTTCATTTTACACGCAGGCTAATAATGTTTTATCCCCGCCAGCAAAGAATGTTTGTAAAATTTCCTTTCAAGAAACCTCTACACTATTCCAAATTCTGAAAAATTACGTATGTTAAGAATTTCTTCTCATTGATTCAAGAGAATCTTCATGGGTTTCCTTTGCTTTCATCTAGACATCTGTAATAATTTTATGACAGTCGAAGCATTTCTATCACAGACATACACAAGACCTGTGTAGGAAACACATCATTCTAAAAATCATTTAGCGTGATGAAAGTTTCATAGTTTCTTTTGTATCAAATTAACATTTTTGGTGATAATAACAAGCAATGTGACAATCAAGTGCATGTACTGTAGAAACAAATGTATGATTTGTAATTATATATATATAGAAATTAAGAAGCTTGTAGTTTTTGCCAGCACTTTTCCAAGTTTGACTGAGTTAATAGCAATCATTGCTTAGTATTATAATGACAAGTGCATCTGATATGTACTGTAACCCATTTCAGATTAGTGTAGATATCAAATATGGGAATGACTTGGGTACATCTTAAGTGCTTTTAAATTACTGAAAATGATGAAATGTAGATCTACAAAGGATTTGTGCTTAGATAATCCAATTTAAAATCAAAATACTCTATGTACAGCAATGGATACGTGTGGGTTGTAGAATCCCATTAACTTTTAACCCTCAGATGCTGAGACTGATTTTCCAGGTATTTGCACTAACCAGGCACGTATCCAGAAATTTCTTTCGGGAGGGGGGACGGGGGCTGATCAACATATTTTTAAGGAGATAGAACGTCACAAGTCTGTGTTTGTTTAAGGCCAGTGGCAGCTTTTTGGTGCCAAAATGGGGGAGGGGGGTGCAAGGAAAGTTTACTTTCTCTTGGTAGACAAGGTCTGGTGCAGAGGCAAAAAAATGGGGAGCAACTGTCCCCTAAATCGAAGCCACCGTTGAAGGCTGCCGTTTTTATCACAATGTGTTCGTCCGTTTCTTTTCAACAGCACAAGACAAAGGAAATCTTCTCGAACACAGCTGGATCACGAAAAACTTAATGGACAGTGAAAACCCTTCCATTCGCAACATATCTACAGTTTCATGATAAAATGCTGGCTCATTTATCTCCAGTGGCGTGCTCAATCATACTCCCTCTTTGGCCTAGTATTCCTAAAAAAAAAATGAAATGGCAAAGGCAGAAAAAGACTGCAAAATGAGGACTGACTACCGAAAAAAGTATGCGTAACCCCTCCTCCCTTTCGAAAATTCCGGGTATGCCAGTAGAGCAATGGCACGATGTGGCAGAGATCCTGGTTTGGGTCCTGGCAGAGCCTGAATTTTCAGCTAAAATGTCTACATGTGCAACATCTTCTTGCTTTCTATTCTCGACATTCATAAAGTTTTCGACTGTCCCTTTGTGGTAGTTAAGTGTTTGAGTGTGTCGAACCCAGTTGGCTTAAATAAAAATGTCAAAGTCCTTTTTATCCCATGAAAGTCTCGGACTGCATACACGAAATTTGCCCCGGGCACAAATAAATCATCACTCAAAACTTTGATTTACAGTTGTTCTGTGCAGCTTATTTAGTTTTTTTAATAAACCCTTCCAATATCCAGTACTGCTGAAATATTCACTTTAGAGACCTTCGATCTCTTCGGCTCATGTCCCGAACTAACACTACACCAGTGGCGGTCCCTCCATGGAACAGAGGGAACAGGCTGTTCCCTCCTACTTATCGCCCATTGAAGCTATTTAAATTATCTGTATTAACATAATAAGAACACTTCTTTCTCCCGAAATCAACATTTCCAAAAGTAACGCCAAAGAAAAACATTCACCGTGACTGGGCGTTTGTTTACTTCACCTACCATCGTCGTTCATCCCTCTACGGCCTGATGCCGAGTATTTCCGACCATGCGCGAAGGTAAACGATCCTCACCACGGAAGCTGAACTCTCTAGCTGTTTCCTGCGAGAGACATAGTGAATTCCTTTTCCTTCAAATTCTTGCTATGTGCTAAAGTTTAATTGCGTCGTAGTGATAGTTTCGAGTGTATTAAGTCCATATTTTCTTAATTTCATTGCAAAATTGCGTCTGTCATTCATAACGAACTGGAAAAATGTTCTATAGTCTAAGCGTCTGCTAAATGCTTTGGCTAAACGCTGCAAAATAGCTTCCGAGGGAACAGCTCGCATCCATCTGTTCCACCAGCCCCAAGCCAAGGCCCAAGATGCACGCAGCGGCAGGACAAGAAAGTGAATGTTGCGAGCGTAGGGTTGCGAATGTTGTATGACGAAAGCTTTTAGTTCATTGAACTTTACAGAAAAGACATCAAACCAATACCTATCTTAACTCATGGCCGTATTTAGAGGGGGGTTTCTAGGGTTCAACCCCCCCCCCCCCCCCCGAAACTTCTGACATGTTGGATTAATGGAAGTTCAGAAACCAAAATCTGTAACAAATTTTCAATTTTTTTTTCGAAGCATCACAAAAATACATGGAGACAAGGTTGAAACGATCGAGCTAGAATTTTCATACATTTGGAATTCTGAAACTTGAGTGAAACAGGATTTATTCTCAGAATCGTAGCCCACCCGCGACCCCTCCATTATCACTTCTCCTGTCATCTTTCCAGTGTAGCTCCTGCGTCACAGGGAATATAGACTGAAGATTCCCTTATGATTGTCCCAAAATTCCCTTTCCAGCTTTTAAATTCCCCGTCCGATAAAGTCGAAAATCCCCGTTGATAGGAGTTCAAACCTAGGATCTCCAGTTTTGTAGCGCATTACGTTCGCGATTGATGTTACAATCCATGCACCAGGCTAAGTTTTTAAAAAGAATAACTGGTTCCACACTTTTCAAAATTCCAAAAAATTAATTTTAAAGTCAAACAAGAAAAGCTTTATGACTAAAATTTCCATCTAACTTTTAAAGCTTTTCTCTTGAAGGTATCTAAAGTTTAATGATGAAGTATAATAATTGTGCATTTCAGTACACAAAACGTAAAAAAAACAAAAAGAAACTTGTGCTGGTTATTCACTCATCTGCTGGATTGAGTAAGCCCCCTCAAGGATATAACAATAATATAATAATTATTATTATTAGTATTATTATTATGGAATAAAATTGTTTTATTATTATGAAATTTTAATTATTATTGTACAATTATTGTTATTATTTCTATTATTCAAATTTCTGGCGACGCCCATGGGAACAATTATGAATGACCCCCCCCCCCCCCCGAAATTTTTTCCTGCCTACGGCCATGTCCTAACTGGATTAAAGACTAAAACGAAAGCATACACAAGGCATTTTCAAACAAGTTACTACAACTCTGTAAAATGATTAACTGGATACTCTTCCAGCGGCAAATTATTGTCGTCCTTGTTTGTTCCCGAGAAGGGAGTTTGGAACAGTTTGGGTTTTGTCACAATTTCTACAAATCTAGCGGACGTCATGAAAAAATTCGGCCATCTGAATGTAATTATTTCATTGAGGACATTTGAATTACAAGAATACTCAACTCTACAAGAAAAAATAATGTCAACGTAATCTACAAATAGAGAGATGAAACAGGATTCGACCAAATCTTTATTTCCTCTGATCACTTATAAATTGCTTTCATTATTTTTTTCTTTGCTGTGCATCAACAATTTTGTTTTTAATGTTTTCTTTACATTATATCATATTCGCTTTAACAATGTTATTGTCATAATTTTAACGTGCTTCATGTATGTCACTTCTGACAATTTGTAACATATGTATCGTACATTTATTTGGTTCATTTCAGTAAGGGTTGAATTTTACTTGGTCTACTGCATTATATTACGACAGGCATGGAAGGTAAGGGGGAGGGTGGGGGGCAAGTGCAGGTCACCTGTTCCCCTGCCTGATTTAGCACCGCACGCCACTGCACTACACTGAGGCTTAGAGAGTTCCACAGTCGTCAATGTCTTTATCTTCGGACACGAACTGGAACTAGAAGTAGACTTCGGTACTTTACAGGAAATTGTGCCACTAGTCCTCTTCATTTTCGAATTACTAACCGATTCGGTTGTACTGATCAACCGGAAAATTGAAGCCGGGTATTTATATCGTCATTATATTCTAGAATGTTCCGCAGATAAAAACCTTTCATTAATATTACCAGTAGTTCGACTCCACCTCCTATTCAAGAACGTTCCCTCTCGCGCTTTCCAAAGAATAAATAATGCAACGAATCGTCATTCGTGGCACTAGCTTTGTTGTGCAGGTTCCAAAAGATGAGAAATCTGTGCGCAATGATTGCGCTCACTGCGACAACAACAACAAAAGCGCAAGAAAAGTTTACATGCAATATTATTAATAAAAGATTTATAGAACATTCTCTGTCTTGCCTCGATAATTGCTCTCCTCAAATTATTGTCAAATTATTCAAGAAGCCAAGAAACTAATTTATCCAGTGTAAACTGAAATATTTCCTGCATGGGGCTTGACCCCCTGAACCTCACCTTGGATATGTGCTATTATCAATAACAGTTATGGAACATTCTCCATCTTGCCTCTATAATTATTTCTCTTCATAGTCACATTATTCAAGAAGCCAAAAATAAAACTGAAAGATTTCCCAGGGGTGGGGCTGGCCCCCTGATCCCCACCTTGGATACGTGCTATTATTGATAACAGGGTTATAGAACATTCTCCGTCTTCAGTAGATGAAATAATTATCTTTCAAAATAACTGAATTCATCAAGAAACACTGGATACTAAAATGTAATATTATGTAAGTGAGTGCTGGTTGTTTTGTCAATTGTGGACTGCTAGTTACACAAAGATAGTGCAATTATAGTTGGCATATTTATAAAACAAATTAAGAATGGATTCTGTGCCTTGCATCATTCTCCCTGTCAAAGTCAATATTGAGCAACAGCTCCTCCAAACATACAGGTGTCAACCTAAAATAAATATTACATTTATCACAAGGCAGGAGGCTTCTATGCACTTAAAAGTAACTAAATATGCACCAGAATTTGGAAATTTAGAATCATATAGTGGGCAAGGTGAACTGGATTTATGAAATTTGTGCAAAAATTTATTTCCAATGCACACAATTATATCCATGAAATAACAAAGTATAAAACACCCCCCAATATTTCCTCAACATTTTTCACAAAAGTCCAATTTTTGGTCAGTTTGACCCTTGCACCCCCCTAAATACACTTTCCCAGGTGGAAACGTTATGGATAAACCCCTTTGTATATGTGTGTGTGTGAGTGATGGAGATGGGAGGAGAAAAATTTACCCATTAACATTCAAATAAATTGAATGCTTATATTATGTTATTTTTCTAGCTAATACATTTTATGTAGAAGTCATCCATTCATTATTATGTGTCGACCAGGCCCGGGCCTAGAACAGCACTTTAGTAGGGGTGCAACAATTGTTTGCTTTAAATTTATAAGGAACACCTAATTCTCGGATTGCCTCTTTTTTCTCTGAACACACGAATAGAATGACTTAATGTAGTTGTATTGTAAATATAAGTTAACGAAGAATATTTCTTAAGAGAGAGAGGCTAGCAGGGCTCGGATCTAGTTTACTAATTTGTTGTTTTAATTACCGACGATGTTGTTTCGAATGTACAGTATTGTGCTGAGCCGTTTCGGCGATTGCGTCAAGAACGTGGAGCCTGCCGCTTGGTTTTGAAAGACAACACCGGCTTGGCTGCGTTCCTTGTTACTACCAGCATTGGCCGCATATCAAAAGCAAGTGATTCACGTTGAATTGTTGAGAATTAAACTGTCGGCACAAGCATTATTAAAGGGGTTTAATAACATTGTACTATTCTACTGTTAGTTGCTCGAGAATATTATTCAAGAAGTAGGTGGTGTGTCGCATCTTGCGTGTGTCAGTGTCCAACGTGCGTTTGTTGGGGTAAGTTTAAAACGTCATTACGCTAATTATGAGTGATCAGTGGGTCACAATACAAAAAGAGAAAATCAGGAAGCATTTCTGAAGAAGGTTCCGAAAATCAGTTCTTTTTTATAGAGAAATGTAATCAGGAAAAAATTGAGGAAAGTACTGTTGATGAGCCCAGTGTGTGTTCTGTCCTATCAACTAAATGAAGTAAAAATAAGAGTCTTCTCTGAAAAACAAGGTAAATGTTAAAATGTAATTTATATATATCATATATGTCATATCGCTTTGTTTCATTTTTCGTGTGTAACTATCATTTAATTAATATTGCATGGGGTTAATAGTAAAAATAGTAATACAGAAAATAATGATTTTTTCATTCTTGATAAACGGTATGGGGGCCGGCAGAGCTTGTTTGGCCTAGGGGTGGCAAAGAGGTAAATCCGGTACTGGTGTCGACAAAATCATTTCATTAATTAAATGTACTTACTGCACTGTACTTATAATTTGAATGTCAGTATTCAGTATTTGTAATGTAATCGTGAAGTTTATGAACAACATGGGCTTCCCTGATGTTGTAGTTATAATCAAGGGGTCCCAGATTCGATACCCAGTTGAGGCTCATGGCACAGTGGTTTGCATCCCACTTTAAAATGTAGGTCAAGTCCCGGTTAACCTTTCTGTACATAAAGTGGACTGAAATCAACAATTCAATCAATCAATTGAATTATGAACAACATCTAGTCCTGCCTCAAAATAAAATCTTGAATAGGCCATTGGCTTGGTTGTCAAACAACTGAGTTTGAGGCGTGGCTTGGACATGAATGTTCTTTGTGAGTGTCTTTTCATCAATTTCGTCTGCTCAATACTCATCCTCATCACCGTGATTTGCCAAAAGTGGCATGACATAAAATAGCAAACATGTAAATACAAATACTGCATTTACTCATGTATAATGCACACTTTTTTCCAAAATTTTTGCTCCCAAAAACTGTGGTGCGTATTATGCACAGAATAATTCAGACAGCCAACATGAAACCATACAGGGTCATTCCATGATTTTGGTACACTTGCATTGGTTTTTCATGTTTACTGAACCCTATCATGTTATATATTGTTGTAAAGCTTAAATCCTGCAGTTTCTGAATATGGCAACAGTATTCCATTAAAGATAACAACACTAATGTGAAATGCAGTTGAAAGAAGTTCATCACAAAATGAAGGAACGTTCTTATTTCTATGGTGCTTTGGATGAAAGAAAACAATAATTAAAATGTATTATTGGCCAATATATGGAGTGTGTAAATTCCTTAATGGAAGAAATCTTGTGCTCCTAACTGCTAGTTTGAAGGTCCTGAATGTGCTCCTATTAGTCACGGAAAAAGTATATATTGTGAAGTTCTTCTAGAAACAGAAAAAAAGGAATGAGCAAAACCACGTATAATAGTTTGGAGGCCATTTCACACGATTTTTCACTTTGTACTTGAATGTTCTGCGAAACCAAGAAAAGGAGTGCATCTGTGGCGGAATTCAAGCATACACCTTCTGTCACATGGGATGCATATCAGCAGTATTTGTTAAGCGAGAAATAATAGAAAATAACTTCTTGGACACTGAAAATCCATAAGGTAATTTTGATCTCGCTTTCTACTATTACAGAATAAATACGGTGGTTAAAGAGTGAAAGTTTTGGGATGCTAAACACCGTGGAGGGAGAGGGAGATGGGGAGGTGGCGTGGGTTGGTGGCTTATTGTTCTTGGTCCACATAGCAATAGGTGACTCATTGAATAGGTGTGATGTTATTCACTCTTGATCAGCATAGCAACAGCTGTACAACCTACAACTAAGGAAACCATTTCTTGAAACTGGATTGTACTGCGCATTATATACAAGATATAATTTTTTGTAAATTTTACCCATCAAAAACCAGGGTGCGCATTATACACGCATGCGCACTATACACACGTAAATACGGTACTTTATGATTACCCATGTGGCTTACCATATGTGTTCATTGGAAATGCTTGTATGGATCCATGCAGTGGTGGCGAGGGGGTCAGTTTTTAGGAAAATTAAACTGGCCTCCCCCCTCCCCAGAGTTTTGGAACCCAATCACCGCCACTTGTTTCATGTCCATTGTAACTCCTCAATTCTTCCATCTCCGTCATAACCTTTACAAAACTTTTGTGACTTTTTCTGAAAGAACTACTTCCCTTTTGTTTGTGAATAAGTTAGGATTTCAGGGAGAACATGTGTTGTCAGTCAGAAACATATTCTATCTATTTTGACACAAGAAATGTGTCTTATGCCTTGTCTTGTCAGAATATATACCATTCACTACATATTTATAAACAGCACAGCAATTATTTTCAGTTCTAGCAGTGCTAGAAGTGGAAAATGTTAGTTGGAGGGAATGTTTGGTCGAGCTTTGGGGGGTTCTCCTATGGTTTAACATGCTAACAATGAAACAGGTGGGGCATGCTTTGTGAAAATTTGGCTACCTCCCCCCTCACCCCTCTCACTTTGATCATTGCCTATTTTATAATAGGTAACATTTCAGTATGTTACAAAATAATGTCTGTCTACTTGCCAGGAAAAGGTTGACTGTCACAGTTATAGTCGTAGAGCAATGAAATAAATTAACGAAAATTCCATAATATATTGTAAAATGTAATAATGTTTGAATTAAAATGAAACTGTAATACCAAATTTGAAGTGAGTCAGCTGTGGTGCATCACCTTGAATGAGTTAAAACAACAATTGTCTGTACTGACTACCACAGCCACCTGGGTGTGTTCAACAATATTCCCTGCCTTCTCCTTACTATGCCCATGATATTTGAGTTTTCGATCAACAAATATTTTTATTTACAATGACTAATGGGGTAACCAGTTATTCCTTCATCTAATAACTAGAATAATAAAAATTGAGACAGCTAAAACATGTACCTTTGTTTAAACCTCAATCCTTCTACAGGGATTCCACCGACATGATCATGGTGTTTTTGGTTTTACAACTTTGAACTGAATGTAAGTCATGCTTAACCATGACCACATCTTTTATTTTAATCTTCCATCCAAGAAGAAGGATTAAGATTGCTTGTAAGATTAGGACTATGAATCAAACATGAGTTCTGACTTCTGTTGGCTTTTATGATGATTAGATAATATGTGGCAAAATATACCACTCGTTTTTAATAATAATCATAATAATAATAATAATTATTATTATTATAATTATTATTATCATCTTCAGTTATAGATTGTTTAGTTTATTTTTAAAGGTGATGGGTAGGGGATTGTTATCCATCCCAGTCCATAACTTTACAGTTCCATTGCAGTCATATCTACCATTCACCACATATTTGTAAACAGCACAGTGATCATTTTCACCGCTGGAAGTAGAAAATGTTAGCTAGAGGAAATTATAATGTGTGAATTTTTAAGTTATGTTTCATCTGGATTTTCGGCAATGACAAACCAGATCCATGGAATCGGCTCTTGATCCAAAATCTAGAACTGGATTCCAGTGGATCCGGATCCGTTTGGCCATCTCTAAATGATGTGTGTGTGAAGATATATATATATATACTATTTTATTTTTCTGTTACAGGATGAGAAGGAACGGATACAGAACATGGGTGGTTGTGTGATGTTTTGGGGAACGTGGCGAGTGAATGGACAGCTGGCAGTCTCCAGAGCCATAGGTAAGTACCTAACTTGATGAAATATATTATATGTAAATTATTTCATGTGTTTTAATGTTTATACACAAATTATGCTTTATATTGTGTGAAAATTCTTATGGAATTTCATTTGCTAGTTATGAAGTGTTGTAGTGTGATAGTTGCAAGATTGTAGGAAAATATTGTAGAAACTGGACTGCAGAACCGAAGTGTCCTTCTTTAAATTCTATAAACAAAAAACTTGTAAGCTGCAAAGAGCTTGAAAATAAGACCAAGATCGTATTTGTAGGACTTCCCAAGGAAATGTTGTTTCACAAAAGTGATAAGAAGCATTTTTTACCGATTTCAAAGGTCTGAAAGGTAAGAACTGTATATGAAAACTTTCTGCTTACACTGTATTTAAATTTCATCACGATTGGACCGCAAGATTTTTTTTATTTAGCTACAGAAATTTCAGAGAGAGCGATCGTTTGGAAAACACGAAAGAAACACATTTTTTTGTTTCCAGGAAGATAAAAATTGGAAAGCATACTCAAAAAAAGTTTTGTTACCATATCTTAACAGAATCAAATTTCCGTGGGATGAAGAAAATGCAAAAATACAGTAAAACCTCGTTAATCCAGCAAGCCCGTTTAGCCAGGCACTGGCACTGCCGGCAGCCCCCTTGACATTTGTATTCTAAATTCTTTGAGGTCAAGAGTGAAAATATAGACAGCATATATTATTTTGTTCACAAGTTCATTTGTTTATCTTGTTTGTGAGCAGAAGTCTAAGTTGCTGCAAGTGTTTAGAAGATTCTCTAGACTTTAGAAAGTTCTTTCATAGGGGAGCTTCTTTATCCTTATGTGTAACTTCTCTGCCTCTATTGCAGCTTCTCGTTTGACAAATATCTGAGACTTTTAACGTCATCATCCACATTTCTTCCACAGCTGCATCAAATGAGAATAGATCCAAAGATTTGGGAACGAAGGGGAGTTTTACTGCTTTGGCCGGGGTACAGTAGGCACTATTATTCTACTATACTATTCTATTATACTACTAAGTGAATATTGTACATTGTATGATATAAATACATGTATCATCGGAAATGCGTAGTATGGAGTGTGTATTAAGGGATGGTGTCAGTAGCAGTCAATTAACACTTCAATAGATGTTTTAGAGGATATAGAAGAAACTGTATTATTGCTTCTAAATTTTTGTTTTGTAATAAAATAATGACCCTCTCCCCCCACACAATTCACCTTCATTTAATACTCTTAAAGTTTTGAAAAATGGACTTGGTTTACAAAGCCTTCCTGATAACCCGTGACCCCCCCCCCCCCCCAGTGGAGATCAATTCTAGATCAATGAAAGTTCGGATGAACTGAAATAACCTAAAAGAATAGTAGAAAGTGCATTAAAACTCCGTTTATAGCAACAAAACACGTTTATTATGGTGTATTTAAAGGGCATAGGCCTAAATACACTATACAGGACAGTCAGTGGTGTGCCCAGGATTTTCGTATACTTTTTCTTGGTAGTCAACCCTCATTTTGTTATATTTTCCTACCTTTGACGTTCTTTTTTTATGAATACTAGTCCAAAAGGGGAGGGTTATAACCCCCACCAACCCCCAACCCCCCTTTGGGCTCCCACTGAGTACAGTACAAAGTCTGCGGGAAACAGAATTTCATCAGTGGTTGACTTCTAGTCTAGCCACATTTAAAACCTTGCATTCTGCTTTTTTTTCTTTTGCGTGTCCGGATTAAACGAAGTCCGGCTTATCGGGGTCCGGATTAACGAGGTTTTACTGTAGTACTAAAATACAGAAATAAGCACGAAAGGACTGGAGAATCGGAATAGGTGACACTTCGAACTACTTTGCCCTTTCGTTCAAGTAGTTCGTGGATGTGGCGCTAGATGGCAGGGGAGTACTCTGGCAGGAAAGCCAACTGTCTTTCATTTCTGTCTTGTTGCAACTCCGAGGGTCATACATAATTAATTCACTGTGAACTTAGTGAGTGCCTACATGTAAATAATTTAGTTTAATGATGGTTTTTCTTCCCTAATTTAATTAGCAATTAAGAATGGCCAGTCCAGATAAAATTTTCCTAGTGTCGGACAATTTTAACCACATTTCACAAATATTTATTTTCATACAATATTGGACTTAGTTGCACATTGGATATTTATTTATTCATCGCGGTGAGTCATCCACTCGCAATTTTGCCACGGAAAGTTTCGGGTTCGATCGTCTGTCCCGGCATGGGTATTCCTCGTAAAGCAATTAAGATTGTTTGCATTTGAATTTAAATAATTTTCTAGTCCCAGTGATTAAATTACAATCATGTGAATAATGAAAAGTAGTTTATGGTTACCCAATGATCATGACAGCTTATACAAAAATAATAATAATGTTTCTGCTCGACCCCAAGTGCTATTTCGTATTTTCAAGGAACGCCCTAGGCGCTCCCTCATGGAGGCACTGCGAATTTTAAAGATAGCACTGTTAATTTTTTGTCTATACGACGGTGTAGAAAGTTTTGCAAACTTGATTCTCTAGGAGGGAGAAATTTTCTTCAAAGGACGATATTTTAAGGAATTAAAAATGAAATTTATTCTACTCGGTTTGCCCCTCGAGAAACATTTCGTGGCAAGAAATCGGTAGAAAGTTTTGGGGCACAAATAAAACAAATGTTACAGCTTTGTAGTCTACGAATCATCTAAAACTTTCTCTAGCTCAATGTTGAACTCATCTCGGAAAGTACCAGGTTTTAGACAAGGCTATATAAAATGACACAAATGCCCTGAAAGGTCACTTTATTCAGGAAAATAAGAAGCGTCTACACTCTACAGCAATCACCCGTCGTGATACAAAGTCATAAATAACTTTGCCATAGAAGTTTCTGTCCTGTGTGTCGAAAAATGTCTGTACCGCGTTCCGCAGTTGGGTTACGTCAGCAATGGCCTCATTGCTAAGATTATTGTCCAGTACCCGAAACAAGTGGTAATCCGTAAGGGAAATGTCAGGGCAATAGGACGGATGGACCAGTCTCTCGTATCCAAGATGAATAATGGTGCATTTCGTTTTTCTTGCCACGTGCGGGCGAGCATTGTCCTGGAGCAGTAACACACCTCTCCTGTTCACCAATGAAGGCTCCTTATTTCGAAGAGCTCGGTGAACTCTTGTTAACCAGCTGGGAATAGAGGTTCCCTATGATGGTGTGCCCAGAAGGAAGGCGCAAGGTCACACAGCAAAAGTTTCTTCTGGTGGAATCATGGTTTTGGGGTGAGAGCAGGTGGGAGGGCGCACCCGGGGTCAGCCGATCGCGAGAACGCTTGGGATTGTTGTACACTACCCGTTTCTCATCACAGGTTAATATTCTGTCCAAAATGGCTCGTTACTATGCCTAGAGAGGAGGGAAAGACAGGCTGTGCAATGGAATTAGGCAAAATGGGATGCGATTGTCCATAGTTCTTCAGATACCAAAGAAATCCGCACAAAGAAACTAAAAATATAATTATTTCTAGTGAAGTTGTAAGCTGACGAAATACGGACTGTAACTCAGAATTGCGAGGAATTCAGGACAAACGTGAAAATTACATTAGCCAACGCGGAACCACCCACACATTAGCATGCAAGACACCCCCTGTTACTCTGAACGCCCAAACAGAGACGCAAATTTCAACGACCCTGGATCCAGACAAGACGGGATGGGGGAGAAGAAATGCGTTTCAACTCTTTAACGACTTGAGCAAACTCCAACTCCAAAGGGGCAACGGAAGAAAGGCTGGGGAGGGGGAGCTGCAGGATAAACAGCGCGGCGGCAATTAAAACGTCGGAAGGTTTGCTCTGCGGAAACGCAGGAATGCTCACTTCCGCCCAGGTACGTTTCTTTCTGCCTGAACGTGTGCCGCATAATGTGTGCCTGGCGCGTGACTTTCAAGAACTTCCTACTTCCACCTTCGGGGGTGCTGGAAACAGGGTGGGGTCTTGGCCGCATAATTCCTCTCCCTTCGAAAAACCGCTCTGATATTACAAATTCTGACGCCTGTTTAAAATTCCTTCTAGAGCATGGGTGTCCAATTAGTATTTTGCCATGCATTGCCTGTATACTTGCGGTTGTCATGTCAAGTCCAGGTGGAGCCTAGTATACCCTCCTGTCAAACCTTTCCCACCAATAGTGTCCGTTTTAGCAACTGAGTTAAGTCCACGTGGAGTAAAGGAGATGTTGCCAATTCAATTTCTTTAGAGATTTCATAACGCGAGCTTGCAGTTTGCTTCCTAGCTTGTGTAATTGTGTTGTTCTATTTTTGTTATACAATGTGGCGACCTTGGGAGTGTAACATCGTCGCAGTTCGTGCTGGATGTCTAAACGCTGCGGGTAAAAGTGACAGCAGGGTTTCCAAGGAAAACAGGTGCTGGCTCGAAACCAGATTTCCTCTCAAGCTGCGTCAAAGATACTGAACTGGCGTTCGAATCAGGACTTCAACTTTAACTATGCGAGGCAGTGGAACTGTTCACTGCCAAACTTTTTCCGGCGGCAGCGCCACCCTAGCCGTATCCTTAGATTCGTTCGTCATTTGTTAAAGGAATCTTTACATTGAAGAGCGATAGGATCTGCTAGTCAAACGTCACTTTGACCAAAGAGTTTCTCGTCCAAATAATAATAAAAATGTGTTTCTCAAACCTCTTAGGTAATGTAGGAAGTCGTAAGTTTCCAAAAATGAAATGTTTGTTAAGCTAAGGTTTATACATTAAAAGTGAAACAGCAGAACAGCTCGAACGGGTTAATAGCTTATGCTTATGCACATAAACTTGACTGTATTTGGGTCGTTCCTAGCCGTCGTGGATTGACAATACAAAAGTTTAGATTCTACACTACGTTGTACATTCTTTTCTGGTTGCGAATATGTGTCACTCAACAGCAGATGTCGAAATTGGACAAACTCGTCAGATAACGCAGAACAAAATGTATTAATTATCGTATGTGCACGATATTATACACTATGCCCTCCCCATTAATTTAATGTTTAACGTATTGAGCACTCCCCCCCATACATTCCTCCCCCTCTTCTTCTTCTTTTTTCCACACTCGAAATTTTAATTCCTGTAAAAAAGAACGCCCAAGAGGTTGCGAGACGTGAAACAGAAAGGAGATGCTTTTTTAAAGAGAATAATTATTTTTTTATATGAATGTATATGTAAACAGGAGAAACATATGTTGAAACGTCTGATAGCATGTAAAAATGAAAGTCAGTTATTAACAATAACCTATTTTGAGTTTCGATGTATTTTCTGTTGTCTTTTTAAAATCCTAGTTTTAAAGCGCTAACTACTCACCTATCATGTTGCAGCGTAATTTCCCAGGTTAAAATCAAATTTAACGTTGAATTCCCCATGTATTTCTATTGAAGATCCGTTTTCTGCGTGAAGGTCAGAACCATCGTGCTGCCACCTACAGTTAGCTTTGCCTTACCAGCCCTATTCCTTGCGAGACAGATTTTATGCCATTAGGTTCCAAAACTATTGGGTGGGGGGGGGGGTTCAAGGACGGTTTACTTTCCCTTGGTATATATGGTTTAGCATAGTGCGGGGGTAAAAGTGGGCAAAAGGGGGGAACTGCCGCCCACGCCAACCCCAATCGCCGCCACTGCACCAGAGTTTGGGCGGCCATGTTTGAGTTTTTGTTTTAAGACCACTTTACGCACAGAAAGGTTAATGGGAACTGGATAGGCCCGTAGCCAGGATTTTATTGGGGGGGGGGGGGTTCATCAGCACAGGCGTCGCCAGAAATATATGTAAATGGGGGCAGGCCACTTACAAAACTTGATTAGTAGAAATAATAGTTATTACTACAGTTATAATTGTCATTTTACAATAATAACTAGGGTAAAGTGTCCATATTTCGGATACTTAATTTCAAATTAGATTTTCAGTACCTAAATGTAAACAAAATAAGCCATAAATGGGTTGATAAACATTGAACATATATTTATTAATGTTTCTGAAAGTTATATTAACATTTATAAGAAATACTTGGTATATTTTATGAAACAAAGAATTGTATGCATATTTTTAGTCTGACAAAAAGGTTGCCTAATGTCGGATAGGGTATTTCCTAATTTCGGATAGGGTTACTAATGAGTATTTGGAAATTGTGCACAATTTCGGATAGTCGAAATTAGGTAACCGTGTAGCATCCGAAATTAGGAAACCCAGTTGGATATTCAATATGGCGATTCTGTGCGTTCCCCCTCTGAAATAATGTGACTGAAACTACGTAATAATGTTTGCTGAATCTCTCAAGATTATACAAAATTTAGACAGAAGTGAGTAAATACTAATCTTCTAGTTGTAGGCCTTAAGTTTGGATGGTGAAATATTACATCAAAACTCCGGAAAAGTCAGAAATATCAGCCACACACTAAAGAAACATTGCTCAAGGTCACGCACAAGGGTGAAACTTTGGGACGAAGTAGCGTGTTAGTTGGCACTATCTGCACTTCGGCGCTGCTGTTCTAAGGTGGAAATTTCTTGGTATCCGAAATTAGGAACGTATCCGAAATTTGGGCACTTGACCCTATTATAAGTTATTAAAAATAAACCAATTTTAATTCCAAATTTATTGCTATTATTATAATTTATTTTTAATATATAAATGGAGATACTTTGATACTCAATCCACCCTATGAGTGAATATCCAACACAACTGTTGTCCATTATTATCTTACATTTTGTACAGTTAGTGTACTGAAATTCATAGTTATTGTATTTTGTTATTAACTTTTACACATTCCGTTAAAAAAAAGGCTTTGAAAGTTAGGGCCAAATTTTACTCATAAAGTTTATATTGTGTGACCTTGTACAAAGAAAACTGTACATTTTGAGAGCTGTGGATTCATTTATTCTTTGGATTAAATGGTAGAAAATAAAAATATAACGTGGTTCCTCTGTAATACAGCACATTTTTTCGATCTAATGGAAATCCCTGCTGGGGAAGTAAAATTAATTACCACTATACACTATTTAAATTAGACATTTGTAGGATTTCAGGGGGCTCCCCCTGGCTACGTGCCTGGAACTTGACCTACAGTTTAAAGTGGTATCCGAACCACTTGGTCCTCCACCAGGTAAGAGCGGCCATGTTCTACAGACGGGCTCAATTTTAGAGGTCAAGAGGGTAGCGATCACAATTTGCCCTCGTGTTGTTTGTTTTAGATGTCTGGATGGTGATCGCTTAAGTTTAGACGTGAAGGATGGTGGCCGATCATCTACCTATGCCGAGAAGGCGCCACTGAAAAGAAAGAAAGGAAAACCTTACAAAAAGTCGTAGCAAAGCCGTGCGCATCCACACGTACTGCAAGCGAACGTCCCAAGGCGGAAATGACGTCAGGTGTGCATGCGAGGGAAATCCACGAGGGTGCAGTGAGGAGGTGGACTTGCGTAGAGCACCGAGGGGGAGAGGGGTGTTAAATCGCACCCGGCTCGGTGTTGTGCAGTGCAGAAGCCCCTTTCAGGATATCATTAACTGGCGGCGGAACTTGGGAGAAGAATATTAATTTTACACAGGGGAGAAACAACTGCGCTTTCTTCTTTCGCGTCACGGCCGACGTCTTCCGTTCTCCCCCCTCAGAACACGTGATCAGCGAAATAGGTAGAGGGCGGAATCAATAAGGACAAGTTTCGGAAGAACTACTGGCGAGGTTTCATTCCTTTTGCGTACGCCAGATGGCGTTATGGTAGGCAAGGGTGTGGCTATAGGGTGCTTTGGAAGCAATCTTATTTACATTATCCTTATTATTATTGCTATTATTATTTTGTTACAGCAAGAAAAGAACACTCTTAAACTAATGGCTGCCCTTACATGTATTTTGAAAATAGTAAACATTAACAAGTTCAGTTTTCTCGTAAATATTGAATTAATTTTTATTTTTAAGTCCACTTTATGCAAAGATAGGCTAATCGGGACTGGGCCTACAGTTTAAAGTAGGATCCGAACCATTGTGCAATGTGCCTCCGCCGGGTGTCGACCCAGGACCTTTTGATTACAAGGTGACGACCTTACCACTACGCCATCTCGTAAAAATTCTACACTTGAAGCAACCTGGTTATTAGAATTGCGTAATTGTTAATAAGCATGTGTCTATGTACAATATTTCAAGCTGAAAACTTTACATGTTTACTTCTAAATCTCAACCACAGTACAAGTAGGTGATGGCATACCTTACTTACATACCGCCGCTTACAAGAAGAACTACCGGTAAATTCAGTGGCGGCGGTTGGGTTCCAACAGTGGGGGGGAGGCAAGAAAAGTTTACTTTTCCTTGTTAGGTAAGGTTTCGCATAGTGCGGGGAGGAGAAATGCCAAAATGTGGGGTGGCAACTGTCCCCTCACGCCGCCACTGGGTAGAATGATGTAAATTGTATGATAACAGTGTAGTAAATAGTATAGAAAACATTTTTTGATAAGGGCCATGAACAGTGCGCGAAAAATCTTCTTCATAGCTAGGCGCCAGCTTTGAAAATCAGACGCCAGGAAACCACCCACCAATTGTGCATACTATAAGAAGCTGAGCCGGCCCCCGGGGCAGAGTGGTTAGCACATCGCGCTACGACGCCAGAGGTTCCGGGTTCGAATCCCGACCTGGGCATGGATGTTTGTGAGTGTTCATTCATCAATTTCATCATTTCATCACTCATCCCCATCTTTGCAAATTAGCCAAAGTGGCACAAGAAGCGAAGTAAAATAAAGCAAAATCAAGCAATCGTTAAGAAGCAGAGCATCACCGTATTCAAAACATCGCTAAATCGTGCGAGAAAGCTGGAAATGGGGGGTTGTGGGACAAAGTGTAAGAAATTGTTACGGATTCTATCCACCTGTTCAAGTGGCTCCGGCGTCCATCCAACGTCGTATAAAGTGGGTAACTGGAGGAAACTCAGGGGGATAAAGGTGGTCAGGGCGTGGTGCTGATCACATCACCCACATCTTCGGCCGTGATCCAGAAAGTGTGGGGTCCTAACATCACAACCCCTATACGCCTACATGGCGTGGTGCATAGCACAGGGGAGCGCTTTACCTTTTCTTTATCTATGAAATATTCACACGTTGACAAAAAATCATTTTCTAACTTACGCTGTACTGCAATTTGAACTTAGAATCTTCAAATTTTCGTACATGCAAACTTAAAAAAAGGTAATATTACAGCAAAAGCTCATAGTCGCCAGGCTAAAATTTTTAGTCGCCATGGCGAACGGAATGTTTCGAGCCATGAAATACTTTTGCTCATCCACATCACATTACTACAAGTTTGTAATAACGTAGTGTGAATGGATAGTAAAGTAAAGTAAAGTGCTCCCCTGTGCTTTGCACCACGCCATGAAGGTGTGTGGGGTTAGGGCCCCACACTTTTTTGATCTCGGCCGAGCTGGGGGTGATGTGATCAGCACCTCGCCCCTGGCCGCCTTTACCCCCTAGAGTTTCCTCCAGGTACACAATTTATACGCGCTGGGTGGGCGCCGGAGCCGCTTGAACATGTTGGAAAAAATCCCGGTTCTCCCCCGCCGGGGATCGAACCCTGTTCTGTCGCATGGTAGTCAGACGCCCTAACGACTGAGCTACCGAGGTGAATGGATAGACGGTAAATTATTTTATACATTCTGGTTTTGCTATTTGCACTGTGTAAAGAAATTTGTCTTGGGCATCATTTCGAATGCCCCTCTAAAACTCTTCACAAACGTCCATCCAGTGTACAGTCATTTTGGTTGTAAATTTATCCTTACATTTCCCTAAATAAGAATGTACTTCCACTTGGGATAGAAATCCCTAGCTGTGGTGCATATCAATAATTGTCTCCTCCATATGCAAACGTAAAGCACGCAGTCAGAATAAATGGTTGTGTGGGCGACTGGAGACGCTGACCATGTCCTCTCGTTTAAATGGAGAAATGTCCCATTGCGGGAGAATAATTTAATGGCCGCCGGACATCCTGCAGCGTCTTTCCCGCGGGATGCAACACCAGGAAAGGAAATCCTGTCTCTGCGAATGGAATCGCGTTGGAAATCGTCTTGTCAGAACGCGGCGGGTTCTTTGAGCTCTCGCGCCAGGATTTGTTGCCTCCCGAGTGTCTCGAATCAACAGACGCAACCCTGTGTGGGCCTGGACTTTTGTTTATATCCACAGGCAGCAAATCCTGCCCTCTTCAAGCGTTTGTAGTCCAGAAACGGCTGGCAATCCTGTTTTGTTTTCCTTTCGGGACCAGTGTTGCCTAGTTCATTGGCATCAAAACTCTTTTTATAGGGTGTTTTCATGCTTTTTTTATGTCATCTACAATCACTGCCGTACACTTATTTTTTTTTTTCGGCGAAGGCCCTTTATTTTAAGGCGAAGAGTGACAATTACGCACCAGGCATGCATTTATTCCAATATCGTCGGAATGAGCAATGCTACTAAAAAGATCTTCGGCAGAAATGAAGAGTATGAATTTCTCCCCATGTGGCAAGTGGAAGCGGTTTCCTAAGTTGATTATTAAGCCTTATACGATTTTTGAAAAATATGATGAATTAGTATTTACCGAATCCCATGTATTGCTTATGGGTAGGGGCATGCATATTTCGTTTTTGACGAAAAAACGAAATTTGAAAAAACACATTGTAGTGTTAATTTTTAATGTTTTTGAAAGGTGTGAGATGCATTTTGTGACCATGTTTTGTCACGAAATAATGCGAAATGAACTGCAAAAAGCGAAATTAACTCTTAAACACGAAATTTAGGGTTTATTCACCGACGCGGCACCTTCTGAGGTCTTAATTATCCTGAGAGTTATGCAATTCCCGGAAAATTGATTAATTCTGCTGTTAATATTGGAGAAACAAAAATTGACTCCTTTACACAGAAATAAACTTAATACTCAGATAACTACATAAATGGGCTATTAGAAGTGAAATGTTAATTCTGTGGAATAAGTGTAGTTTTTAAATCAAATTTAGAATTATATTCACAATTTTAAAACCAAAATGTCATTTTATATAGCATTTTTTATGTGATTATTCACCGCTATAACACCAATATTTTATTTTATTTACCGCTTTTGAACCCGAAATTGACTCAGTTTTTATACCGAAATTTTGCTTTTTTATTTACCAAAAATATGTGCCTCTACTTATGGGACATCAACTTCAACTTCAAGTTACGGCTCATCAAATGGGAGTTTCGACTTTTCCTACTACTATGACATAGTTCAACGTGTCCTTTTTCCGTCCATGTACTTTTCTACGTCATCGGATGTTTGATATTCCCGAGAGAACAAATAAAATAATGGTCCCATAAGCCTAGTGCATTTCTCCTTGCCTCCTACGGCCATCCTGGCAGTGTTGCCAAACCTGATGAGCTAAATTTCACCATTAATATAGCTAAAGAGGACTTTCAAGGAGCTAGATTAACGAAGGCTGCATAAAGTGCCTACTAGGGTTTTAGTTGTCAGAGGGGTGGGGGTGCTGCTATTACCGTTAGCTTTAAAGTGATGGCAATTTATTCTTAGTTTTCACCGCCTAGATTTGGCGGCATCACCCATCTCAATAATCCAATGATGTTAATATAAAATCGAAAATAAAGGGTTCCTGGATAACAAAATTGTCATCTTCATCTTAGCCACAGCGCTATATATAAAAATACATGGGGAGGAAAGAAGAGGTGGGTGACGCAGCCTATAGCTATACGAATATCACGTCACGTGCAAAATGTACACTCATGGCAAAAGTTGGTATTTATGGGCCGGAGCCAGTGGTGGCATCATAGTGGGGCAGAGGGCGGGTGCCACAGTTCACAGTCAAACGAGTGCACGAAAGAGCCAGATCTGGCTCCAAAAGAGCGAAGTTTGCAACAGTGATCAGCAGCTGCCCCAGCGAGAAAGACCTAGGGGAAATTGTCCCACCTCGCCTTAAAGGTGGAGCTGCTTTCAAGAGGGTCGGCATACATAATAAGATATTTCCTATATTTAGAAATTTCCACTTTCAAAAGTGGCAATCGGCGGTCTTTTTAAGGGGGAGAGGGACAATTTTTCCTGGGTCTTTCTCGCTGGCGTAGCTGCCGATCACTGTTGCCAACTTCGCTCTTTTGGAGCCAGGTCTGGCTCTTTCGTGCAGACTCCTTTGGCTGTGAACTGTGGCACCCGCCCTCTGCCCTACCATGATGCCACCACTGGCTCCGGCCCATAAAGACCAACTTTTGCCATGAGTGTACATCTTGCACGTGACGTGATATTATTATATTAGCTGCGTCGCCCCCTTCCCTCTTACCTCCCCAGCTACTTTTATATATTACGCCGTGCATAAGGTGAAGATGAGAATATTGTTATCCGGGAATCCTTTATTTTCGATTTCATATGAGCATCATTGGATTATTGAGATAAGTGATGCCGCCAAATCTAGGCGGTGAAAACTAAGAATAAATTGCCATCACTTTAAAGCTAACGGTAATAGCAGCGCCCCCACCCCTCCGTCACCTAAAATTACCCTAGGAAGCACTTTATGCAGCCTTCGTTAATCTAGTTCCTTGAAAGTCATATTTAGCTCTATTAATGGTGAAAGTTAGCTCTTTTATGCACGTCAGGTTTGGCAACACTACCAGGATGGCCGTGGGAATATCAAACATCCAAATGACGTAGAAGAAAAGTACATGGACGGAAAAGGACACCTGGAGCTATGTTATAGTAGATAGAAAAGTCGAAACTTCCATTTGATTAACCGTAACTTGAAGTTGATTTCCCATAAGGAATACATGGGGATTCCAAAAATACTTATTAATCATATTTTTCAAACATCGTGTCTAGCTTACTAATCAACTTGAAACATGGAGAGAAATTCATACTCTCTCGCATACTAAACCCTTTTTTAAATAGCAGTGCCCAATCCGACGATATTGAAATAAATGCACAACTGGTGCGTAATTGTTCCTCCTCGCCTTAAGGCGGGTTTGCCTTTCCCACTTTGAAAATGTTTAATTTGCTTCATTTTTCTGCCCCTTTTCATTTTCAGAGATAAAATTGTCTGTCTGGTGTTTCATAATTCTCTCCTGGATTTCGGAGGTCGGTTGATGAGAGCATGTCAGTGAAGGGAGTAAATATCCAAGTTTTTAATCCACCTTACAAATGTTCGGTATGTCCTCCCTTGGTGACTCGACAGACGTCAACTCTGCAATCTTACTCGTATGCGGTCCACAGTCTCAGGTGATGGCCCCGTCCTACCTGCTCGTTTCACATCTGTCGAGTCGCCAAGGGAGGACATATAGAACATTTGCAAGGTGGATTAAAAACTTGGATATTTACTCCCTTCACTGACATGCTCTCATCATCCTGGGTGAGTTGGCCTCTCATCAACCGACCTCCGAAATCCCGGAGGGAATTATTAAACACCCTGTAATTCTGGAAGTTTAAGTTCACTGTATGCACAGATAGGCTAATCTGTACTGTACCCACAGTTTAAAGTTTTGATCCGAACCACTATGTGCCTTCATCAAGCATCGAACCCGGGACCTCGTGATTACAAGTCGACGATGCTACCACTACGCCATCAGGGAGACCCTGTCCAACCTCATTTATTATCTACAAAGTCGATCCGACAGACAGTTGGGGATGGTGAAGCTTCAGGACAGGATAGATCAGGCACAGATGAGATGGTTCGGAGGATGGATGCAGAAAGACTACCAGTAAGAGCTTACAATGCACAAGGAGTGGGAATAAGGCCAAGGGGGAGACCAAGATGTCTGTGGAAAGAGCAGATAGTGGAGTGTGTTAGGAGAAGAGGACAAGATTTGAACACCGTGGAAAGAGAGGAATGGTGGAAGACCAGGAAAAAATGGAGAGGCTTGCCAGACGGCGAAGGATGATGATGATGTGTATTCTTTTCTATTCATCTAAAATAGAAATTATTCTCCAACATAACCACTCCGGGGTACGCTTAGAACCGACTGCGAACCACTGCACTGACCCACCATGTATCCTCACTGTCGCTACACACAGACCTAACAATGCATCAAATTAAAGTTGATGCTCCTTGGTGCTTCAATTGACAATAGTTTCTTTGAAGTGATCGTGTCTGCTCTCCTCAATTGGTGCATTTCTCTGTGTATTTTGATGCAGCAAGCACTGTTACTAGAGCCTACGTATATAAGTCAATTGACATACTTTGTGTTCCGTGTGTATAATTATTTGATAGAAGTACAAAAGCACATAATAGTGGTTGTTTTCCTTGAAGAAGACTTATTGAAGCATGGAGAGAAGTGTAGGGAGAGGATCCTTGAATCGGGAATTTAATACACACTATAGCCGCAAGAGAGGTGACGTAAATTGACCAACGCATCTCCTTAGAAGGAGGGCCTTCAGTATGCATGGGATGAGATGAGTAGCCCCTCCCAAGGGAGTTCAGAATGGAGCAGGAGTCTCCACGAGAGGTGTTAAGGGATGTTGTCGAGAAGAGATCTGGACCATCTTTTGGAAATCCAAACGGGAATGAAACTAGTTGTCCTAGACCCTCGTATCGTTACCGATTTTAGTAAGGTGAATAAAAATTTCGTCCAAATCAGAGAAACGTTTGCATCAAGGTTTGCACGTTCTGTTGCCGATATCACCAGCCCCTGCCCATAGGTCTTGGTCATCTTCCCCATGATTCACTCCAAAACATTACGGCTCGATATTCTCTATCACGGCACGGATTTTGGGGGATGTTGCGTGTATTGGGGAGGCTGGACCGTGGTAATTTGAGGAAGACTGCTCTTCGGGGATTCCCTAAATAACAAGGTTTGGCGGCGGCACCAGCTGAGGCAGCGGTGTCGCCGCCCGCCCGCAGGGGGGAAGGGGGGCTTCCTCCTTCAACCTGGGGTAATTGCGTTTATTGGCAAAGTTGCGGGGAGCTGAGAAGGGAGGAAATTGGACCTCGTGCACAATGTTTGGCAGTGTTGGCTTATTTTGGCCAGCCAATCTCCTCCGTCCCTTCCCATCGTGCCTTTCGTTGTTATTGGTCAAGCAGGGACTTGTCGAGGAGTTTCTTGTATACACCAAGCAAGCAAGGTTTTTAGACGGTATCTTCCCTTTGTCTCTCTTTTTCGCACACAGTGATTCGGATCCCACTTTTAAACTATAGGTCCAGTCCCGATTAGCCTGTCTGTGCCTAAAGTGAACTTAAAACAACCCAATCTCAAAAACCCTTGTGTGTTTATTTGTTCGAACTTTACAACTTAATAAGTAAGAAGCTGGTAGAAATGACACGTTTTCAATTGTTATATTTCTCTACGGGTAATTCTGCAGCACAGCCCAGCTGATTAACATACTGCTCACCCACTTCCCCTACTGTGTGGCTCTAGAAGTGCTTCAGAGACAAGGAGTGCATCCAGACACGCCCAACGTTGGAGCAAAGCGAGGTAGCAAGGCAACTGGAGGCATTTGCTACCTGAATGATTGCGAGGTAGCAATCGCTACTTCAGCCAGCAAGGATTGCATGTGATACATGCTGTCAATGTAAGCCCAGTCTAGGTCACTCCACTTTTTGACACCAGGTTTGGCGCAGCTTCCAGTGTCAGACTGGAAATGCCTGCCTGCTGCTTTTAACGTTCATTTGATTAGTTAGCACGTACCTGGTGAGCATACTCCACACTGCTCCAGAATGTAGTGCAAACGGTGCAGGTACAGTGGGATGCATGAGGATTATCGTGCAAATTGTCCATGACTAGTATCATTAATTTTTCTATAACATCGTTGCTGGTGCAGAAGTTGTCAACAGCTTGTTTTGAGTTTTCTTTTAATTCTTGAAGCTTTTGTTGCGTCAAATAAAGTGCACGAAAATGGTGATGGACAATTTGCACGGTAATACTCATGGATCCCACTGTACCAATTACACTAGTTCAAATCTACGAACTAGAAGGCTCAATCACCACGGGTAGGTGCAGCAGTATGAGAAGAAGTGTGCAACGTCATCACCTTGTAATCAAGGTGTCCCAGGTCCGATACCTGGTGGAGGCACATAGTGGTTCGGATCCCACTTGAAACTGTACGTCCAGTTCCGAATAGCCTTACTGTGCATAAAGTGGACTTAAAACACAAAATCAATCAATAAGAAGACGTGGCTTCTGTTAGTCGTCAACGTTTACACAAGTAAGTAAGTAAATACGGTACGTAACATAGCCTAAATGTAATTCTAGTAGTTAGAACTGGGTTATGTGCAATTATTGGAGCTGTGGGAGGTCTAAATCAAACTTCATTACGAAAAAATATAGCTTTTTCATCAATTAACCACATATCATGAATTATCTTCAGAATAACATAATAAACAACGATTTCGTTATGATAAGTAAATATATTTAGCATTTCCTATTTCTATAAAGTATTTTTTTGTTCGTCTTAAAGGGTTTATTATATCAATATATATATTTAATTGCTTTTTCCTACTTATTGTTATAAATTAATGTATATCAATTTTGTTACCTTTCGTAGCCCTCCAGCCTAGTTTGAGGTGTAGTGTGAAAAGCATGGATCGAAAGATGATTGTCAATTATTTTCAGCTGTAGGTACCTGCTACTGAACTCTGCATCCAGGAAATGTCATCAAACACGTTAAAGCCTCGTTTTGCTCAAACGTCGAGTGTTTCTGGAGGCGCTCAGGGTTGACGTTTGGACTTAGTAACACTGCACGGTGAACGTTGCCACATCGTGCACAGGAACAATCTATGCTCGACCTTCTCTCGTATTACCTTTTCCTATGTGGCACCAGCGTACAACTACAGCTCGCTACGACGGCAGGGGTCCCGGGTTCGAATCCTGGCCTGGGCATGGGTGCGCTTTGTGAGTGTCCCTTCATCATATCAACATTCGATCTCGTCTTCCCGATCAGCCTAAGGTGGCTAAAAAGCGAGTAAAATAAACAAAATCAATCAAGTATAATTCTTTGGTCGTTGAAGATTCTGCCAAATGACTAAGAATTCTAAAACGGATCTCCCTCCCAATTTTAGAATATCTGTTTAGTTTTTTTCTAAAGTGAGAGAAGTTTTAGAATAGAAATACAGCTGCCACATTAGTTTTCTCTCCCCTTGGCTCTGCTGAACTGCACTCCATACATCTGCTTTAGTTTTGGTACCTCCTCATCTTCCAACTCTTGAGTTAGCCTTGTGGCAGTGTTGAGTGCGACATTTGAAGTTCCTTTCCCGTCTTGAAAGGTATAAGGAAGCTGCTTCACATAAAAGTCTTCCTCCTTGTACTCAATCTTTTTTTCCCCGTCAAAGAGCCGCGCTTGATCTTCTGGAACAAGCGGCTAGCGGCTTACAGCTTTCCAAAACATCTGTCCAGTTTGACATTCTCCAGCTCCAGAATCTTGCTTTCCTCGAGCGGGTGTAAACGGTGAGTTTTATCGAGCATTGCTGACGTCACATTCCGTACTAGGAGTTGGCTAAGGCGGTTTTCCCATAGGAAGCCATTCGCATGTATACTAATGTTAAGCCGATAATGATTTTATCGTGGCTTTTATTCAATCTTTGGCTAATCGCGACGATGGAGACGAATGATGATTACATATAAATGATGAATGAACGAACACTCACACTGAGATTGTCGAAGAGTGTGGAGAACAAGACGCCTCAACTAACCTCTGGAAACAGTGTATGTAATTGTCTAGTAGTTAAGCAGCAGCCCAACAGATGTCTCTCTCTAAGGCGTTTTCTTTCACGGTTCTACTAATTCTAATAGTGTTTGGGAAGAACGAATGAATGAACTCGCTCCTGCCTGGAAGTTTTCTTTGTTATTGTAAGGCGTATGTTTTGAACCTGGTTTTAAACACCAAAGAATGTAAAACGCAAATTGGCAGTGTTCCGTCCCTGTTGCACAGTTGTCTTTTCGCAGTAGCATCGATCGTGAGCCGATTCTCTCGTAGGCACCATTTTGAATAATAAGGTAACAGCCAATCACATTTAAAATTTAAAAGATGAGGCAGCCTCCCGCGTGTTGCTTGGAAGTACTTTCGCGCTTGACTAGAGGTGGCAGCACTGCATATGTGATACGCTTCTGTATATGGGGTATTCGATGAGTCTTGTTCCCTCCATCGTCTTCGGCATTTATGCTCAAGCTCCGGTTATGAGTGTGTGTTCAAAAGGCCCCTTAAGTGCTACATGTTGCATTTTCCCCTAATGGAAAATCGAAGTGTTAGAGGGAGGGAAAGGTCAGCGTCTAGACGCTCGTGGGGGGAGCGGACAAGGGCCCTGGGTGGAAATGTCGCTTGCAGATGATCTTGAAGGGAGTGGCTTTCCCTCATGTGTAACGCATGGCGCGATCTTCCAGGTCTTGTAGCGGGAAAGAACCTAAAGAGCCTCGCTTGGTATGTTCCATTAACCTTGACTTTTGAACTTGGTTACATCTTGACCTTTTTCGCTTTCATGAGTTCTGAAATCGATTAGCAACTTCAATGATGGCCGTCCATGGTTGCCAGAGTTTCACAAGTTTAATCAATTTAATCGCGGTAATTTGGCACTTACCGGTACTTATCTGATCGGTATGGTTTATTTTAGCTCGCTTTTCTGCCAGTTTGGGCTAATCGCGAAGATTTGTATGAAAATTGAAGTGGTAAGACGAAGTTAATGAAAGGAGAATCGCGAACACATATGGACAGGACACAAGCCACACAGAGTATTATCCTGACCGAGTCCAAACGCCAGAGCATCATTAGTTTGCAACATTGCAGTCCAGTGTGAACTAGGCGGAAGAAAGGTTACCATTTGTGTGCTTACCCCTGTACTAGCCTGATATGCACATGCTAGGGGCCGTACGTGCCAGACATTAACAAACAGAAAATTTTGGCAGAATGCTGCGCAAAAATATCGTTAACATCAGCGAAAATAGTGGATACGGATCGAGAATGGGGAAGGAGGAACTATGTGGATTTCTGTGGGGGCAAAAGAAAGGTCAGGATTGGCCTGGTTCAGACTGTGGGGGTGGACACAAGTTAAACTAAAACTGGAAGACGGGAGCGTAGAATGCCCGCTATGCGGTGAAGACTAGACGAAATTTCACATCAGTGCAAAGAAACAGGGGAGGCAAGACAAAAATATATCAGGGAAATGAATGAAGATAACATTGAGAATATAATGACAAGCGTTATTAGGAGGGAGAGACCGAGAGGGAGGAGGGGCAAATAAGGAATCTGGGAACTTTCCTACACTATGCGTGGGCTACTAAATAAATAAATAAATACATCTGAGAAAATTTAGGAATCACTTAGGTAACATGCAAGTGTAGTGAAAGAACGGAAATGAAAGACCGGGTTTGTGGACTCCCAAGCAGCGTGAATGTGGAAGTAGACTGAGTGGAGGAAGGGTGTAGGAAAATTGCACTAAAAAAATTTCATCCTTGCATGGTATTCACAGCTGTAATGGCTCATACTTAAAAATAAATTCTGTTCTATGAGTCTATTGTATTGTAATATAATTCTTGTAGCCGACTTCTGTGGCGAAGTAACACACTATGAAGCCAGTAATCCTGGGTAAAGAATGGATGTGTAATTATGATTGTGTTTAGAATATTCCACGTCACTTTCTTGCGGACAATCCAGGTCGTGAATGGTAAAAACTCAAGAGGCGCGTTTTAGTGTGTTTTTCAGTATAGGGTGCACGTTTTAGCAATTTCCACATATTTTCCCAAGGAAATCACAGTTTACTCCTGACCAGTGACCAGTTGATAAGCGCCTGACTGCCATGTGAGGGACCCGAGTTCGATTCCTGGGGTTGACGAATTTTTCAGGCCCTCAGGCTCTGGGGTGCGAGTAACGGCCGCTGGAACTTTGTGCTGATCACATCACCTCCATAATGACCGTGAGCGTGTATCGTTTACTTGCGCACACACCCACACACAACTATT
The DNA here is from genome assembly GCF_977018435.1 of Lepisma saccharinum. Taxonomy (NCBI): domain Eukaryota; kingdom Metazoa; phylum Arthropoda; class Insecta; order Zygentoma; family Lepismatidae; genus Lepisma; species Lepisma saccharinum. The sequence continues at coordinate 95,718,521 of NC_139235.1, forward strand.
ATTGGTCGATAGATAATTCCTTTCTACCACTGGGAACAAACTGGAGTTCGGATTCTTGTATCTTTCAGAGTTAAGACAAATGGGGAACTATACCCTGTCCCAGGTATCTGTGGAGCAGACGAATGAGAACAAGTCTCTGCGCAAGTAGTGACGGCCCCACCAATGAACAGCGGGAGGAACGGGATTGCGTAATGAAGGGGGGGAGGCGACTGGAGATACCAGATTTCCCTGCTTCGCATTGGCTTTGCCCACTCAATTTCCCTCCTCCTTCTCTGCCGCTATGCGCGGCCCTGCTCCGCAGTTAGCTGGGACAGGGTATATTTGATGAAGTAGCGGACCACGGTCTAAAAAACGAGGCATCGGCGTCGGTGAGGCTGGATGCTCTGTCCACGCGTCACCCAGTGGAAAGCCGATCGGCAGACATCAGCTTCCAATAAATGCCGAAACTAAATGCTAAACCTGGCCCTCCTAAACTAACCACATAGGCATTATTAGACCTAAGCGGAATTGTTATGTTCAGAGCTTTTAGAATTTAGTGTTAGCGTTTGGTAGAGGCTTGTTCTGGCCCGCACAAGACCGTTGGCCTCACCATGTTGCACCGTGAAGTATAGTTTTCAGTAATTGTACAGATTGCAATCTGAACAAACCTCGACTGAAAACACTATATACATTGATTACAGGCTTTCGCTGTGTTCGTTCGGAGCTGAAAATGAAAGCTGAAACACTTTCTTTTAATGCTTTTCTCTCGTTACACAATATTACATAGAGATGCTCGAAACAAACATCTAAATTATACTATTTACCGACACTGCAAGAACATTGAGTACTACTTTCAGTGTGTTAAAATGTCGGAGTACGAGATAATGTTGTGAAAGTTGGACAACTACTAAAGATGTTTTCATTACATTATGTCAAGGGTAGACCGGTATGCAATATTTATCCGTGCTGCTTGGTTTAGTTTAATTTGAATCCTGTGAATATAGTGGCACCATATAACGAAAAGTGCAAACTTTTCATATCTATCAAATGTGGCAGAACTGTGCCCAATTAATATCTTCACAAAATTATGCACACACATACACATGAATGTAAACTTCCATCTTCTCTCAGGGTGTATGGAACTAAACTGAAAGAATCTGCAGAATATTACATGGTATACAGTTTGGTTATACTCGTAAAAACGTTTCAGTAAAGTGCGTAGTTGAGGAGATGCACGGTGGCCAAAATGATTAGGACATACCATGGGATGATGGTCTGGTAACGCATTTGAACGAAATCGCTCCACGCGTTTCAGTATGGCGAACAAAAAATATGAAAATTATGTTATCCCTCATGTTGCATGCGTTCCAAATTCTGTAATTTTTTTTCAAAGCTGAGACTTTCCTATCATAGAAATACCATGGTATACTGGTCTAGTTATGCAATTGAAAGAAATCTGTCAACGAATTTCAAGATGGCGCACGAAAAATGTGTTCCATATTCTGTAAATTGAGAGGTGTTGAGCTGGTACTTCACACAGCTACATACCTTTGAGTACCCCCACCTAGATTTTTAATTTGGGCAAAACAGATCAACATGTTTTTTTGTTTTTTTTTTTTTTTTTTTTTTTTGAACGTACGCACAAAAAAATGGTATGTTGATACTTCAGGAGGCTATTCACCAGGAATTCCTTGAATTGCGTGAATTATTAGCTCCGGGAATTCGGGGTACATTTTTCTGCGTAGGCGTGAAAAAATTGCAACTTTTTAAAATCCAAATCCCATTGAATTATACATATTTATTAATGCCGTGAGCATTTATTTTTATCGAGGAAGGAAATAGTGTCCTTTGCAGAAAAATATATCTGACGGACGGAAGATCATTGCAAGATATCTTTAAGTTCATTAGATAAATTTGAGTTTGAACTACAATTAAAATTTTTAGTTAATTAATATTGTATATCTTTTAACGTTTGTGACTTGTGTTTGTAGATGTATTTCAAGTATGAATGTGTGAAATGTAAATTTCCCACCTTAAATTACATATTTTAAATATATACACACAGTTTAATCGAATTGCATTAGAATCTTTGGATACATTTAATCGCACAGACCATTTATATTGTTGATATATTTGTGTGTCGGGGGGACTGGAGTACGTAAGGTTGAAATAGAGAAAACATCTGCTTGTACAGTTGAATTTTTGGAGAGTTCGCCTTGAAAACCGGGAGTTATAGTTGAATTTTATCATCCTAGAGGGCTACCCTGTACTCTGAAGAGACGTGTACCCTTGTGATTTTGGGGAGATTTTGCCTGGTTACCGTAGCAACCACTTTGATGTTCACTTGGTCCTCCTTGGGTCGAATTTCTTGGAATCTCTTTCCTTTGACATTGAATTTCGTGAGTTCCTTACCAAGGCATCTAATTAATTGAAAGTGCCAGTGGAACATGATTGGCCTCTTTTGCGCGAAAAACAAACCAACTCTTCCTATCTCGCCCAAGATCTTTCTTATACAGGTCGGTAATTAGCAAAACCCTAAGCTGCATCTTCGGCGTAACGAGCGCCACCGATCGGAGCGCCGATAACTTAACTGCCTGTCATAGCCTTATAGCAAGTAATTAAGGTGATCTGAAAGAGGTATGAAATAATGCGCGTCCAGTGCACCGTGCAGTGCTCATCCACGGCTGACCCATCGGTATGCAAAATTTTAATGAGGGTTCGCGGAAATAATTTGCGTTGTCGTGTCAAACTGCCACGTCCATTGAGGATTCCATTCGTGTTGATGGCTTCAGAGGTCCAGGATGGGTTGGATGGTTTTAGAAACACAAGTACCGGGTGCCTACAATTAAAATTGCCCCACTCACAGCCCTGTGGAACCTGTTCGAAGCAACGGCAGGAGCTTATATTAGAGACTAGCTAGGCTATCGGCGAAACCTGAAGCCTCGAAAGTAAAATACTGAAGAAAAATCAGTTCGAAACCGTGAAGTAACTTGATTTAAAAAAATAGAAAAGAAAAAAGAAAAAAAGATAGTGGCGAATCTGAATTTGGCAACCTCAATTCCTTGGGAGTTGGCAACCTCAATTCCTTGGAGTTGGCAACCTCAATTCCTCGGGGTTGGCAACCTCAATTCCTCGGGGTTGGCAACCTCAATTTCTCGGGGTTGGCAACCTCAATTCCTCGGGGTTGGCAACCTCAATTCCTCGGGGTTGGCAACCTCAATTCCTCGGGGTTGGCAACCTCAATTCCTCGGGGTTGGCAACCTCAATTCCTCGGGGTTGGCAACCTCAATTCCTCGGGGGTTGGCAACCTCAATTCCTCGGGGTTGGCAACCTCAATTCCTTGGAGTTGGCAACCTCAAATCTTAGAAGTTGGTAACCTGACTACCGTTGTGATGGCATCGTGACTTCTTTGAAGATGTCAAGAATGAGCCTAGTTTTCTCCCTTCATCCATAGCCTACGACGACTGCGTCGTCGCCTTGTAATCAAGGTGTCCCGGGTTCGATTCCCGGTGGAGGCTCATAGTGGTTCGGATTCCACTTTAAACTGTAGGTCCAGTCCCGATTAGCCTTACTGTGCATAAAGTGGACTTAAAACACCAACTCAATCATAGCCTACGACCAGGTATAGGTATATAGTGAGTTAGTCCAAGTCTTTGAGTCAGGATACGCCACTGAGCAACGGGTTGGCTGAAACTTGGCACAGAGTCTATGGAGACCATAGGGAAGCGAATGCTTACGAAATAAAAAAATAGTTCAAATTTTCACCACCAGGTTGAAATGTGGCGGTGAAATCTGGTGCACAGTCATCATTGTGAAATTTCTGAGCCTACGAAAGAACGTGTAGGATATATTTTGCAGAGGAATTACATGTTAGAAAGTATGGTATGGCATCCGAGTGTCCCGAATCCTGCTGATTTCGAATCTGAATTTTCAAACATCTGGAGCCGTCCGCCCCCGAGTAGTAAGAGAAGATATTTATACTGATCCACAGCCATATTTGAACCTCTGACCTGACACCAGTGGCGCTAGTGTCGCATGGTTGGAAGGTTGTACAGGGTGAAGCAGAAGTCCAGCACCACCCTTACAATTTGAAAACGGCTTGACGGAGGACGATGAAACTTCAGATATGGGATTAGGGGGGGGAGGCACACCAGATGAGGCTAGTATGCATCATGGCGGCCATCTTGGAATCACCTCCAGATTTTTAAATGGGAAGGGGGTCATGTGGCACATCATGTGTTCTTTCTCGGAAATAAGAATATACAGTTACTCTTCCCTTAACTTTATTTAACTTTATTTGGAGAGGATATTTTGACAGTTGAAGTTCATGTTTGGCGTAATGTAATGAGTTGTTATATTATTATTGAAAATCTGGAGGAAATTCCAAGATGGCCGCCATGATGCATCTATCATGCTCTCCACCCCCCCCCCCCCCCAATTATCCATATCCGAAGTTTCATCGTCCTCCGTCAAGCAGTTTTCAAATTAAGAGAGTGGTCTAAACTTTTGCCTCACCCATGGACGTCCGCAGAGTTTTTTCAAGGGAGAGGCAAGGAAGGTATTTTTCTTCGGAGGGTTTGGGGGAAACTAGACATATTTTCCCCAATAATAGTGTTGTTCCCTCAACAAACATTGCTTAAATTTGAATTATCATATTCATGCAATAATTAACAGATATTATTGTGGCTGAAATTTTATATGTGTGAAATATATATTTTTTGGTTGAGTTTTTGCCCCCCATTCCGGACGCCCATGGCCTTACCCTGTAGTTCTCATATTTTCATAGGTCACAGATATTTTGCTTCTAAAGTGATATTTTATTTGCTCAAGTGCAGATGTCTACTATTAAAGGCACTTTTATACTAATTTCCACAGCATAAAAATGAATGACAAATCAGCTAAAACAACACAAAAAGTACACCTTAAGATAGCTAGATCCAGCTATTGTTGCAATGACGCGCGTCTAATTCATATAGGGTTATTACGAAATAATAAACAATGAATGAATCCTAATCATTATAGATATAGTCACTTACTTTCATTGTTTCGTGAGAAATGACTGTTAAGTTTGTATCAGCAAATTACAAAGGTTACACGTGTGCTGCATCTTGTGTCACACGAAGAGACATGTTGCTCGATATTTATTTCAACAAATGTTTCGTCACTGCTTTTAAAGCACTTTACAGAACATGGGGTTCAAATCAGATCAGTGAAGCTTGGCAGTCTATAAGTAGGTCAATATCTCATTGTTCCTACGAGTAGATGCTTTATACATGACATTTTCATTTATATTTCCTATGTTAGTTTGTACGGAAGAACCAGCACGGCTGATCACTTTCTTCTGTCCATTGGCTGAGAAGGTCAGTAACGTCATATCTGTCTGATGCATATTTCACCATTACTATTCGAAGAAAATTTATTGCTTAACCTTGAATCTACACTTATATAGCGTATACTTATTTTTTTAAAATATGGAGACTAAATTGCAAAAAGCCATTAGATCAAAACATAATTTGTGTATTAAATTGTTCTAACGTTTCCGTGAGACAGTCGTTATATTTTATAAGTTCGCGCGTTTTCCTCGTCTTTGTTTTGCAGGATGGATTGGATGTTTCGCGTATTCCACTTTCCTTGCGGATTTTCCGAACCTTTCCATATGAAACTACAAGCAGGGTTGTTAAAGGTCCAGGAATTTTAAATAAATCCAATTCCGGTCCAGGAGAGAAAATCAGCAAGCGTAAATGGGTTCTGGACCGTAAGGAACCTTTTTATCTGTTAAGTTTTTCAATTCGGTTCAGGAACCTTTTTTTCCCCCGATCAATTTAAAAACGGTCCAGGAAACTTATTTCTGAATGAATTTAAATACGGTCCAGGATTTTTTTTTGAATGAATTTAAATATGGTTCAGGAACATTTTTTCCGGATGAATTTGAATACGGTCCAGAATCAGTTTAAATAGGGTCCAAGTTCCGTTTTGGAATTAAACAATACGCAACTTGAATCGAATACGGACCTGACGATAAACAATTATCCACTTGTGAGCGTGAAAGACACTAATCTCGAGAATTTAATTACAAGGCCGAAATGGCCGAAACGCAAGCGCTGCAGTCACGTTACCCCTCCCCATGCAGTCCCATTCTATCGCGCGCGTCCCTTCCCTTGGTTGTAGCAACACTGGCCGTCCCTTTTGTGATATATCGACGGCTCCTATTGACTGTGGTTCCTGGATCGGATGCCGGAGCAACACGTGACGGGTTTGTTTGAGCTCAATGTGACGCCACACTAATATAGTCCATTGCGTTATGTACATGTACAGTAACTCTTCGACAAGGGAGTTTTTGAACTTGGCCCACGAGATAACAGTCATCATATTTCCTGCGATACGGTTTCTACAACCGCAGTGTGACATTCCAGTGTAAACGTACTCTCGGACATTTTTAGAAGGCAACTTTTAATCGGTCAATCCTGGTCTACGAATTGCAAATAAATTCAGTCCCTGACTGGGAGAGAAAATCAGCAAACGTAAATGAGTTCTAGACCTTTTCATATTTAAAGCATTTCAATTCAGTCCAGGAACCTTTTTTCAGGATCAATTAAGATACGGTCCAGGAACCTTTTTTCAATGAAGCAATACGCAACTTGGACCGAATTGAAATTGTGCGAGAAAAAAGGTTCCGGTCCTGCAGCGGAACCCATTAGAATTTATTGGTTCCTGCACCTTTAACAACCCTGACTTCAAGTCGCAAGTAAAGAATGATGACCCTACCTGGTAGCCATATCTTGTTAAGGCTATGCATTTGCTGGTTCTGTCGGCTAAGCCGTGTATGTAATGTGTATATAATGTTGCAAATAGTGCCTCAGGATGGCATACTTCGCCTTATATAACAATTTAAGTCCTTGGCGCCCAACCCTCTGAAGCCTACTGCTTCTCAAGCTGAAACGTGGTCCCATTGCCGCTGTTTTTCTGACTTTCGAAACCGGACCCACTAGTTCTTTTGAAGTATCTCTATTGTCCTCAGGATGCTGGGTCAACACCGCTGGGATTCCATCGGGAATTGAACCCAGGACTTCTCGCACCAAAGGCGAGAGCGCTAACCGTGTGACCGTGCGGGAGCCCATCTTTATATACGAGGTTAAGTCATAAGTCATGGCACGAACAGGGGACCACACGAAAAATCTAAGATATACGTTTGAAAGTGCATGGAATGTACCTTTCGAATGAAGCCACCAGATGAAGTCTGGATGCAGGAGACTCTCGTAGGGAAGAGGCAGGACATTGGACAATATAGTGTTTTATTATGGCATGAACAACAAATACACAAGACTACACTGTTTAACAACCTTCAAAGTATTCACCCAGGTTATCCACTGTCCGTTGCCAGCGATGGGGCAGGCGCTTAATACCATCCGCTGCATGTGGAGCACTAACGTGTGCCACCTCTCTCCGAAATACTGTTACGACCTATTCTTTGTTGGCAAACCGTTTCCCACGCAATGGCTTCTTCACTTTGGGGATGAGATCATAGTCACATGGACTTAGATCAGGAGAATAAGGTGGGTGTGGAAGAACATCCTATCCCCACCGCTGTAAGCGACGCCTAACAATGTCAGCCGTGTGAGCTGTCGCGTTATCGTGTAGGATAATTTTCGAACGCTGTCACTCACCGATTGAACTTGCGTGCATGCTTACTACTCCGCCGTTGTTCACATACACCATCTGGTGGCTTCTTTCGAAAGTACATTCCATACACTTTCAAACGTATATGTTAGATTTTTCGTGTTGTCTCCTGTTCGCGAGAAAAAAAATAGTTGCCATGACTTATGACTTAACCCCAATTTAAGTCCATGGCGCTCAACCATCTGAAGCCCACTGCTTCTCAAGCTGACGCGTGGTCCCATTTCCGTAAGTAACGCAAAAAAAAAAAAAAAAAAACTATTGGCCCTCCGAGGCCCCTCCCCAACTGCAATTTTTGGATCCGCCCTTGGACACGCTCGAGGCAAGATTTCTTTTCGGTATATATATATATATATATATACATACATACAAACATACATATACACACGCACGCACGCACACACAGGGTGTCATTAAAAGGTCCGTAAGTAACGGAAACAAAAAAAAAAATAACTATTGGCCTTCCGAGGCCCCTCGCAACTGCAATTTCTGGATCCGCCCTTGGACACGCGTGAGGCAAGATTTCGTTTCGTTCCCTTCTGCCACAGTTTCCACCACGTCCATTTGCATGCGTTATTTGTTTCTCCACAGCTTTTGGAATCGGTTTTCTTCCCGTGGGTCAGTGAACGCGTTCCTCGCTTCACATGATTCATAGTTTGTCATTTTTCGCAGAATATGTGCTCCTTGTAACACTGGCTCACACCGTTTCACGATAGGAAAAAACTTTACAGATGCGATCAAATGTTGTGTTTGGTTGCCAGCATACAGGTGACAAAACCTTTTTTTTTTAATATTCGTACCGCCGAAACGACGCACCAATGACAAAAATGGTACCTAGACAGATTGTTTGTTTTGATGTCCTCTATACGTTTCCGTTGTCCGCTGGGCCATTTTAATAACACACTGTGTATATATAAAACATTACCACTGTATATACGACCAACCTAAACAACGTCCTGTACAATAACTCCATTTTTTACACCATGCAATAACCGTAACTCCAACCTGTTCCTTTTCCTCTTACAACAAGAGAACACTTACCGCGAATCCCACAAAGCGATTGTTTTGACTACACAATATCGACAGGTCATGAACGCGATCGAAGGCCATCGGCCATGTAATTGACCGCACGCGGCTTGTACTTCATCATGAAAGAGTGTCAATTTCTTTTACTTCGTTTCCAACACTTGGGAGTCCTTGGTAGGTGCCCATTCTGTTAATTGCAGGATACCGTGAGGTCAAGATGTTATCATGGTCACTCGGGCAAGGTTGGAGAAAGTTGGCGAGTTCCTAATAATTTAAGAGGAAACCGTATGTGCTATTTAGTTTGTTTTTTAAAATATATTTCTTTGCTGGAGTGGTTGATAAAAGGGAAATTATTGTTCCTGTGACGAAACATCAATCTCCTACATAATGTTATTGAAAAACCCCAAAAAACTCTGCACGTTTTAGACGGGACTCCATGTTAGGAATTCAAAAATTTTCTCGATGATGAGGAGAGAACGTTGCAAATGATGGAGGCAATTTTATAATGATTAAATAATGTGTTGCAAGAATATAGTGTATTTTACTCATAAAAGTGATGTGGTGGAATACTGTCAGAATATAGTGGCAGTAGTTATTATTTTTATGGAGTGTGGCGCTGCGATCGTTCAGAGCGATAATGAACCGTACAGTTTATAAGACCTTTGAGAAGATAAATATTTGTATAACAGATTGTGTTTTGTCTTCTATATGTGTGTTTGGTTGTAAAACGTTTAGTGGCATTTTGGTATTGAATAAATAGTGCAAGATTGAGGTGCATTATCTTTTGAAATATACTCGACACCTCAAGTTAGATCTGCGTGTGTTTGGATACACAACAGTTATAATATTTTGATATTAAATAAACAGAGAAAAATATTAACATAAAGATTTCTAGTTTATACGATGCGTGAATCCATTGCGTGCGAGATAGTTGAAATTGAAGTTCACTTTTATGTATTAATTGACTCGAGAGAGAAAAGAAGTCCAACTCAATTTTGCAGGCCCTCCACGATATCGTGAATAACGTCGTCACCACGTCGTAGGCAAGGGGTTCCGGGTCCAGTACCGATTAGCCTATCTGTGCATAAAGTGGACTTGAAACTCAAACCAACGCAACTTTGCAAGTGAACGTACAGTGTCTTACTTTTTCTTCTTCTTCTTGAGACACTACAACTTCATGTATTGACCATCTCAACATATCTCCATTTATTCCTATTCTGGATGCTCTTCGTCCAATTCTTTACTTTCATGTCTTTCTAATCTTGAATTATTTCATCGTCCCATCGTTTCTTTGACCTGCCTAAGGCTTTTGTTCCGAGTGGTTTCCATTTATTTATTTATTTATTTATTTATTTTACTAATCTTTCATCAGACATTATATTTACGTGCCTAAACCATCTTAGTCTTTGTGATTTTATTAAATTTACGATGTTTTCATTCCTGATTAATTTGTTGAGTTCTTCGTTAGTTCGTATTTTGCAATTACCATCAGGTTCTTTCAGAGGTTCATATTCCTTTCAAATATTAAGAGTTTCTGCTTACAGGAGTCTTTGAGGGTCCAAATTTCGCATGCATATGTGATTTCGGGTCTTATTATGCTATGATAAAGTCTCAGTTTAGCAGATTTATATATTAATTTGCTCGTAAATAAAGATAAGTTGGCGAAATATGCTTTATTACCCAGAATAATTTTCTCTTTAATTTCTTCTTCAATTGTGTTGTCGCCATTTACAACTGATCCAAGATATTTAAAGCATCTCAATTCTTCTATTACCTCTTCGTTTATAATTAGGTCTTGTAATCTGCTTTTACCTTTTACACATCCGAGATATTGTTTTGTGCATTTTCAAAGCTTCACTTTTTACTTGTGCGAATGTTTCTATTAATGATTTTTTCGTCCTTGCTGTTAGAAGGATATCATCGGCTTATGCAACACATTGTTTTAATCTTGTCGTTCTTCTCAGTTCCATGTACAGTGTCTTCGATTATCTAAAACTCGCTCAACGTTCCTCATACGTTTCGGAATAAACACGCTAATTAAAACTCCGACGGAATGCACAAACACATGCATATGCATGTGTTCACGTCCGTGCAAAACGAAGGGGAAATCGTCAGATGTGTCACGATGGGAGATTAATGTTGTCCCGATATGTTGCTTGTAGAACTGCAACGTGTGGGCAAGGTCACGGTTTAAACTTCTTGTTATGTCTTAATATTGCTGCTGTACCTTTTCCTTAACGACAACATAACTTCGTAAACGTTTTCACAGCCGACGAGAATTTGTCAGCGTAGTTTCACCCGTGTTCTTTGTTTCATATTTTTCCCTTTCTGGCGCACGCTTGGACGCTTTGAAGGACGGATGCCTCGAATGGAGTTTCTCTTTCTGCACTGTGCCCGGACACACTTTCACACGCTGAAAAGAGCTCGTTTTGTATCCCCCCTTGCCTGCCTTATTCCCTACTCGGTGCAGTGTCTGTTGTGGTGTCCTTTTTCCCACGTGGATGTTGTGTGTCGCTTGTTATGGGTCAAGTGGTGTCGCGTTGCCTGAAGATTAGTCATGACGCCGTGGTTGAGGATCAGCCATCTGGGTCCGACATTCAGCGGATTGGTGAGTGTGCTGCGATTTGATTGGCTTCTGAGGTAGATCGGCGGGAAGCGATAGAATGGCAGGGGGGTCATTATCTCGAAAGAGCGAGATTATCTGGTTGATATCCAAGGGGGGAGTGGCAGGGGAAAACTGATTGACGATGGTTCAAGTCCATGGACAGCCATTTTCAGACATTCTATTTCTGGCTACGTTGCAAACAGGCAATATAAGCAAGGGTGCCTGCAGGATTTTTTCATAGAAACTTGACTAGTGTTACCATCGTTTCGAATCCCGGCATGGATGTTCTTTGTGAATGATCCTTCATCAATTTTTTCATATCAGATTCATCACTCACTCATCTTCATCCAAAATTGGGAGAAAGCGAAGTAAAATAAACCAAATGAATCGATCATCATCAGTGTTAGCCAAATGTGACAGAAAAGCGACACTTAAGGCTTGAGAGACAATTTCGCACCAGTTGTGTATTTATTTCAATATCGTCCGAATGAGAAGTGCTACTGAGGAAAAAAGCTGGCGTTCAATAGAGTACGAATTTCTCCACATGTTGCAAGTGAAAATGTTGTTTAAAGTTGATTATTAAGCTAGATACGATGTTTGAAAAATATGATGAATAAGAATTTTCAGAAACCCATGTATTCCTTCTGGGGAATCAACTTCAACTTAAAGTTCCGGCTAATCAAATGGAAGTTTCGACATTTTCGCCTGTCAATTACTACTTCAGTCTGTCCTTTTTCCGTTGATAAATTTTTCTATGCCATCGGAAGTTTGATATTCCCAAGAGAACAAATAAAATAATACTTCCATAATAGCAATGTATTTCTCCTTGCCTCCTACGGCCATCCTGGCAGTTGCCAAACCTGATGCACATAAAAGAGCTAAATTTCACCGTGAACGAAGTAAAATCTTCGAAGGAGCTAGATTTACGAAACTGGGTAAAGTATCTCTTGGGGTAATTTTAGGTGTCAAATGAGTGGTGGTGTGGGTGAGGGGGTTCTGTTATTACCGTTAGTTTTAAAGTGAGAGCATTTTATTCTTAGTTTTCACCGTCTAGATCCGGCGGCATCACCCATCTCAGTAACCCAGCAATGGTCGTATGAAATCGAAAATAAAGTATTGCCGGATAACAATATTACGTCCTCTTCACGTCAGCCAAGACACTATAAAGAAAATGTAGCTGGGGATGTAAGTTGGGGTGGAGCGACGCAGCCAATATAACAATATCACGTCACGTGCAAAATGTACACTTATGACAGAAGTTGTCTATGTAAGCCGGAGCCAGTGATGGCATCATAGTGGGTCAGGGGGCGGGTGCCATAGTTCACAGCCAAACGAGTGCACGAAAGAGCCAGATCTGGCTCCAAAAGAGCGACGCTGGCAACAGTGATTGGCAGCTGCCGAAGAGAGAAGGGCCTAGAGGAAATTGTCCCTCTTCCCCTTAACAAGAAAAACATGATTGATTGAATTTTAATATCAAGGGATAGTTTAAAGAGAGTATTAATTTTAGGAGTTACTGGTGATGTTATTATAGCCTGTGATGTTTTTAGAATATTAGTTCATTTCCGATTTACAAGACCACTGTTTTTTTTATAAATTATAAAAGCTTATGGTAGTGGTATTATTTATTTGAATGGCTTATTGCAGAAAGGGACCTGAGTCACTTTTGCACAATTCTGAGAAAAACAATGAAAAATCGTATAATATTAATAATGTAAGAAAGAAATGTGCCGTTGTTGGCTCATATATTCAACATAATGAATAGTTAATTTTGCAACCCTCAATGCACCCCCCCTGCAGTATGCTGCTAGATACAGTGGAGATGAAAAAATTAACTCCGATACCTCAAAAATGTGACTCAGGTCCATTTCTGCAATAAGCCATTCATTTATATTAATTAGATTTGTCATTCATTTGGTTCTCTTTTGCCACTTTCGGCTAATCGCGAAGAAGAGGATGAGTGATGATATGATGAAATTGATGAAGACACACTTATAAGGAACACCCAGACCTGGATTCGAACCCAGAACTCCTATGCAATAAAAAACATATAACAAAAGTTATCTGTTAGTATTCACTATGAAGTACAAAGAACAAAGAGAGGAAGACCCGTGTGGAGACAAGCAGGAAGGCAATGAAGTGTGGAAAAAGGTACATAGTTTTCACAACAGACACAAACAGTCCAATTAGGCATTTGTAAAAGCGTGTCTTTATTGTTTGGACAACATGAAAACCGTGCTTTACTACCAAGAGACAACAAAAACAGAAAAATATGGGCCAATACCCCGTTTCGTAATTTACGACTGCTGCAAGAGCCGGCGTAGACAAAAGCTTCCCTCTGTGTTGAGCCATGATGGACTGTAGCAAGAAATTCGTTTAAATACAATTTTGTGTACTCGCTGTCCACGCAGTGTTTGCTCATAAGGCGATTAGAGTCCTTGAAATTTGACGAAGAACCTTTTGCAATTAGATTAAATAGCAAATAAATGGTTTTATAAAAATAGTACATATGAACTTGAGACGTGAAGTAGCCTGGACTGAAATGGCGACACGTGTAAAAAACTTATATGTGTACATGTTTGCACAGTGTTATGTGCGTTTGTTTTCCTTGCATCTTTATCGTCGTAAAGTTTCATCCGGTTTTATTGACGTTGGAGCATGAAGGGTGCTTAGAGAGAGTTGATTTTTTTGTCCTCTTTTGGTTCAACTGAATTTATGCAGGTAAATTGCCCTTGAACGTTCTCCATTAACATGATATAGCATGCCTAACTGCGTGTGTGTTTGTGTGGGCGCAAAACAGGATTCCCATTGACCTGGAAAAGTTCGGGAATCTTGAAAATGCATCCAAAATGCACCTAAAAAGAAATCAGGATAACTTGGAATGTTATCAGAATTAAAGCAAATAACAGGTTTTTTTTTGTTTCAACCAACCTGTTCATGCCGACTGCGGGACGGCACGGGTTCGAGTCCGCCTGGATTCAGTCTCTGGGTTCTCTGCCTGTGTATAGGACCGGTGGCAACCCACCATCGTGAGGAAATTGGGGAGCTACGAGTGAGTAGCTTAACCCGGTCTCGGAAATCTCCTACAACGGCTGGGGGTTCGACGTGCTGACCCCAGGTCACCTACCTCTAGGTACGCTTGTGGGAGGAAGACCGGCAGTCGGGAGAAAGGCCAAGGTCCTTCCAGGGCTGTCGAGCTACGGATTGTTATTATTATTAACCTCTTGATGAGAGATACTCTATATTGAAATGTTTTTACAGGTGGAACACGGTCAGTAAAAGTCAGTTTTTTTCATTTTAGTCAATATTTTATTTTTGCATGACTGCAATTTGTTTTTTTAAAAAAATATTTTATTACTCCATTACAACATCCCAGTGCGATTTTTTTTTCAATTTGAAAAATGTAAGGTTGGCCGCGGTGGCTCAGTCGGTAACGCGTCTGACTACCATGCTCAAGGTCCCGGGTTCGATCCCCGGCCGGTTCAAATCCGGGAACTTGTCTAACGTTGGAAGCGGCTCCGGCGCCCACCCAGCGTCGAATGACATGTGTACCTGGGGGAAACCCTGGGGGGTAAAGGCGGTCAGGGGCGTGGTGCTGATCACATCACCCCCACTCACGACCGGATCAAGAAAGTGTGGGGCGTTACCCCCACACCCCCTATACGCCTTCATGGCGTGGTGCTAAGCACAGGGGAGCACTTTACATTTATATTTTTTTTACTACCTTCTCTTTTCTTGAGTATTGGCTTTCTCCAATAGCTGTAAACGAGCATTTTTCATACTGTTATTTTATATCAAGGTATACACAGGAGCTTGTACACATGGCAAGAGCAGCTCATGTTACAGTCGGCGTTTGTGATAAATAATGCGCTATTAAAGGCAAGGAGGAAAGGGAAAGGAAATGACATGTGTACAATGGGGAAGATAGACAATGATAAGAGTAGTATACATGAAAAGGAAGCAAAACTGGAGAAGGTTGCTGAGGAAAAGGACATGGTTGGAATCAACATGCTACAATGAACACGTGCGAGGGAACGGGATTGCGTGGAGGGGGAATGAGACTGCAGATACCTGCCATTTACAGCAGTCTGTACTGCATCGCTTCGCCCACTCACTTTCTCCTCTACGTCATTCGCGTCCTTGCTCCAGAGATGTGCTCTCACCTACGTCACAACTATTGCATTGTGGCTTCGGGCAGCCATGATTGAGGCGAGTTCTTGTAACCATACGGAATTCAAGCGGGAGACACTAAAACAGACGTTGTGATTTAAAACAAACGTGCAGTTGGTGCAGATGGGACAAACATTACGTGGTGGATATTTCCTTGCAAACGACAAATAAAATTGGCCGCAAACATGGCGGCTCCTGACGTCACATGAAACCCACCTATAGTAAGAACTAGGGTGTTTTTTTTTGGCCTATTTGCCTGTTTTATTCCTTTGTAGTAAAATGTAGGCTTTAATGTTTTAAGCTCGTTTCATGGTGTTTCTAGCCCAAAGACGCATTTTTAGTACCTATAAATGCCTATTTTGCGTGATCGTGCCTATAAATGCCTATTCTCCTTCAGTTTTTTTTACATGGCTTTGGCTTTCCGTACATTGAAGAAGGTAAGCCTTTGTTTATGTTTAACTGACTGAAATCTGGTATTCGCCAGATTTGAGGGTCTCAGGGGATGTCAGATCTTTGGAAATGCCAAATATCGCTTAATCAGGGCAAGCAAACTGAACAACTCATACTTGGACAAAACGACGCGAACCCGCTCCTTCTTTTTTTCCACCTGAAAGCTTTAGGAGTCAACCCCTCCCCCCCTCCTTAGGCACGCCCTGATTATAACTGTGCATTTGAAGAAGAAAATTAAAAAAAGTTCATGTTCAAACCCTATGTTAATGTATAATTTTGAGGTGCCTTTTAATTGCCTATTTTAGTGCATTTTCTTATTTTATAGCGTCTTTTTAAGTGCCTGTTTTCGTCACTTTTCATGCCTTTTTGCCTGCCCTGCCTATTTGTGAGGTTTTTAGTGCCTAATAAATCCGCACCTTATAGTAAGAACATTTCGGTTCCCTGAGAACGCCGTTGCTGTATGCAACCGTAACAGCACTGCCACGTAGCTGTTGCGTCATGATGATTGCGGTTCACCTAACCTAACAACGTAAGCATCCCTCGTCTGACTTCAGAAAGCAAGGTTGTCCTCGCGTTGTGCGAAAAGGGAGTCCCGTTGATCTGCGTCGTGGACTCTGAATTTGAGAAAGACCGCTGGTGGTGCCCTCTTCCTTCCAATCTTTCTTGACCCATAAACAAGGAATGAGTCATCGACAGTTCGGCATCCACCCCTCCTCCTTCCGTTCGTTTTACGCTGCGGTTGTAATTTTTCTGTTTCGTCTTGTTCTCTGCACAGGAACCGTGGAAGGCGAGGTGCAGGATTAGGCCGCCGTGTTTTATGGCCAACAGGAAGGGTGCGACCCATTGCATCGATCGCCTACCTGCCCTTTCCCTACCCAAATGCCACAGACGTTCGTTCACCCCCCTTGCACACGCGTCTGGGGAGCAAGGGTGAGAAACTGGGGTTGAGAATGCCAGCACGAGCTCCTGTCTGTGTTCCGTTGCTTCCTACTGTGGCTGACTTTTTTCAGAAACCCCGTTGTCAGTGGTAGTTTTAAAGTTTCATTTCTGTATTTGGCATTTAGAAGGCCGACTGACTTACACACCCGGTTCGATTCCCTGATTTCGGAAAGAGAAAGTGATAATGGGTGTAAGAAATAGAGTTTGAGAGAGAGAGAGAGAGAGAGGGGGGGGAAAACAAACAGCGACAGAGCAAAGAGAAAGAACTAAAGAGAGTTCTACAAAGAAAGAGAAAAGGGGACAAAGGAAGTAAGAAAGAGAGAGAGATAGATTACAAAGTAGATAAAGAAACAGAGAGAGAGGAAAATATAGAAACACAGCGAAAAGAGGGAGAAAGAACTAAAGAAATGGAGTTCAAAGAGGAGAAACAAAAGGGGATAAAGGATATAAGAAATGAAAAGAGAGAGAGAGATTGAGATAAAAAGGACAAAGAAAGAAATGGAGGGAGCAAAATATAGAAAAAACGAAGAGAAGGAGAAAGAAATATAGAAATAGAGCAACAAGGAAATGGAAAATGGAATAAATAAAGTAAGAAATATTTATTTATTTATTTCGTCTTCTTTTACATGGCGAAGTTAAGGCTGTGGAATCTTTTCTTCCACCCATGTTTACAAAAATGGAAAATTGAAAAAAGAAAAGGAAAAAAATATAAAAATTACAGAGGAATAAAAAAATACATATAAGAATGGTAATCTAACCTATAGATACGGGCACATACACACGTACAAGCAAATACAGTTACTTAAACACAGTTCAAAACGGTATACTTTGACGATAATTCATCTTAACTATTACGTTAAATCATTTTCGTGCCTTACGTCCTTCTATCATTCTCTGCACCCGCCACTTTATTAGAGAAGTCAAACATTTAATTTTCATTGTATAATATGTGTAACTTTAACAATGTTAATAGAGAGAGGTTAAAAAGAAAGATAAAGTAAGAAATATAGAGGAAAACAAACAGCGACAGAGCAAAAAGGGAGAAAGTCGAGGAAACGGAGATAGAGAGATTGGAAGAAGGAAAGAGAATGGAAATAATTAATAGAGAGAGATGATCAAGAAAGAAAAGAAGATAGGATGATATAGAAACCAACAGCGAAGTGAGGGAGACAGAAATAAAGATATGGAGTTCATTCAACAATGAAAAAAGAGGATAAAGCAAGTAAGAAATAGACGGAGACAGAGGTTAAGAAAGATATAGAGATAATAACTTGTCGCCACGATTGCCCTAAATAGGAAGTGAATTGGCGTAAAATAAAGTATGTAAATAGTAACACGTTACTGTACATTTAACACCCTCCGAGGAGAGATCGGAGTTCCTTGCAAGTATGTGCATGTGTACGCGCAAACCTTTGGTGGCAACGTTGTAAAATCGCGAGGAGAAATGGGTTGGCGCTCAAATGAGCGGATTGGTCCATTGAAGTTTGTCCTCCACTAACGCCTTGCAGTTAGGCAACCCAAATCACACAACAAATGGGTGTGCAATAATGGCGAGCGTGTTCTGTCCACCTGCGAAGCTGAAGTCGCTCATCGGTGTCTCCATGTTCAGCTTCCTGCTTCAAGTCTATGAGCCGGTCCCCGTGGCGGAGTGGTTAGCACATCGCGCTACGACGCCATAGGTCCCGGGTTGGAATCCTGGTCTTGGCATGAAGGTTTGCGAGTGTCCATTCATCAAGTTCATCACTAATCCCAATCTTCGCAAATTAGCCAATAGTGGCACAAGAAGCGAAGTAAAATAAAGGAAATTAATCAATCAATCAATTAAAGGCGATGAGTACCCCACCATCACCATAATGTCTACAATGGTAACATTGGCTCCAGCAGAAAGGGTCAAGGTGGTATTTTTTGGCCTCCTTAAATTTTTACCCGTTTGCTCTTTTTCTACACAATTTCTTTGTATTATTAATGCTTCCTTTCCCACTGCCTTAGTCTCTCTCCCTAATTTCTTCCTTTCTCACTCCTTTAGTCCTCTCTCCGTTACTCTCTAATTTTCTTAGTCTCTAGCCTCCCCGATGGCGCAGTGGTAGCGTCCTAGCCTTGCAATCAAGGGATCCCGCGTTCGATACCCGTTGGAGGCACATAGTGCTTCGGATCCCTCTTTAAACTGTAGGTCCAGTCCCGATTATCGTATGTGTGCATAAAGTGGACTTAAACAACTATTCACTTCCTAGTCTCTCTACTTTTCCATTCTCACTCCTAGTCTATCTTGTTCTTCGTTGTTTCTTTTTTATTCTCTCAATTCCTTTTCTTATGTCATTTATCTTTGCACAAGTTTGCTGCATTTTAGCACAGACCTATTGCTGATCTACATATATGTTCAACTTTGAGTTGCTGCCTGTATACCTTAAGAAGAATATGTCTTTGGGGTCCACGTGCAGTCACTTATGAACCATTGGGAAATCCTTTCCACCCATCTGCATCCAAGCTGAGGCCATTGTCGAACTTTCTCCTCCATTAGTAAACTTGCTGGCGTGGTAAGCATGCACAGAGATATGGAATTTTCATTCGCAGAGAAATTTCTGTAAGTTTTAGACTGACAGAGGGCAAGAATCCACTCCTCTTCACGGTGCAAGTGTGTAGAGGAGGCGCCATCATTAATAAAACAAAAATTCCGTTTTGAAGCTCACTTGATCAGTGTTGCAGCCTTGAGGTCGTTTTGTAAATAACAGTTGATACCTTATGTAAATTTGAACTGTATAAATTTTTTATTGGACTTTTAAGGCTTTCATTTTACTCACCTAGTATATGTAAATCTGTATGTATATTATGTATACATGTACATATCGTGTTCGTACAAGGCAAACGTATTGACAGAGTTGGATTTGCCAAAGAGAAGTTACATAAGGATCAGGAGTTTTGGGACAACGTGATCTTGTCCGATTAACCCAAAATAAACCTGAACGGATCAGATGGTGTGGCCAGTGTGTGGAGGAAGGCACATCCGTATGACAATGTTGCCAATACAACGCCTACGGTAAAACGTGGTGGATGATCCATTACGATCTGAGCCTATATGTCGACTAGAGGAGTTGGGAAAATGCAAGTCATTGATGGAATCATGGACAAACATGTCTGTAACATGAGGGGCGTCAAATGAAAACAGAACACCCGCTACAAAGTGACAAACATGTCTTAATATCCTGAAGAATAACGTCCCAGCAAATGGGGTTGCAACGTGTGTTCACGTTCAAGCAGGATAGCGCCAGCAAACATACTGTTCAACTCAACAGGGACTGGTTGATTGTGAATGTAACAAAGCAGTTGAAAACACTAGTTCAAAGTTCAGATCTGAATCTGATTGAGCATTTATGGGCATTTTTGAAGAAAAGTCCATAAACATGAGTGCAAGTCAAAAGAAGATCTGAAGAGGGCCGTCGCTTTAGAGTGGGAGGGAATCCGCCCAGACATCAGCAAGACTTTGGTCCTTTCTATGCACAAGAGATGCCAAACAGTTATTAAGGCCAAGGGTTATGATTCTGGCTATTAAACTGCCTCATTTTGGTAACATTTTTATGCTTGTTTTTCTTTTATCATTGCAATTGTACGAACAGAAATGTGACATCAAAATGGCATGTTTGTGCTAAAATATAATGTTTTTTCGTTATTAAAAAAGTTTCACGTGTTATAATTAAATGTATAACGTACTAAGGCTTATTATAATGTTTGCTTTCGAATAATTCTCACACTTCATCTGTACGAACAACATTGTGAGTAACTGTATGTATATTTGTTAATTTCCGCAATAACTTGTGGATTGACAATTGGTAGACATTTAACAGCGTGAGTTTCAGAAATCAAATTGTTTTGTGGTCATGCAGTGTTGCTAATTGTGAGTCACGGGGAGGAAAACTTTCGTGACGAGGATCTGGGAACTGCCGTGACTCACCGGGTCTGCTGAAGTCGTCACCTCACGTGTTTACCTTCCTTTCCACGTCTCTCGGGGAGAGCTGTGTTTCTACAAGTGGCGTGAGTCAGACGGAAAAAAGGGGTTAGACCAAGTGGGGAAAGCATCACAGCCGCGATCGGGTTCAGACGATAAGGAATGCGCAAGATGTTATTACTATTGCTTCATTGCGGCGTAACTCTGGGGAAATGAAATAGTTTTGAGCTAATAGAAACGGTACTGTAGTATTGCCGCATGAAATTTACGGTGATTTTCTGGAAAAGTCACAGATTACTGTTGACGGTAGTGAAGACCTTGGAGCCGCGGTGGTCGAGTCGGTAGGGCGTCTGACAGCCACACAGGAGACCCGGGTTCGATTTCGAGGCTGAGTGATCTAAGGTTGGATTTTTTCCGGCTCTGAGCCTCACCCAGCCTCAATTCAGTGGTTGATTGATTGATTGAATTGGTGTTTTAAGTCCACTTTATGAGGTACTGGACGTACAGTTTAAATTTGGATCCGAACCACTATGTGCCTCCACCGGGTATCGAACCCGGGACCCCTTGATTACAAGGCGACAACGCTACCACTGAGCCATGGGGGAGGCTCTCAATTCAATGGGAACCTGGATGCAAACTCTTGGGGATAAAGGCGGTCGGAGCGAGGTGCTGATCACATCATCTCTGAAAGTTGCCGAGATCGAGAATGTGTGTGGCCCTACCCCCACATCCTGTAAATGTGCCTTTATGGCACGGTGCTGTATAATTTTACCTTACCCCCTTCATAAATGTTTTATCAATAAATGGATACCGGGTGGGGGTTAAAGGTCGAAGCGTGGTGCTGATCGCATCACCTCCAAAAGAGCGTCATGCCATGGTGCAAAGAGCATGGGGAACTTTACCTGTACCATTGAACATTTTAATGGAAACGTAACTTCTGATGAGATATTTTTAGTGTGTCTAACTTTTTTTGAGAGCATGGCCCTGATAATAGTTTCGTTTATCTCCTTCCTAACCTCTTCCATTTTATTAGCCAGGCTATAGTGTTTACAGATAAGGCTGCTTAAGTTTTGATGTTCCTTCTCAAACATCCATGTCTTCCATGAAAAAACTTGAAAGTTTGTTTTGAGTCCACTGGACCTAACGTATATAATGGGATCCGAACCAATGTATAATGTGCCTCTACCGAGGGTCGAATCCGGGTCCTCTTCATTGCAAGCCAACAGCGTTACTACTACGCAATCGGAATATCCCGAGTTCAGGTTAACGACAATGGTTCTTCATTATGCATGCAGTCTTACTGCACATTATCCACTGCTTATCTTTTTGCGTCCTATGTATTCTGTCACTACGTTTTGAGAGCGCACTTCAGATGAAAATATTTCTTTTTCTGCCGGCGGTGTGGCGCCGAACATTTACCCTCTCAGGAATGGGTTGCGTTTTTTTAATTTTACGTCGCTTTTCTGCCTCTTAATGCCAATCGCAACGATGAAGATTGATAAGAGAATATTCACCTATGATCATGCGATCAGAAATGTGATGGTAAATTGGTCAGCAACCCAAAAACCACAGAGATGCCATGAGGTGCCGAACGGAAATTTGACGTTGGAAAAGTTTGATAGGATGAAGTTAATATCCGCGCGCGCATGTTGATATATAGGAAGTGTTGTGGGGAAATAGGTGATAATATATAGACTACAACTTTACTACACCTTCTCGGGAAAAAAAGCAAAAAAAATCATCCAAACTCGAGCTGATGTAATTCTGAGTTAATTGTGCAAAGTTCCCCAAATAGTGGAAAATTTTCATACACAGTGTGTGAATTAGTTCCTATCAAGCATTCTAGGCAGCAGCACTAATGCACAAGTGTGTAAAATCTGCCAGATGTGTGTAGGCCCAGCTCCAGCGCATAAGAAGCCTTGCGTGTGTGTCAATCGGAAATTAGTTTATCATCGCCTTAGTCAACAGTTCGTATCAGCTGTGAAGGTGTCGTTAGGATATCAATTTAGTGAACGTCCACTTAACAGACAATGAAACTGGGACCTATAAACTCGCAGAGCTAATCATCAGTTATAGTAATCAACAAAACGAGACAATGTAAAGAAGGGCTGTACTATTAGAGCCGCATATAGTGCACCCAATAAAACATAACAATCGCACGTGTTCCGCCTCGGAAATAATTATGCTTGTGCCGAGCGCTGGATTTCATGCACTCCCGCTCCCCACAATAAAAGATTGCCCGTTCACAGCCGGTTGACTGCGAGCTATGTCCTCCCCCAGCAATGGCCGTTCTCCTTCACCTGCCATCGGGCTCGTCTCACCGTTATTCTGCTCTGCTTACACCTGCTTTTGACGAGTTGCACTCGGTGGTTACTGGTTCAAATCCTCCTTCAGAGAAGGAGGCTGCGAAAAATAAACGAGAGAACTGGTTTGTTTGACAGTCTTTGTGTAGAGGAAGCTTTCTATTTAATGAACGAAAAGGTGCTGCTAACTGAACCATATTTTTACACTCGTATAAAAAAATACTTATACAGGGTGGTGCAAAAGTAGGTTGACGGTCTTTTATATTTATTTTGTATTTTTTGTATTTTACATTGAGCGGTAGCCCCACGATCCCCAGACATGGCTTTACATGATACCACTATTGTAATAAATTGCAACGCAAAATCTGCTTGGCATATGTCAACTGTGAACTGTCAACCTACTTTTGCAACACACTGTATAACGGGTTGATTTATATGGACCAGTAGCGTGCCCAGGATTTTCGAAAGGGAGGCGTTACGTATAAAATGAACGTCAAAGGGGGCGTTATAACCCCCCTTGGGCACGCCACTGATATGGACTTTCCTTTCCTGCCACTTTTGAAGGGATTCTAAGCAGACGTAGTTTTTTATTATTCGGAACATTGTTTTTTGAAAGGAGATAAAATTGCGAAAACGGCCTCGCTGTCGTGCAGCCAGGCCTTGATCCACCCATCCTGAGATTCAAGTACTATATCCCAACTACAAGAGAACTGATTTCAGGCGCAAACAAGAGCATCAGTGCGAGCTATGCAAGTTCCAGAACCTGCTCTGTGACGGCCAGCGTTTGCGCCAGACTGGTGCTGACGCATCAACATTCTCGCTGTGTTATTCCCCAATAGAGACGTCTTGTGAAACGTCTTTTTGCAATGAACTGAGGAGAATTGGAGTACCAGAGAGAACGGGGGGAGAAGAGAGAACTGAGATTGGGGAAAGAAGTTGGCGACTATCCGGGCAATAAAAGCAAGAACTACGACATTTAGACCCTGAATTACTGAACGTATTTTCTCCCCTTTGTCCTCGGCATTTCCTCTTCTTCTCTGTCTCGCGTTTTCTGCCGCCAATTTTCAGGAGAAGATAAAAGAGGGGAGAGGATAAATGGCGATTGTCTCCTGGATCTTGTCTAGTGAAGTTCTCCTTGGTCTTATTTACGGCCTCATAGAACTCCTGTCAGCGGTTGAACTTTGCCTTCCCTTCGCAATGGAGTTCTTAATTTCCTTTTGTCCCTTGTATTTACAAGGACACGTTAAGTTTGCAGCAACTTTTTGCTTACCGTGACCCAAACGCGCAGAATATATGCTGGGACGTTCTATTCCGACTTAACTGTATACTTGCAACAAAACAGTTATTTAATTTGTAATATATAGACAAAATAATACATACACCTGACCGGTTGCAATCACTGAGCAGACGAACTTGGAACAGCAGATTCGCCAACTGGGCAGTCGGTTGTGCGGAAGGAACGCTGAAGCTCAAGAACGAGTCGAGGGAGACTGGAACACATGGATGCACACCCTATTATTTTAACCCTGCATTTATCAGTGATTCGTTGCTAATAATGCGGCGAGAATGGCTGAATCGTGGTCTCCTTAGAATCTTAATCATGTGATGTGCACCTATCTTAGATGTAGAACAAGAATGGATATCTTCATGTGTGAGTTGAGTGAAGCTTCAAGATTTTGAAATTCATTGTCATTCCCCATTGACTTGGAATAACTTTCTGCTGTGTGGAATGCACCATTTAACACTGCAAAAAACACTGCCCTCAGTCTGAGGTAGCAAATAACTCCAGTAGAAAGTGCGCAAACGACAAAATATAGCCAGCTAGCTGACAGATTCGTAAGACCATTCCGTCATAGTCCCAGGAAAGAGACTGCAAGTCCGCCCTAAAGATATACGTTGCTCCTTTTATTAAAATGGCTGAAGCTCTCGGAATCAGCTAGCAAGTTCTGGCCCAATCGATTGGCAATATATTATTGGAGTTGTAGATAACACTTGCCGAGCAGGTCCTCGTGGCGGAGTGGTTGGCACATTGCGCCATGACGCCAGGGGCTCCAGACTCGAGACGCGGCCTGGGCCACTCATCAATTTCATCATATCACCACTCATCATCATCTTCGCAAATTAGCCAAAAGTGGCACAAAAAGCGAAGTAAAATAAAGCAAATCAATCAAGACACTGGTTGACATGGGTTTTGATGTGTCGCAGATGATCGTTGTCTCTGAATAATTTCAGCATGTTGATTCCAAAAATGAAATCAATTTTTACCGACCACGTCTAATTTTTCAGAAGACAGCAATGTATTAACTACCTTAATTTCACAATAAAATGTGTAGTTCCATTATTTCCCCAATAGATGGCTCTGTTTAGATGCTTGTAAAGTATTAATTTTTGCACCATACAAATCCTCCAACTTTGAACGTTAAATGCATGTAGAATTGTATGCATGTAAACCACCTTCACATGACACATTGGCGTGAAAATTGTACGAACTTTGATTACGTAGTTTTATTTTCGAAATCCATCATCAAAATTTCACTCACAAAATGTCCAATATCCAATGTTATAATATGGTGGGTTGTTTGAACTTAGTGACGTGGAGTAAATTCTTCAACTAGGGAAAAATTCTGACGTGATGGAAAGAAATTGATGTCATTTCCGTGAACACCATTCAAAATACGTACTTCCAGAATCACCTATTGGTTTGGAAACAACCGAAATTTCCCTTTTGTTGCGTCATGTAATAAATGTAATGGCGAATATGATAATTTTGATTGTGAAATTGTGAAAATGTTTGACGTGATGGGAAAAAATGAATGTTGTTTTCGTGATCATTTAAAATACTTTGAGGAACTTCTGAATTTTTTTCTCAAAATGTCGATCAGTGTAATGTCTGTAAACTGCTCCCAGGAGGTCTCCTCAAAATTCTACGACTTAGGTGTAAGTTTCAACAGTAAATCATTAAATATAACTATTCTTGCGTGTTATCGAAAATCGGCGTATTCGATAAGGATGTGCCGAACACTTAAAAGAGCACACACGGTACACCAATATATTCATGGCCAAATTACTGGACCAGACATGAAATGAACTGTTTCTCAGAAACCATGTGGCTTTGTTTACGCTAGCTTCATTCTTACAGTGGATGGAGAATAGGTGTATCATTTTTATTGCCGATGACTGTACACACAAGCGAGCGCGGTTGGTATCGTTTATGGTGGCCATTTTGGAGAAGAATTGGGATCCGCAAACACCATAATCTCATTCTTCTAAAAATATTGCCGTTTCTTGTTGTTTTCATCCCCGTCGCTTCGATTGCTCCCTATCGACAAGTGAGCAATAAAGACATTTGGGGAGTGGGTCGTTAGTGTAACTCATCCGCTATGAGTAATGCCATAATGTGTACGTATACGCCCGGGGCACGCTCCCTTCCTGCTAGCCTGTTGCTGGGAGCAATAATCCTCCCCCGGATGCTCAGCCTCCATTCACCCCTTCTTCAATCCCGAATGGTGTCGTCGCAGTGTTGCCAGGGCTTAATTTCCATATTAGGAACTCAAAACATAACCGCCTCTACCTTCGTCAGTCTGCTTCGTGATTATCAAATACAACTTGGCCTCCTCAATGACGTAGTCTCCTTTTAATCAAGGAATCCTGGTTTCAATCCACGGTGTGTGAACATAGGGTAATTGCGAATGGGCCTTACTATCTGTGCATAAAATGGATTTGAAACACATTTCGACTTCTGACATTTTTGTCAAATAAAACTGCGTCTTCTCTTTGTAATCTCCTTTTGTCTTTTGAAATCCGCTTTAAGCCGGCTGTAGACGAAAGCATTTCCTTTAACATTTTTTGCTACCATAAATGCTACGTAAATGCTTCCAAATATCTTATACTCCCTCTGTCCCATAATTATAGTCCGGTATGCCAAAATGGTGACTTTTTATTTATGTTCTTTTGGATACTTGATCGGCAAATTTGTACTGATCCTTGAGTAATAACGTTGTATGGTTCATTCCCGTGTTTAATTTTCTTCTTCTGTATACACCAATGTCACAGTTTGCCTATCGGACAATTATTATGGGACAACAAACAAAAGTGTACGTACCGGACAACAATTATGGGACAGAGGGAGTAACAGATAGCACTTTACACAAAAGCATTTTATGGAACATTTCGGTCAGCTGTTCCAATTACATACAATGTATAATACATACAGCACCAAAGGCACGTCGAGTTACACGGTTTTTACAATTGAAAAAGCTAAAATATACTTCCATACATGTACAGTAAACGTTGTAAAGTATGTATTTAAGCAGCGCCATTCTTCTCTACCTAAAAGCATTCAATACGAAGCGATATTCCTCTCGGTTGAATAGTTATCGGCTTTTAAAAATGTGAAGTGATACATTGTTTACTTCTCACGCGGCCGCCATTACAACTGCGCTCGTGACCTAGAGGTCGCTTCTGATTGGTTATGCTACGAAAAATGCTACGGCAGTAGGACGGATCCTATCCTTGAGAAATGCTATGAAATATGCCATGGCATCTGAAATGCCATAACATACACGGTAGCTTTTTGGTCATGGCATAAGAAAGATGCCAAGAAAAATGTTTTCGTTTAAAGCGAACCTTAGAGTGTGAATTTCTTGGACTCGTCATTCAGATTGATTTTTCGTATACTCCGTATCTCTATGTTCCAGCGTAAGTTACCCAGATGTCCAGAGTGTGTCGTAGATTACACTACCATTATGGTAGAGATTGAGAATGTGTAGATCCGTACGTCCACACTCAGACAAAGCAACAAACAAATGACATGTTGCAAACAACGCGTTGAACGCTTGAAGGCCAAGGATAGCCACCGTGTCCCACCGCCGATGTTTTCTGGCTTTCGAGACTGTATCCCGTTACTATTTTTTCCCAGTAGCTCCACAATTGAACCCACGATCCTGGGTCAGCACCGAACTGTTCGAACTCCAATTGAGAATCCAACCCGGGACCGCTCGCATCAAAGGCGAGAGCGCTAACAATTTGGCTTCACATACTTCCACATCCTGTGCCTCTTCATAGCACAGTGCAGATCACAAGCTTAATATTTCCAGGATACTGTCGCTCTCTTGCCATGAGCCTCGCGGCTGCTGCTTTGAAGTAGTGTTGCCCACGGGACGAGACGGGACAGGCTTTTAAAAATTCGAGACGAGACGAGATTGACCATGTGTCATAAGACAAACGAATATTTTCGAGACGAGACAGCATTTCCACGAGACTCCACGAGACGAGACAGGCCAAAGTCTCGTCTCGTGGGCAACACTACTTTGAAGTAAAGGTCCAATCTCGAATCGTCTTTCTGAACGTTCAGTGGACTTAGAACAACCTTTGCAATGCCCAATTTTTTTAATTTTTTTTCTTCTTTAAACTGTCTGCGAGAACTTGCTGTATCAGAATTATTATTATGGTTGGTATATATACATATTCTCAAAATAAGGAAAGCCTCGAAACATTTACTTCAACTACACATGTGGAAACTACAGCAACTAACCGCTGATACCGACGCTTCCTCTACTTCCTGGTTTTGTTTTCCGTTTCTCATATCACGAAATCACTCTTCACCTCGCGGTACGGTGACAAATTACAGGATTTCATAGAAATTAATAGTCATAGCAGTAAGGAGAATAACCTTAAAGTACAATGTACCAAGCGACCAACATTTCCATGTTTTTCCATAAAGTTTTCCATTGCATAATTTACAAGGGAAAACCTAGCGGTGCCACTTGGTGGCCGAAAAGCTCCACTCGGTGAGTGAAGCTTTGTACTTAAACCAACACCCCATATGAAGAGATTCATTCTTATTAGTGTAAGTAAGGCAGGTGCATACGGTAAGTCAATTAATGACAGTTAACGACGATTGGTTAACGGACCTCTGAAGGTACTCGGTGGAAATGCAGTAAACATTTTTCTCTAAACAGAATCCTAAAGTAATCAAATAACAGTAAAACTTATACTAATGTCAATGATACGTAATTATCACTTTCATATGCCCATAACTTCCTTATCATTAAAGTTTTCATAAATCTGACTGCACCACTGAATTCCTGGTGAAATTCTAGCCCAAAACCATACCCCACGTGCCCCCCTTTCCATTTAAAGAAATGAAGTTGGATCCAAGATGGCGGACGTTGTCATGACATGCACCAAAACGTTTACCCCTAGGCCTAACATATTACTACCATGACCAATTGCTGCAAGCTACATTCCCTTTCATTTTGTAAGGAGTAGTCAGGGACTTTTGACTCACCCTGTATACCGTGGTTTCGGGTACCATGGCTTTTCATCTGCTCTTCAAACTACCCGCATGGCGGCGCTAGTAATTTCCGTACTAGCGATTCAGATGTAAATGAGGTATCCTGTTGTAGAAAAAGCTTATGCACCGCTCAGTAGTACAGGAATCCTCTCTACCCTTTAAAGATTCTGCAGCTGAATTTTCAGCAGTGCCAGGGAAATAGTCGTTCTCCTGGCAACACTGTGTCGTCAGTCGGGGGTGGCTGACGGATCGATTGTCTGGCCTCGACGGGGTTGTCCCTCGGCGTCTGCCGGTGGACAAATTGGGGGCGGGAATTACAATTGACAACTATAATTCTTCGATATTATACATGGAAGAAATAAATTAAAAATAATAATAACGGAAAATAACTCGCGCGTTCATACATGCGGGCTCGTGTCCCTTAAATGGCTCTTTCGAGACCACGGAATGGTAGTTGAGGTTTAGTATTTCCGTGGACATCTGCATGTTATTTCATTCAAAGTGAAATGTATTAGATTGATCTTTTGTGAGGGCTGCGAGGGGCAGCCCGTAGCTTTATTTCCCACAGAAAAACCTTAGTGAATGCGAAGAGAGAACTTAAAACTACAAAAATGAATGAAAGGACATGACATAGAAGGACGCGTGTTTAGTTTTTGTTCAAAGTATCACTCCATTCAGGCTCTGATTTACAAATATATCTCCAACATCAAACGCCATTCCCTTTAGTGGAAGTCATTCCATGATTCATTTGAAACTTCCCCGTTGGCGATGGTCAGTAATAAATAGCCTTCCGTCGATTTGCTTGACGGAGAAAGAACCAAGATATTGTGTGTGCACAGCCACGGCGCTCAGGGACAAGCCAAATACCAAAAGGGCAATAGTGTGTGTGTTCGATTCAGGGAGACCTCACCAGCTTGTGTATGTATTGGTTCCGTCAACATACTGAACCAGCAATAAGCAGCAGTTGCTGTGAGGGACAGAAACAAACTCACCGTTCTTTGGGTCTGTTGCCAACTCTGCTCGCACTCATACTTGGCTCCTGATATGCTTCATGAAGCTTTTGCAACTATACTTACACTGAATATATATATTGTACGCGAAGGATGAGCAGACTTTAACACAAGTTTAAAATTAAATTGCGAGTCCTCAGCGCTCAACTGGTTTCCATAATGTTATCAAGTACATTGCAATAATTAAACAACACAACTCAACTCACTAAATATTATTTCACTTTAAATCATTCGATACAAACTCATTTTGCAACTTTTGACACAAGACATTTTTTAAAAAAAATCGAGCCTCTTTCATATAACAAAAACGAATCGAAATCAACAACTTAAAACAAATATTGACATTGATACAGCGTTCTTAATTTCAATGGTTCCCTGTTAAATTCATAAACTTGCGTACAACAGAAATAAAGTAAATACTAGTTATTTGTGAATGTAGAAGACAGTCACACTTCGTAGTTAGTTCTGAATGCAGATATATCACATAGCTAACTCTCTAACCTTCTTGGGTCCCGGGTTCGATACCCGGTGGGGGCATAAGTGGTTCGGATTATACTTTAAACTGTAGGTCCAGTCCCGATTAGCCTTACTGTGCATAAAGTGGATTTAAAACAACAAATCAAATCACATTAGACGAATTTTCTCGAAACAAAGAAACCCATATCAATCTGAAATTTGGTACATAACTTCTTCATAGCATTAATAACATCAAACCCGAAGGTTTATGGCTGCAGCAACACAAGCCTTCCATCTGTCGCTATCCTGGGCAAGATCAGTCCAATATTTTCCATCCTTACCAATTTCCTTTAGGTCCATCTCAACGTCATCTCTTTAGGTCCATCTGAACGTCATCCCTCCATCTTCTTGGCCTTCCTACAGGTATCTTACCACCAGGTTTCCCAACAAGAATCCTGTAAACTCCTCTTTCCCATCCCATTCGCGCCACATGGCCTGCCCACCTAAGTCTTCCTCATTTAATTATTCTAATAATAGCTGGGCATAAATACAGATTATGCAGTTCTAACTTATGTATTTCGTGAAAACTTGAATTCCTCCACCATTTTTTTCAATATGGCGGCCTTAGCACAAAGGTGATCAGCGGGGACTTTTCATTTGATGTTATTAATGCTATGAAGAAGTTATGTACCAAATTTCAGATTGATAGGAGTTCCTTTGTTTCGAGAAAATTCGTGTAATGTGACTTCACTAAGACTCCACATAAGATTATATTAGCTGTGGGTTCCGGACGCCAGAGACTCGTTAGCCTGTGGGCGGTTCGAGAGTGTAGTAAGTGAGAGAGTGCCTTTCCATAAGGTCCCCCCCCCTTCCTCCTCTACACCTCAGTGTCTTGATCCTTGCCACCAGGTTAGTGGTGGTTGAGCAATGTCAGCAAGCAACTATATAGTTTGCGGACGGAATTGCGTCTAGGCTCTGTACCATTGAAAGCAACCAAGTAGATACAAATCGAACTACCTCACTGCTTAGGGCACAACAATATGTTCTGTGTCTTCCTCTTGTTCTCCAAGTGGGGAGGAAAAGTAGAAGAAAAATGGCGCCTGTTGTCTGATAAGTTTCAAGGGGGCGAAAGTGGGAAAGAGTTATTGATTTCTGGTATTCGTTCTTCCAACTCCTTCCCGCTCCTTCTCCCATCTCCTTAAGCCTTTGAGGGTCCAAGTGTTCCGAATTGGTCTCCCCAATTCCGAGAAAAGAAGAGCAGTAATTTTCATCATTAGAAGATAGGAAGGGTGGGGCGGCAATTTGGGAGGAGTAGAACTTTTCATAAGGACACGAAAAATACGTATTCGACTAATGTTAGTGTCTGAGACGTGCGGGGATTGATGTTAAACAATTTTTTCGATTACACTTTTTGCTTCCCAGTCATCCTAAACGAGAGAGTTTCGATTTGACGTCAGTGCCTTCGGCATTGATTTTTGGAATTTAATATTCCGGTCAATTTGGACAGTCGCACCTTTGCCTCCGCGTCCCCTCCAGAATCCTTAATTGTCGGATGTTGCTTAAAATGATGCTGTTTACGCATTCTTGCTTGT
Source organism: Lepisma saccharinum (assembly GCF_977018435.1). Classification (NCBI taxonomy): domain Eukaryota; kingdom Metazoa; phylum Arthropoda; class Insecta; order Zygentoma; family Lepismatidae; genus Lepisma; species Lepisma saccharinum. The sequence goes on from NC_139235.1 coordinate 95,750,957, forward strand.
AGAATTTAAATTATTCAAAAAGATGCAGTATTTTGGAAGTTATAGCAGATTTTATAAATCTATCCCATAATAATACGGCGGTAACGAAGGGAAAATAAGGATTTTTTTTAAACATCGCTTGTTAATAATAGTAACAATGGATATATTGCTTTGTAATTCGATATGTCATACCTTCATATGTATACTAAATATTAACAAAGACAGATCTGAAATATCGTGTGTAGTTTTTAAGAAATGGCACGTTAATTGCTGACGCGCGCTCCTGGTAGAAATATCGACCGTTTGTCCTCAAAGGAAATATTCGACCAGTCGGAGGCTAAATGATTATGATGGACTTTCCATCTCGCCACCCAAGTGGCATGGGCTTTTTTTTTTTCGAATGTCCCTTCATCTAATCATAACCCATCGTGATTGTTGCGATTAGAAAAAGTTGAAAGAGAAGAGCGACGATAGATAACAAAATTACAATCACAAATGTTGCAATAAATCTGTATTTTATTGGTTCTTCTGTCCACCAAAATTAATATTTCTACCGCGAGCAGTTCGTGAGATATTTACAAACACATCAATATTATTGTTATGATTGTGGGCTGTTGCTTACAAGAGGAAATTTTAAAGAGAAATGATACCAACAAAAAAGGAATTTTTTACAAATTGATGTTTTCTACTGGGTGATATTTGTCGTTTTTTGCTTTATATTCAAACGCTGCGGGAGTGTGTGCGCTTACTATACATCTGGTATAACAGTTGTGCACTTCACTCCTCGAAAAACAGTGTTGCCAAACCTGAATAGTGAGAAAGTGCTAAATCACACACAAAATTGTCAGGAATATATTGGCATTGCCCATGAATATATTGGTCGTACCTGTACGGTTCCTATGTGTAAGGTCTCACAACTTCACGCGCAAGATTTCTGCCAGCTGCCATTCGAACCGCCAATAGGATTTCTCAGAAGTCAGGTATGTTTGTTTGTATTAACTTCATTCTTACAGCAAGCAGGAGCTAATCGTGTCCAAGATCCATATCTGGTTACAAAACGGTCAAGTTGGCAACGATGCTGGAAAATGAACGAAGAAACAATCCGTGGGGCGTTGGCAGTGCAGCTGTTCACGAGAGTGCGTGGAAGAGCTCTTGGAAATGCTTGAAAATACGTCAGTTAACTTCTCTCGTCTCCTCTTTGTTGGTTCTTCGTCTTTGACAGCCATCTGCGGCGTTGGCGTCATAACCCCTTGATGCTTGAGGTCTTTGACAAGACAAATGGAGTTGGGGTGGGTCTCCGGTCGGATGAAAATCTCCAAGTGGCGGTCCTGAGCCTTTGTGGCAGTCGGGCATTAAGTGGGATGAGGCGACGTTTATGTCTTAATTGGATTTCGTCCGTTGTTTGATATTTGTATAATTTGTCCTGAAGCAAATTGCTGAACAAACCCGCGTTCAAACGCCCACCCCCTTCCCTTGTCCGCATTTCCACGTCTGACACATCCTTTTTTTTTTTTAACGTGAAAGTTACCAAACTGACTATCAGCGTAGGCAAATTAATTAGAGTTTTGACAAATGACGGAAAAATTGTAATGAGAAAAAATTGGCAGAAATGTGTAAAATGATGTCTTAGACAACATACCAGTGGCGTGCGGTGACATTTAACGTTGGGAAGCAGATCCCAAAAAATGAAGAAAACCAAGAATTCAGTGCTTCTACATGGCACTTTATACTGAAAGAAATTAACACTCTACCTGATACTGTTTCCTTAAGTCTCTAAGGGGAAAGATGAATCTCCTGGCGATGTTGTTCATTTTTATCGAATTTCACTTGGTCTGTTGTCAAACGTATTTAATGAAACAGACGATCGCGGATGATTTAAACATTTTTCAAGACTTTCACACATTGCAAATTCACAAATCCCCTTCCGCACCACGTAGTTCTTTCCGCAGTAAATAGTAAACAATGCCAACACTAAAGTTTTTGAAGCAAACACACAGAAATTCACCAGCCCAAAAAACAGTAACTTTTCACCTCGAAAATGGCTTAAGAAAAGTGAGTGACCAGCAAGTTTTACCAACTCTATTTGGCGGGTGTATCCATGGACATATTAGCTGTCTTATTAGACAGAACGCTCTAAAGTGTTTATCTTCGCATAGAATGTGTTCTCCGTATGTCAGCAATCATATTTTTTTTGTTACTCCTGTGTTTTGAAACTTTATAGTTTATTTGTGAATATAAATTTTAAACTAGCGGGCTGGATATGCTACATCGCTGACAGTAGCTGACAGTATACAGACGCTTGGGCACTTAATCTTGCAGTTTGCAACACTGAGGATATCAGTTCAGGCTGAACCTATGGCGCTCTGGCTTTCTTTCAGCCCTTTCCGGTTGGCCATCCACATTACGTATCCTCCCATTGGATCCTTCAAGGTCGCCTGTTGATTTTTCGCAGGCTACAGGCTGGTCAGGGTGATGTTACGTAGATGTTTTGTCAACACGCCGCGAGAGGGTGTTGATGGCCCAGTATCGGAAAAAGACGAACCTTGGAGGCTCGCAGGTTGATTCTGTTCAGGCAACACGCAAGAAATAATGGAAAAAACTAAATGTAATTTTGTAACAGTTATGCTGTGTGCCAGCTTCGCTGGCCCTGCTGTACCAGAGTACACGCGCATGCAACATACTATACCCTGTCCCAGCTAACTGTGGAGCAGGGCTGCGCATAGCGGAGGCGGGAAATCGAGTGGGCAAAGCCGAAGCAGGGAAAGCGGGTAACTTAAGTCGCCTCCCCCCTCCATTACGCAATTCCGTTTCTCTCATTGTTCATTGGTGGAGCCGCCTCGCGTCACTACTTGCGCAGAGACTTGTTCTCATTCGCCTGCTTCAGAGAAAGATGGGACAGGCTTATAGAAGTCGTGGGAAATTCCACTTTATCCTCCTTTATCGCACAACGCGAGATCAACTTCCTGTTCTGAAGTCAGGTGTGAAATGTCTACGTTGTTAGGTTTGGTTCTCTTAGCTTAAATACACTAAAAATGTATTAGTTATGCTAACAACTTAGGCATTTAACCTAACAATGAAAGCATTCCGTGGTGACGTCAGAACGCAAGGTTGTCCTCTCGTTGTGCGATAAGAGATACCATCCGACTGGAGCTTAGTCCCGCCATATTGAAACATGGCCGCCAAAGCAATAAATTATAAATAATTTTGACAAGTAACAAGCGTAAATGCGTGGAATTTTGTTCTAAATAACATACTGGAAGCATTGGGGACGTTCTCAGAGTGGAGCTTTGTTTTACTTTGAAACAATTAATATTTAACAATGTAACAAATGCCTATTTTTTAACTATAATCCAACTTTTGAAAATTTGTTTGTAATAATTCGTCTACTATAAATGTACTGTTTCAAAACGTTCATGTTTTTCTTCTCAGAATGCAATTTCGTTAGTGATCTTCATTATTCCCTTCTTATTTTCATCTATGTAGTAAATCTTAATATGTCTTTGAATTAATATTTCCTATTACGATTATTATTATTAATAATGATAATAACAAAATCAACGTTTTGTAATATGATGGGAAAATTCTGACGAAAAAAGGAAATTTCCCAACTTTTAAACAGATGTTGTTTCCTGATTGTGGCAACTGATTTCTGGCGTCGAGAGGCGCGAACTTAAGATAACATTTTGGGGGGCAAGGTAAATTTATTGGGGCTGCCAAGGTTGTCATAAAGAATGTTTTTTGTGTGTAAATATATATATATAATGTGTGTGTCTACGTTAATTTTGGGGGGAGTGGGGGCAGAAAATGCCTTGCCCCCCCGAAAGTCGTCGCCTGGGCCTAGTTGTCTTGGGATCACTTCTAGAAATAAGTAGGACAACAATATTGAAATACTCCACTCAAACAACAGACTGGCGTCAAAAGGAAGCCATTATTTTGTTTCGTTTGTTTTTCTGTAACAGGAAACCATCACAAAATGTGTGTAACAATGTTTAACCGCCAGTTAAGAAAAAAATGGGCGCCCCTTTTCGTCTTGCACAAACCTCGTTAATCTGCAGAAATTCCGGAAGTGATGTCACTGTTCCAGTTGTCGTTACTTCCTGTTTATGTTAACCCGGAAGCTTTGCCGTTAATGCGTTGTGTCTTTACTTCTGTTTGTCTTAGTGCACTTGCTGTGTATCTTTGTGTTTGAAAACATCCAACCGTCGTTCTATTAGTTCGAAGTAGATCAAGTACTTTGTCTTGCAACTCAATGTTTATCTCCAATTTTGTAAAGATAATATTTTTTAAAGGTTTTTAGTGTAAGTTATAGTACATAAGCGTGGCGGTATTGTTCTGCGGCTTTGAACTACTTATGACAAAGTTTACCGAAATTCTATTTTCTGTTTTTTTAGATTTTTTTTAGTTCATCCAGGCTGTATATGGGGTAAATATTTAAATAGGATCATGATTGTTAGCAAGAAACTTTTATCAACTTCTATTTAAATTTATATAGCCATTCTGTGAGAATGAGTCAGGAATTTGAAGAGTGAGCAAGCATAAAGAAGCAGCGATAAGGTAACTGAGGATTCGAACCCAGGGCCCATAGTTTCGAAGATTATGTTAGCCAGAATATAAAGAGGCCGGCCCATCCATGATAACACTTCTTATACTGATCTCAAGCCCAACTGTCAGCTGACATACATACATCTGTGCAACAATCGGCTTCCTGTGTGTGTCAACAATCTCAGTTGCGAAGGAAAAGCTGTAGGGGTAACATCGCTCTCCCGTTGCAACGTTGCCATTTTTCAGTTGTTTTTATTAGCTTGTTTGTTCAGTGTTTGGGTGTTTGTGTACTATTTGTACAACAGTAACGGCGCTCATCAACTCAGTTCAATCCTCTTCGACCGACATCGGGCATTTTCGTATCAAGGCACCGAAAATACCCGATGTCAGTCGAAGAGGATTCAACTGATCGCTCATTCGTTGTTTTCCAGCCGCCAGCTGGGAATGCGAGCAGTATAGAATTTCAGAAAAATGAGTCTGTTCAGGTAATAGAGTAGTGTCTAAAGGAATTTCGTGGACTTTTTCTTTTATCAGTCAATCCTCTAGTTGACAGCTTTTTATGCACTCGTCCTTAATTTCCTTTTTTAATAGGAGAAAGGGTACAGCAGCATAGCAAACAACCCTGCACCCATAAACGGAGTCATAGGCGTAACTTGACGGGGGCAAGGGGGTATTTTTTTTATGATTGTTCAAATGTAAGCTATTCAGAAAAATAGTTCTGGACGTTATTTTTATGGGATGGAAAACTTGTTAATTCTGCCCTCCCCAAGTTAAGTGCAAAGTTTGTTTCTGCCCTCCACCAAAGTTAAGTCCCAAATTTAATTCTGTCCCTTCCCCACAAAGTTACACTCGCCGCAAAATGACTTCGGACCTAATAACAAAAGCCCAAAAAATACAGAAAATTCATGTGAAAAGCTACTATTTCAGATTCCGTAAAAATATTTAATTCCATGTCCAATATTTTGGCTTCGTTTCCATGGAAACCTTTCTAACAATGGAAAGTTGAATCTCATTTTTAGGACTTAAATTACTTCCAAAGTCTTAGCGATTTCATGCCCACGCGCATCCAAATGGTTCTCAAAAGTAAAGGCAACGTTACTCCGTATGCTTTTTTGCTGTATCTAATAGCTTAATAATAGCTCATCACATGAATTTTCTGTATTTTTTGGGCTTTTGTTACGAGGTCCGAAGTCATTTTGCGGCTGGTGTAAGCCCCTTTGCCCCCCTCCCAAGTTACGCCCATGGACGGAGTATAAACATGGCTGCCTCCTATGCAGAGGTTCGTGATCCATAGTATGAGTAGGGTGTTGGATAACGAAAAAGGGACGTAATATATATTTCATTCTCCCCCACATACACCCAACAACGCCAGAAAAAAAATCTCATTTCATGCACAGTTTATTCTAGGGATTAGGTGCTTTTTTGCACGGAGGGGGAGGTTGCGAGAAAAATACGCATTCTACCTAAATGAAGTGTGGCTATTAGTGTGTCCACCCTGATTGGCATTTCGATAATTAAGCGGTGGTGTGTTTCCTTTCTCTCGGGAGGACTCGACTGTGTTTGTTGACAGGGAACAAAACGCACGCTCTGTTTCACGTAAATCATTCTGAGTGCTTTTTTTAAAAAAGTCTTTTCAAACAGAGAATTGTTTTAAAAAAATGGTCCGTGTTGAACCTTGTATTCTGGTGGAGACAAGAGCGTTGGAAATGCGTGGCACGATCAAAAAGTTCCCAGACTCGCAAGCATTACCTTTGAAAAGGTTGCGATATGGCGTCCTTGATGCAGACACAGAAAAATGAGACTTGTCCAGTTCAGAATTTCTACAGTTGGATGTACCGAGGATAAAATAACGAACCGCTCTCCATGTATTTATCATGTACAGTCACGGACACTGCCGGCTTGTAATGAATACATTGACTTTCAATGGAATCGTTACAAGCCGACAGTGTCCGTGACTGTACATCGTGTGTCTCAAATGGCCTCCCCGAAGGCGCAGTGGTAGCGTCGTCGCCTTTTAATGAAACCCGGTGGAGGCACATAGTGTTTCGGATCCCAGTTTAAACTGTAGGTCCAGTGCCGATTAGCCTTACTGTGCACAAAGTGGACATAAAACATCAACTCAATCGAGTGTCATAAATTATTTGTCTTTCGCATCCAACTTTCTTCATTGTGCGACCCTTTTTAAAAGCGTTTATACTTTGCAGTGGGTGACGACCCGGAACTGAAGTCTCCACCCCCCCCCTAACTAAAAACGGGAGGGTTGATTCTACACTCTAAAAAATATGCAACTGAAGTTACATCAATTATTACGGGGTTTTTGTGGTATCACAACAACGAAATTGGTGTAGCACAACATCTAATGGGGATGTTAATTTTGCCTCCATACTTGGTGTGGTGTGACATCAAATGGTGTAACGGGACACCAAAAATGTTAATGTTATACAACGCCAATTCCGCATTAACACCAAACGGAGTGTTCTGTGACCACCACTTCTGGAGGCACCTCGGTTGCATATATATATATATATATATATATATATATATATATATATATATATATATATATATATATATTTGGAGTATTATCTGTTCTCCTATTCCATGTTTTCCTTTGAATGTGGATATTTAGTCTCGTTTTTTGTACCAGCTTACGTTAATCGCGACGATGATATCTAATAACGGTTAGATAATTGATTGAGTTGGTGTTGTATTTCCACTTTATGCACAGTAAGGCTAATCGGGACTGGACCTACAGTTTAAATTGGGATCCGAACCACTATGTGCCTCCACCGGGTATCGAACCCGGGACCCCTTGATTGCAAAGCGACGACGCTACCACTGCGCCATCAGGAAGGCAACGGTTATATAAGATCCATCGCAATGGAACAAACGTCAACGCAGCGGAACTCTTGGTGGAGACATCTTATATACGTCGACGTCTGAGCACTTGGTAGAGCCGCGGAGGGCATCTTGACTGCCACGCAGGAAACTCGGATTAGATTCCTGAGGGGCTGACCTAAGGACGGTATTTTTCTGGCCTTCTCTCGCTTAATGCTGCTCTGGGGTTCAGCCAGCCTCAAATGGTTCGTTGATTGATTTGGTTTATTTTACTTCAATCTTCTGCCACTTTTGGCGAGGATGAGAGATGAGATGATGAAGGCTCACTCGCAAACAACCCCCATGCCCAGGCGGGGATTCGAATCCAGGATCTCTGGCGGCGTAGAGCGTTGCGGAGGTCGGCTCAAATAAATGGCCCGTCCCCCGTGGCGGAGTGGTTAGCACATTGCGCTACCACTCCAGGGGTCCCGGGTTCGAGTCCCGACATGGGCATGGATGTTTGTGAGTGTCCCTTCATCATATCATCACTCATACCCATCTTCGCAATTAGCCAAAAGTGGCACAAAAAAGCGAAGCAAAATAAAGCAAATCAATCGATCAATTAAATGGTTCCCGGGGAGGGGATGTAAAGGCTTCCGGAGCATGGTGGTGACCACATCCTCCAAAATGGCTGAGATTAAGAATGTTCGGCCCTAGAATCCCCTAAATGATCTACGTGCTGTGCTCCAAATAATTGAGATAGTGAACAGGTGCTCAGTTTTGTTCGCGCGTCCGTCTGGATTCGGTCGTGCACTCTGGGGCAGCGACATCTCGAACGACCCTCGTATAAATTTCGCGGTTTCGGAATCGTTTCTGGATCACGTTGCCAGTACGGTATGCACGACTGCAGCATCCGCAAGCCGTTTCGCACAATCCATCAAACGATGGAACCTTGCGGTAGGAAGCGATTGCCTTCCCCCTGGCACCGTCATCTTCCGTTGTGATATACAAGGAACCTTTTTCTGATCACGATCTTCCATTAGATTCGTTCCAGGTATCTGGAAAAGTCGGGCGGCGCATGCCACGACATTGCACGAGGTGTACGGAATAAACTTCGTCGCCGATTCTATATTCAGAGAACACATTTCTTAGTTCCCACTTGTCTTGACATGTGCCAATATTTACTGACGTCATACAATGTAAATTCTGTTAAAATAAGAGACTACAGCTCCCAACTTTGCACAATGTATCTAGATCACTCATGTATTCGCCCGCTGTGGTTGACGTGCCTGACATGACTCGCCATTATTTTGAAACATGACCCCATGTTGAATTGTTTGCATCGATCTTATGAAAGGTCAAAATCTCGAACCAGTGAACCGATGTTTTACACTGATTTCGAAAAATAAGTGCATTGTGTTTATTCTTGGTTTTATTTCAGTCTGTCAAAGTATGCTTTAAGAGTACCTTACTCACGGATAGACTAATCGGGACTGGACGTGCAGTTTACATTGGGATCCGAGCCACTATGTTCTTCCACCGGGCCCCCTGATTACACGGCAACAGGGTTACCACTGCGCTATCGGGGACAACTTTACATAAATATGCTTTAATTCATTTGAAAGAGTGATTTGTAGTAAGTTTGAAGTTCAAAGTTTGATACATGTTGTCAGGAGATGGTGTGGATGTTAATTTCACTTCACATCACGTGAAATAAGAAAGAAATGGGACAACTAAATACTGAAATACACACACACACTCACTCTCTCTCTCTCTCTCTCTCTCTCTCTCTCTCTCTCTCTCTCTCTCTCTCTCTCTCTCTCTCTCTCTCTCTCTCTCTCTCTCTCTCTCTCTCGTTCGTGTATTGTGTTATTTGATTTGCTTTATTTTCCTTCGCCTTATGTGCCACGTGTGGCTAATTTGCGAAGATGGAGATGAGTGATGACATGATGAAATGGATGAATGGACACTCGCAAACATCCGTGCCCAGACCGACATTCGAACCCTGGACCCCTGGCGTCATAGCGCGATGTGCTCACCACTCCGCTACGGGGGCGGCGTGTATTGTATTATGTGTGTTGCTTAACTAGGTGATGAGCGAACTTCCGTATCAACTTTTCAGTAGCATGTTCCGTCTTCTCCGGAGAGTTAAGCAACACGCAATGCATTATATCGAAGCGAGAATCTCGTGTTCCATGTCCCCCATTTTTATTGGCGGTGAGTGTACAAGCTCATCGAGAAAAGGTCCGGCCTAAAGAGGGGTAAGTTATTTTTTCCCCCTTTTTTTATGTAGCCGTGTTGAAGCATTTATTTAGTCAATGATGATAATCAAGCCGACCTCTTTTCAAGATTGGTGAGCGTCGCACTCTAACTTGCTCTTTTTTATTCACATCGAAATGTCCTCACATGCTCACTACTACTGTAGGTGTTGAATCGTGGTTAAAACATGGATATATTATTGGGTTTGACCTTTTTCTCAATTTTCCAAAGTTTGTCATACATCTTCATCGTCCCCATTAATCCAAGCGGTAGAAATAGAAGAAGGAAAAAACAACATTGATAGCGATATAAGGATCTTATTTAATTATTTATTTCGTCTTCTTTTACATGGCGAAGTTAAGGCTGTGGAGCCTTTTCTTCCACTTGACCATGTTTACAAAAAAAAATTGAATGTGGAATAATTAAAATATTGAAAAAAAAGAAAGAAAAAAGAAATATATAAAAATTACAGAGAAACAAAAAATACAAGGAAAAGAGAATATGAGAATGGTAACCTAACCTATAGATACCGGCACACACACTCACAAATACATATTCTTGCCCTTACGCACGTACAAGCAAATATATAACATTACACTTACTTAAACACAGTCCAAAACGGTATACTTTGACGATAATTCATCTTAACTATGACGTTAAATCATTTTTGTGCCTTTAAGTCCTTCTATCATTCTCTGCACCCGCCACTTTATTAGGGAAGTCAAACATTTAATTTTCATTACGTAATATGTGTAACTTTAACAATTTTTTGAACGTCAGAATTGAGAAAGAGACACGAATTTCAGGTGGCAACTTGTTCCAAAGGCCTGCTGAGGTAACAGTAAGAGAATTTGCATAAAAGTTGGATTTGTGGAGTGGAATGGAGAGCAGAGAGCTTTCGTGCGATCTGGTGTTGCGGCTGTGATTTTGTATTTCGCTGTTTTATTGTAAAAGTGGTGATTCCTTTTTAAGTTTGCCGGCTTCCGTGGCGGAATGGTTTGGACAGTGTGCTTCGACGCCAGGAGTCTCTGGTTCGAATTCTGGCATTTGTGTTTGTGAGCGTCCCTTCATCAATGTCATTCTTATCTTCGCGATTAGCCAAATGTGGCAGAAAAGCGAAGTAAAACAAACTAAATCAATCAATGTCTTATTTAAATTTGCAATTGTAACGCCTCCTCTGAGGAGGTGGGTGAGAGTGGTGTCTGAAAGTAATGAATGTAAAAGATGAATCACAGAATGAGGTTCATTGGTGAAAGTATCAGCTTATTTTTTTTAATGTTGCACCAATAAGCATGGGATAAAGAAGTAATTGAAATTATTTTCCTTGCAGGTGATCCGGAGTACAAGCCGTACGTGATAGCGGAACCGGACGTGGCGACGATCCCACTGGACGGGAGGGAGGACTTCCTAATCTTGGCCTGCGACGGACTCTGGGACTACCTGTCGCGTGAAGACGCCTTGCAGACCATCTATCGCGAGCTGAGAGCCAATCCAGGTAAGCGGATTTAGAAGTGCAATCGGGGAAGATTGGATTTGTTTGTTCTGGTACATTTATTTAGATTCAATGCGACTGGGGTCCGGAGGACCAACGTGACACGATGGGTGGATTAGATTGCCAGACGAACGTGGCTCCAATTTATTTACAGGACAGAGGAGACGTATTCTTATGAATATTTCTGACTCATAAAAAGCGTAAGTAAATTGGAGATAAGTGACTCCGACTCCAAATAGAACTCTTCAGAGAAGATAGTTTGAACAATAGTTACGTCCTTTGGTTCTCATACCTGGCCCTCCCCGAGAGTCGTCGCCTTGTAATGAAGGGGTCCCGGGTTCGAGGCCCAGTGAAGACATATAGTGGTTCGGATCCCACTTTAAACTGTAGGTCCAGTCCCGATTAGCCTTACTGTGCATAAAGTGGACTTAAAAGAGCAAATCAATCAATCAGTGGTTGTCGTACGATGAATAATTATAATTATCAAAACTTATCATTTGAAGGTAAAAGTAATACCGACGATTTGATTGATTGAATTGGTGTTTTGAGGCCACTTTATGCACATTAAAGCTAATCGGGACTGGACCCACAGTTTAAGGCTCCTTCATACATTTGACGAAAGTCGAATCTGAGGAAGAAGAAGAAAGAAGGAGGGTCATGTGGGTTGGTTTTTGCGTGGCTTACTCTGTAACGTATCTCGGACGTAACCGAGTACGTCACGAGATTGGCAGTCTTCACAGTTTCCTTGGGTCTCAGCTTCTACTTCCTCGTAGAGCTCCGACACAGTAAATAGTCCCTAACGAACCTACACAAGTTATGTTAAAGAAACAGCGAAATGATTTTAAAAAAGTATAAAAGATTACCTACACATGGAAACAGATCTTCATATGAGATCGTTGAAGGTAAGCAATCGCTGTTTACTGTTCACGGCTGACGGGAGAGCAGTTGGAGTGGGGTGGGTACCTGAGAGGAAACTTACGCAATCGCTTGCAAGGGTGGAAGGACGAGAATTTGTTTGTTGTGAAGCAGTTGACAATCTAGCGCGCAGGCGAACGAAGAAAGCACATGAATTATCGTTCTTTTAACACGTAACGAATTTTTCATGGATAGTAAATCCGTAATTTGATGACAAAAGATTCTCAAACATTCATGAAATGGAATAGTAAACACAGCGGCGCTTTCATGTCTTGAATCTTGGATATATCATTATGTGGGAGAGGCAGTGAGGGGAAAAGGCACACACACACTC